>NC_091694.1:57593257-57896287 GCF_041296265.1 Equus caballus | reverse complement strand
CTGGCTCATGCTCCAACACAGACGAAGCTTGATAACATTATGCTACGTGAAAGAAGCCAGACACAGAGGTCACTTATTGTGTTAATTCCACTTATATGCAATGTGCAGAAGAGGTCAGTCCATAGAGACAGTGCAGATTGGTGGTTGTCAGGTCCTGGGGGAGGGAGGAGTGAAAGTAACTGCTCATGGGTAGGGGTTTACTTAGGGGTGATGGAACTAGAGAGAGGTGTTGGCTGCACGACTTGTGAATGTATCAAATGCCACTGAATTGTTTACTTTTTAAAAAGACAATTACTTTTTGCTTGCTCTGTAACTTTTGTTTTTTTGAGGAAGATTAGCCCTGAGCTAACATCTGCTGCCAATCCTTCTCTTTTTGCTGAGGAAGACAGGCCCTGAGCTAACCTCTGTGCCCATCTTCCTATACTTTGTATGTGGGACACCTACCACAGCATGGTGTGCCAAGCGGTGCCATGTCCGCACCTGGGATCTGAACCAACGCACCCCTGGCCGCCGAAGCGGAATGTGCTCACTTAACCGCTGTGCCACCGGCCGACGCCTCTGTAACATTTTTTACTTTGTTTGAAGATGATGAAATAAATGTTTGATTTCTTGGAAAGCTTTAGAATTAAGAAAATATAAAGTTAAGAAACAAAGGAGTATAAAGTAACTGAACTCCTGTGCTTTTTAGATTATCAGAAGGAGAAGATGAAAAGTGGAATGACACACATGGAAATCTTAATAACCTAATACTTTTTACAGAGTACTCTAACTACTGCCTGGGATTTCTTACTATGCTTCACTTTTAACAATATTTCTCTCATTTGCAATAACAGAAGTTGAAAGGGATCTTATAATTCCTTAGAGGTTTTATTTCTCATTCTGTATTCGAACTCTGATTTAGAATTTATTTTCAGCTACTCAAATTGTGCTAATATTTTAAACTATCCTTTTATAGGCTTAATATACTTTCTTTTTTATTGAGGTAACATTAATTTATAGCATTGTATAAATTTCATGTGTACATCATTGTATTTCGCCGTCTGTATAGACTACATTGTGTTCCCCACCAATAGTCTAGTTGCCACCCATCATTGTACACATGTGCTCTTTACCACTTTCGCCCTCCCCTCACACCCTTCTCCTTTGATAACCACCAATCTGTTCTCTGTATCTATGTGTTTGTACATTTATCTTCAACACATGAGTGAAATCATATGATATTTGTCTTTCTCCATCTGATTTCACTTAGCATAGTACCCTCAAGGTTCATCCACCTTGTTGCAAATGGCAGGATTTCATCTTTTTTTTTATGGCTGAGTAGTATTCTATTGTGTGTATGTACCTTATCTTCTTTATCCATTCATCTGTTCATGGGCACCTAGGTTGCTTCCAAATCTTGATTATTGTGAATAATGCTGCAGTGAACACAGGGGTGCATGTATCTTTTCAAATTAGTGTTTTTGTGTTCTTTCAATAAATACCTAGAAGTGGAATTGCTGGATCATATGGTAGTTCTGTTTTTAATTGTTTGAGGAATCTCCATGGTGTTTTCCATAATGGGTATACCAATAGGCATTCCCACCAGCAGTGTATGAGAGTTCCCTTTTCTCCACATCCTCTCCAACACCTGTTAATTCTAGTCTGTTTAACAATAGCCATTCTGACAGGTGTGAGGTGATATCTTATTGCGGTTTTGATTAGCATTTCCCTGATTATTGGTGATGTTGAACATCTTTTCATGTGCCTGTTGGCCATCTGTATATCTTCTTTGGAAAAATGTTGTTCAAATTTTCTGCCCACTTTTAAATTGTGTTGTTTGCTTTTTTGTTGTTGTTGAGTTGTATGGGTTCTTTATATATTTTGGATATTTATCCCTTATTGGATATATGATTTGTACATGTCTTCTCCCAGTTGGTAGGTTGTCTTTTTGTTTTGTTGATGGTTTCCTTTGCTGTGCAGAAGCTTTTTAGTTTGATGTGGTTCCATTTATTTATTTTTTCTTTTGTCTTCCTTGCCTGAAGAGACATATTCCAAAAGATACTGCTAAGACCAATGTCAAAGAGCGTACTGCCTATGTTTTCTTCTAGCAATTTTAAGGTTTCAGGTCATACATTCAAGTCTTTAATCCATTTTGAGTTAATTTTCGTGTATGGTGTAAGGTAGTGGTCTACTTTCATTCTTTTGCACATGGCTGTCCAGTTTTCCCAACACCATTTATTGAAGAGACTTTCCTTTCTCCACTGTATGTTCTTGGCTCCTTTGTCAAAAATTAGCTGTCCAAAACGTGTTGGTTTATTTCTGGGCTCTTAATTCTATTCCATGGATCTGGGTGTCTGTTTTTCTGCCAGTGGTATGCTATTTTGATTGCTATAGCCTTGTAGTATATTTTGAAATCAGGGAGTGTGATATCTACAGCTTTGTTCTTTTTTCTCTGGATTCTTTGGCTATTTGGGGTCTTTTGTTGTTCCAGATAAGCTTTAGGATTCTTTGTTCTATTTCTGTGAGATATGTTGTCAGAATTCTGGCTGGGATTACATTGAATCTGTGAATTGCTTTAGGTAATATGGACATTTTGACTATGTTAATTCTTCCAATCCACGAGCACAGAATATCTTTCTATTTCTTTGTGTCTTTGACTTCTTTCAACAATGTCTTACAGTTTTCAGTGTACAATGTACAGGGTAAACTTTTACCTCCTTGGTGAAGTTTGTTTGTAGGTATTTCATTCTTGCTGTTGCAATTGTAAGTGGGATTGTATTCTTGATTTCTTTTTGGCTAGTTTGTTGTTAGTGTATAAAAAATGCAACTGACTTTTGTGTTTTGATTTTGTACCCTGCAACTTTATTCTTTATTACTTCTAATAATTTTTTGGTGGATTCTTTAGGGTTTTCTATATATAAAATCATGTCATCCACAAATAATGACAGTTTTACTTCTTCCTTTCCAATTTGGTTGCCTTTTATTTCTTTTTCTTGCCTGATTGCTCTGGCTAGCACTTCCAATACTATGTTGAATAAGAGCAGTGAGAGTGAGCATCCTTGTCTTGCTCCTGTTCTTATGGGGATGGCTTTCAGTTTTTCACCATTGAATATGATGTCAGCTGTGGGTGTGTCATATATGGCCTTTATAAAATGTTGAGGTATTTTCCTTCCATACCCATTTTATTGAGAGTTTCTATCATAAATGAATGCTGAATCTTGTTGAATGCTTTTTCTGCTTCCATGAGGTTCTCATGTGATATTTATTCTTTATTTTATTAATGTGGTATATCGCATTGATTGACCTGCATATGTTGAACCATTCTTACATCCTGCAATAAATCCCACTTGATTGTCATGTATGATCCTTTTAATGTATTGTTATATTTGATTAGCTAATATTTTGTTGAGGATTTTTGCATCTATGTTCATAAGTGATATTGGCCTCTAACTTTTTTTGTGTGTGTCGTCCTTGTCTGGTTTTGGTCAGGGCAATGTTGGCCTTGTAAAATGAATTAGTAAGCATTGCCTCCTCTTCAATTTTTTTTGAGACTTTGAAAAGGATAGGTGTTAGATCTTCTTTGAATATTTGGTAGAATTCACCAGAGAAGCCATCTGGTCCTGGACTTTTATTTTTTGGGAGATTTTTGATTACTGTTTCAATCTCCTAATAAATGATTCAGATTCTCTATTTCTCCTTGATTCAGTTTTAGAAGGTGTATGATTCTAGGAGTTTATCCATTTCTTCTAGGTTATACAATTCATTGGCATTAATTTATTTTTTTGAGTGTGATGTTCACTGACAAATAAGAATTCTACTCTAGTTGTCTTTTTTTCACTGTGGGTGGGTGGACTAAGGAATAAAAACTTCTACCTTCCCCTATTCTAGTCCATATTTCCTGCCACTGATTCTGATACAATTCTGGTTTTCCAACAATGAATTCTGTGGGTGGGAGGATTCTGCTGACCTTGTGAAATATGAACATTTGTGTGATATGAGTTTATATTTGTTTACTGAATTCTTATCACATATCAGGTACAGTATTCGGTGCTTAATTTGCTGTATCCCCCTTAATTTACCTAATTTATCCTTCACAAAAGCCCTATTCATGTTTGTAATAGTTGAAGATAGTGTATTACTTTGAGAGGGGAAACAAAATGGTACACTAGAAAAAATCAAACACAAGCAAAGGCAGTAATGAACTCATTGAGTAACAACAACAAAAATAGGGCATATGAAAAGGAAGTAGCAAAATGACAGAATAAGTCCCTCCTGATTAGTAATTACTTTAAATATAAATGGATTAAACCCTCCAATTAAAAGGCAGAGATTGGGAGAATGGATTTAAAAAATGATCTGACTACGTCTTGTGTACAAGAATCACTTCAGATCTGAAGACAAATAGGTTGAAAGTGAAGATACAGAAAAAGATATTCCATGCAAGTAGTAACCATAGGCAGCTGGAGTGGTTATACTAATATCAGACAAAACAGACTTTAAGTAAAAAACTGTTAAGATACAAGTGAGATTATGTATATATTGAGAAAGGGGTAAATTTTTCAAGAAAAAAAAAACAATTATAAACCAATTATAAACATATATACCCCTAATAACAGAGCCATGAAAATAAAACTGACAGAATTGAAGGGATAAATAGAAAATTTTAAATGATAGTTGGAGACTTCAATACCCAACTTTTAATAGTTAGTTAGAACAACTAGACAGAAGAGCAATAAGAAAATAGAGGACTTGAGACATTATGAACCAACTAGACCTGACAGAAATATACAGAACACTCTACCTAACAACTGCAAATACATATTCTTCTCAAGTGCACATGTAAATCAGTGAAACCAAAAGTTGGTTCTCTGAAAATGCCAACAAAATTGACAAACTTTTATCTAGATTGACCAAGAAAGAAAAAGAAGACTTGAATTTCTAAAATCAGAAGTGAAACAGGAGACATTACTACTGACCTTACAGACATAAAAATGAGTATAAAGAAATGCTATGAACAATTGTATGCTAATTAATTAGCTAACTGAGATGAAACGAAAAAATTTCTAGAAACACACAAACTACTGAAACTGCCTCAATAAGAAATAGAAAATCTCAAGACTTATAACCAGTAAAGAGATTGAATTAATAATCATAAAACTACTCACAAAGAAAAGCCTAGTCCAATACAGCTTTACAGGTAAACGCTACCAAACATTTAAAGAATTAATACCAACTCTTCCAAGAGATAGAAGAGAAGGGAACACTCCCCAACTCCTTCTGTGAAGCCAGTATTACCATGCTGCCTAAATAAGACAGACATCACAAAAAAAGAAAACACAGACCAACATCTAATACAAATATAGATGAAAAAATTTTCAACAAAATATTAGCAAACAGAATCTAGCAACATATTAAAATAACTATGTGGTGCGACATGGGCAAGATGGTGGAATAGGAAGTCCCAGCCCTCATACTGCCAAAGAAACAAAGATTTAACAATATATGGACCAAAATACCTTGTGGAGAAGTCCAGAACCCAGTTAAGAAGTTGCAGTAGCCCAGAAAAGCACAAAACTGAGAACAGCTGCATTGAAATGGATAAGAGCAATTTCACTTCCCCTACATCAGCCCCTCCCCCAAGTCTGCACTGCTCAGGGCCAAGAGAGATCGCCTCTGTCTCAGGGGAAAGAGAGTGTGGGGCATGCATCCAACATCTTTGGCTTTTGGGGGTTCTGCCTGAAGGATGTGCTTCTGTCTTGCCCCACCCAGAGCCCTGAGGGCATTGGCAGAGTGTGGATGCCTGGGGGAAGCTAAGAAGAAAGAAAAGGGGAGGTGGTTTACTGTGGCCAGCACAGCTCTGTGAGATTGGAAGAAGGTGCACAACCATGAGATTTCTCCCACAGGAGGGAGAGGAGTAGAGTGTGCACGTCCATAGAAAGTGTTTGAGAGGCTCCCAGAATCTCTAGCCAGGCAGATTGGTGAAGGTCTGTTGCTGGTGAAGCCAGTCCACAAAGCCTGGGAGAGGTGGCTGTCTCTTCACATGTTCAGACACCAACACAAAGCTACAAGGAACAAGAAGAATCAGGGAACAAAATAAATCACCTGTAACAAATCCTAAAGACTGGAGATCTACAAATTGCCTGATGAAGGATTCAAAATAATCATGTTAAAAAGCGCAGTGAGTTACAAGAGAACACAGATATAAAACTAAATGAAACCAGGAAACTGATATATGAACAAAATGAGACTATCAACAGATAGAAACCATAAAAACAGAAATTCTGGAGTTGAAGATTACAATAACTGAACTGAAAATTTCACTAGAGAGCTTCAACAGCAGACTTGCTAAAGCAGAAGAAAGAATCAAAGACCTTGAAGAGAGGTCATTTGAAATTATACAGTCAGAGGAGCAATATGAAAAAAATGAAAAAGGGAAGAAAGCCTGAAGGACTTATGGGACGTCAATAAGAGAACATATGCACGTGGGAGTCCCAGAAGGAGAAGAGAGAGAGGGGAAGAAAGCTTATTTAAAGAAATAATGGCCAAAACTTTCCCAAATCTGGGAAGGGAAATGGACATCCAGTTCATTAAGCCCAAAGGATCCCAAATAGGATGATCCCAAAGCCTATGATGTTTCCCAAGAAACATTATAATCAAATAGCCAAAATTCAAAAACAGAGAATTTTGAAATCAGCAAGAAAGACGCATTTTGTCCTGTACAAGGGAGCTCCCAGAAGACTGTCAGTGGATTTTTCAGCAGAAACTTTGCAGGCCAGAAGGGGGTGGGATGATATATTCACAGTTTTGAAAGAAAATAACTGCCAACCAAGAATACTGTAACTGGGAAAAGTATCCTTCAGAAATGAGGAGGCATAAAGACTTCTCCAGATAAACAGAGCTGGAGGAATTCATCATCACTCTACCTGCCTCACAAGAAATGCTAAAGGGAGCTCTTCAAATTGTAAAAACAGGACACTAAGTAACACAACCGTATGAAAGCAAAAAACTCACTGGTAAATACAAAGACAAATACAGAATGCTTTAATACTGTAGTCTGTTGTTGGTGCTGTCAATTGATTCTGACTCCTAGTGACCCTGTGTACGGCAGAGTGGAACCCTGCCTGGTCTTTTTGCGCCATCCTCTCACCTTCTGGCTCTATATCAGACAGTGCTCTGCTGCTATTGATAGGGTTTTCATGACCAATTTTTCGGGACTGAGTGTCCAGGTTCTTCTTCCTAGTCTGTCTTGGTCTGGAAGCTCTGCTGAAACCCGTCCACCATGGGTGACCCTGTTGGTATTTGAAATATTGGTGGCAGAGCTTCCAGCATCACAGCAACACACAGCCACCACAGAACGACAACCAACAGACAGGTGGTGTGGTTCCCTGACCAGGAAATGAACCCAGGCCACAGTGGGGAGAGTGCCAAACCTAATCACTAGACCACCAGGGGTGGCTGTAATACTGTACTAGTGGTGTGTAGATCACTTAATTTAAATTTTTCCCCCAATTTTATTGATATGCAACTGACATATAGCATTTTATTAATTTAGGGTACAACATAATGATTTGATATAGGAATAGATTGAGAAATGATCACCATAAGCTCAATTAACATCTATCACATCACACAGTTACAATTTTTTTCTTGTGATGAGAACTTTTAAGATCTACCCTCTTAGCAACTTTCAAATATACAATACAGGATGCTGTGCATCACATCCCCAGAAGTTATTTATCTTACCGCTGAAAATCTGTACCCTTTGACCATTTTCACCCATTTTCCCCACCCCATACTCGCTGCCTCTGGCAACCACCTATTTATTCTCTGTTTCTGTGAGTTTGGTTTTTTTCCTTTTTAAATTTCACATATAAGTGAGATAACACAGTATTTGTCTTTCTCTGTCTGACTTATTTCATTTAAGCATAATGCCCTTAAGATCCATCCACGTTGTTATAAATGGCAAAAATTTCCTTTCTCATGGCTGAATAATATTCCATTGTGTGTGTATGCATATATATTTCAATCACATTCTTTTTATCCATTCATGTGTCAATGGACACTTTTTCCATGTCTTGTCTGTTGTGAATAATGCTGCAGCTAATAATCCCAATACCATTGCAGATACCTCTTCAAGAGAGTGATTTCAATTCCTTTGGATGTACACCCAGACGTGGAATTGCTGGGTCATACGAGACTTCTATTTTTACCTTTTTATTTTTTAATTAATTAATTTGCTGAGGCAGAGTCACCCTGAGCTAACATCTGTGCCAATCTTCCTCTATTTTGTCTATGGGATGCCACCACACCATGGCCGCTCACAAGTGGTGTAGGTCTGTGCCTGGGAACCAAACCTGGGCCACTGAAGTGAAGCGCACCAAACTTGACCACTAGGCCACAGGGCTGGCCCCTCTATTTTTAATGTTTTGAGGAACCTCCATACTGTTTTCCATAGTGGCTGCACCAATTTACATTCCTACTAACAGTGCCCAAGGGTTCCCTTTTCTCCACATCCTTGTCAACACTTGTTAATGTCTTATCTTCTTGATGACAGTATTTCCAACAGGTGTGAGGTGATATCTCACTGTGGTTTTGATTTGCATTTCCCTGGCAATTGGTGACGTTGAGCACCTTTTCTTGTACTTACTGGGTGTTTGTGTGTCTTCTTTGGGAAAATATCTGTTTGGTTCCTCTGCCCAGTTTTTGATCGGATTGTTTTTGAGTTTTTTTGCTATTGAGTTGTATGATTTCTTTCTCTATTTTGGATATTAACCTCTTACCAGATAAATGATTTGCAATATTTTCTCCCATTCTGTAGTTTGCCTTTTTATTTTGTTGGTGGTTTCCTCTGCTGTGCGGAGCTTTTTAGTTTGATGTAGTCCCACTTATTTATTTTTGCCTTTGTTGCCTGCTTTTGGTGTTAAATATAAAAAATGGTTGCCATGACCAATGTCAAGGAGCTTAATGTCTGTGTTTTCTTCTGGGTGCTTTGTGGCTTCAGGTCATACATTCAAGTCTTTAATCCATTTCCAGTTGATTTTTGTGTATGTTGTAAGGGAGCAGTCCAGTTTTCCCAATACCATTTGTTGAAGAGACTGTCCTTTCTCCTTTGTATATTCTTGGCTCCTTTTTCTGACCATATGTGTATTGGTTTATTTTTGGGCTCTCTCTCCTCTTCCATTGATCCATGTGTCTGTTTTTGTGCCAGGACCGTAGCTTTTGTTACTATGACTTTGTAATATTGTTTGAAATCAGGGACCATGATGTCTCCAACAATCCTTCAAAAGTCAACTCAAATGCCCCACCTTCGTCTTCCAATGCTTCACATTGCTCTAATGCACCCCTGATCATGTTTAAACCCCTAAAATATTCATCTACGATCTCAAGGCGTCCAAGATGAGGGCTCTTCAATTCTATCCACTCACTGCTGCTCCTATCATCAATTCCAGGCTGTGCCTCTGTGGTTATACATCTGCCGGGAATGTTCTTTTGACTCTCAAGGCAGGGTCTGATGGACCCTCTGGGCCCCTCTCTCTCATTGCTGTTTGTGAGTCTCCGGGTCTATTTTCTCCATCCCACCCCCAGCCAGAGAGCTTCCCAGGATCAGAGGCTGAGCTGCGTCCTTCAGCCTTACCCTCTACCATCCTGAGCCAGCCCTGGCCCCCTTGAAGCAGTGATCTCTTTTTGGGCTGTTCTAGTTTATTGGATACCAGAGACTGGCTGAACTGTGTGGCCTCAGGTGTGTCCTACAGCAATCTGAGCCTTAGTTCTGTAAAATTGTGTTGTTTATTTTCATATCTCAGAGATGTCTCAGGATTAAATGGCACCCCATCATTTTCTCCTTCCGTCATGTCCCTGGAGAGGGAAGCAGCTGTGAGATTCCTCTCTCCCAGGAAGGGCCCCTCTCTAGAATTCAGTTAATTTACATTTATGCCCTCAGCTCTCTGATGGATGTTAAAGTGTTGATTTTGTAACAAAAGTGTAAATCTCTTGCTGCTTTCTATATCCTATGTGGAAGCAGTTCAACTTTGGAACTCTTTGATTAACTTAATACAAAAAAAATTTGTTGAAACGTTTCGAATTTATCAAAATATTTTACATATAATTATATATATGAATAACTAAAAATGTAGATCAATTTGTAGAGCAGAACTTGTGGTAACTTCCATTTATGGTGAGTTCAATTACTGTTTTTGACCACGGTTTTCAGAAATGTATCTCTGAGATTATTTTGAAGTACAATCTAGGGTGGGAAAAATGTCCGTCATCCGATGTGAAACTGTGGGGCAGAGACTTTTAGGAATACAGCCCAGTAAGAAACACCAAATTAAGAAGCAGTGCAGAGCGATAAGGTCCGGGACAGGGAAGGTGGTCCGAATGGGCCAGGCAGGAGCCGACATCCTCTGGTTGGTGAGACCACGCTGGGTGCGTGGGAGATTCTGGGGTGTGTGGTAGCAGCACCAACAAGATCGCATCTCATTCTCGGAGAGAAGGGGCTTCCTCCAGCGCAGGTATAACTTCTTCAGGACCAGTTCCGAGGATATTTCACTGGACACCTTGGATGATTCCAGGAGACCGAGTGGAGGCCCATCCTTAGAAGAAGGCCCAGATCTTTCCACCAGAAAGGAGGAAGGTTTGCAGATTGGGACAACTTCATTCTCTGGTGTTCACTTTTTCCTCTGCAGAGCACTGAGCCAAGTTTATTTCATTCCCCCTTTTTCAGCTGAATTCCTTTGGTCTTTGTTTCCTGCTGTTCGATGGGTCTTAGGAAATTTCTTCCAGAAGTTGAGGAGTGGAAGATTTTTACTCCAGGAAGATTTCTGTTCCTGACTGGTGGCACGTTGCACTGAATCCTTGATCCCTGCAGCCTTTCAGCCCAGGGCAGCCATCAGCACCCAGGCACCCTGGACCTTACATCCGTCAGGCAGCCCCAGGTGGACCTGGACAGAGCATGGCCGCAGGTGAGTTAGAGCAGGGCGGCAGCACCCCAGCCAGGCTCACATGGATGGATCAGGCAGGGGTGCACGAGAAACCCCAGACCTGAGTCTACACCTCAGAAGCGCAGACGGGGCAGGGGAGAGGGCCTGCTCAGCGGAGTGCACGCTGAGGGCGTGTGAGGCGGGGGCAGCGGGATGAGCCACCTGCACAGCTCACCTTCCCCCTAACTCTCTAGCCAGAGCCTGTCCCAAGGACACGCTTTTTATTAAAATTTTTTTTGCTGAGGAAGATTTGCCTTGAGCTAACATCCGTTGCCAGTCTTCCTTTATTTTGTATGTGGGTCGCCCTCACAGCATGGCTACTGGTAAATGGACAGCTGTAGCTCTGTGCCAGGGACCCAACTGCTGTTAATTGCAGAGCTCGTGGAAATTAACCACCAGGCCACCAGGGCTGGCCCTTTCTTTTTTTAAAGATTCCCCATGAACTAACATCTGTTGCCAAGCTTCCTCTTTTATCTCTCTCCCCAAAGCTCCAGTGCATGGCAGTATACCCTAGTTGCCAGTCTTCTAGTTCTTCCACGTTGGCCTCTGCCACAGCATGGCAACTGACAGACAGGTGGTGTGGTTCTGCGACCGGCAATGAACGCTGACCACCAAAGCGGAGACTGTGGAACCTCAACCACTAGGCCATCAGGACCGCCCAGGGTGGGCTTTTAACCCCTGCCCGTGCCCACCTGGCGGCCAGTCCCAGCCTAGGCTCCGCTTGCGCCACAATGGGTCGTTTGTGACGTCGTGCGTTCCCCTCCCCACGTGACCCCATCCCCGAGAGTTTTGCACAAAATTCCTCCGCCGGGCTCTTTGCCCAGAGCGACTCTTCCCTAGACGGCCCTTCCCATTCCAGCCGGCCCTCGGTTCACCCCGCCACGCCTGTCCTTTATCCCTTCTGGAATCAGACGTCAGTGGCCTGCCCGTCACTGTGCCACCGCTGGCAGAGGGGTAGCTCCTCCAGCCAGTTTAGCAGCGCCAAGCGGCCTCCCACGGGCCTCCTGCCTCCCGGGCTTGAGCCCGAGTCCAGGAGCTGCCCGGCGTCCCCGTGCACGGTAGGGGGCGGGGCTCCCCTCTGACCACGCCCCTCCAGAGGCCCCGCCCAAGTGCGGGCACGCGGTTTCTATGGTAACGGCAAACAAGCCTCAGGCCGCCTGTGGCTTCAAGAACCCAGCCCCGCCACCCCTTAGTCCCGCCAATAAGGTGATCAACACTGACGGCACAGATGCCCACATGGAGTGACCTGGAACACCGAGAAACCGCCCGAGTAGGGCCAGGCCAGGGAGGGGCTGCCTGGGGGCCCAGGACAAGGAAACGTGAACTCTGGGGACCCGGCGTGCAGCCCTCAAGAACAGGCAGTGGCAACTGGCGAACCTGGGCTTGAGATCTAAGGAAGACGATGAGCAGCAGGACCCCGGTGTTACGTGGGCCCAGGCAGCAGACGTTGGGGAAGGAGGACGCCAGGAGTGACAGGGGCTCATTCCTCAAGCAGGACCTTGTAGCCGTTCCCTGGGCCGCAGGCCGCCTGCATAGGAGGGGCTCTCCCAGGCTGGGGGTGTGAGCTGTGGACGGAGTGCTGCGAAGAGCAGGGTCCCGGGACCCACGCATTGCAGGGGGGTGCCGGCCACAGACTTGCAGTTTATACATCCACGTAGTGAAAGGGCTAAGTAGTTGTCGAATTCTCTGTTAAGGAAACAGCGCCTCCATCCCCCTCAGTCCATTTCCTTCTCTCACGGGAAACCATTTTCACAACTTGGCGCTTCTTTTTTTCTGAGTGCCCCCACGTTGATTTCACCTCCTGTTGTCTTGCCTGCTGCCTGAGACCTGGAATCTGTATATTTCTCTCTCTCACATACACACACACTCGGGACAAATGTGTCCTTTACTGAATGTAGAAAGGAATCGGAAGACGGCTGCTGCCCATTGCCGTGTCTGAAAGGTGCTTCAGAAACAGAAAGCAAAACTCTGACCCTGGAGAGAGATTCTCCAGGAAATCTGTGAGCGAGAAAGACGCCCGGGCAAGAATAGAGTGCTGTGTGCATGAACGTGGGGAATAAAAGATCGCTTAATGCAATTTGTTTGCCTTGTATTATATTTATTTCTATTATTTATTATTTCTATTATATTTATTTCTTCTATTATATTTATTATATTCTATTATATTTATTCTGTAAAGGGTTGTCTTTCTTCCTTTCAGCCTTGATTTTCATGATGGGCATTTTCCTTTCCATCCTAACTGGCTGGCAGAGCGCAGCTTGTAATTGCTTTGGGGGAAGGGTGTTCTGGTACCACCAGTTGCTGCTGCTCAGCTGGTAAATCTTTTTTGATGATCCGTTGGTTTTTGCTGCTCCATCAAATATTTCACTTTGCTTTCTCTGTGACCAAGCTGCCTGATTGGGATTTCTCTTCCATTTGCTGTATTGGCTTTCAAGAATCTCGAAGGATCGGTGCAAGATGCTTACGATAGAATAGCATCTTCAAAATGCCCGAAGGACTGCTTAGCCACCAACGGTGTCATAAGCTTTAGACTCAGTAGAAGGTAAATATTCAGAGCAAGCGTCACATAATGTCACGGAGGTGGGGGGAGTGAAGTTTTGAACATGCAGAGACCTCTTTGCAGGGTGTACTTAGGTAATTCATTACTCTTCAGAAATATAAATCTTGTACTTGGACTTCAGTAAATTTCAAAATATTATAATTTTATAGTGCATTTTGAGTTGTTGCTCCACAGAAATACCAAATCATTTCTCTGAAAATGGGCTTTCTGTGGCCATTGCTGTTGTCTGCTCCCATACTTTGTTCTTTGATGTATGTGGCAGTTTCTGAGCAATTATAGTTTAATGCTTTGTCATAGCTGCTGCCTGATGCTGGCAGACACTGAGACCAGAACACTAATTTTTCCTTCATTTTCTGCTCACAGAGCCAGCACAGCTTTTTTCTTTTTTTCCTATTTTATTGAGGTTCATTTTTAACGTTTGGCCTTCTTGAGAAACATATCTCATTTAAGTGTTTTTTTAAGTCGTAGGTGTTTTTTCTTTTGTTTGTTTTCTCACAGGGGAAGATGCACCCTAAGCTAGCATCTGTTGCCAATCTTCTTCCGTTTTTCTTCCTTCCACCTCACCCCCAAAGCCCTACTAGATAGTTGTGTATTTGTAAGTTCTCCTGGTTCTTCTGTGTGAGCCATGGCCACAGCATGGCTACTGACAGAGGAGCAGAGTGGCCCTGCGCCTGGGAACTGAACCCGGGCCACTGAAGTGAAGCGCGCCAAACTTTAACCACTAGGCCATCAGGCCTGACTTTTTTTTTTAATTGGAAGTAATCTCTCTCCCCAATAGTCATTTGGTTACATAAATGGCAGTAGTTTTGCTTTATGAGATGGATTCAGCTGCTGCAATGCCCAGTCACTCCATATTGTTTGCTCTGATTTCCTTTTGATGTAAACATGTAACAAAAGTGTCCGAACGTCCATTTGCTCTAAGTTTATAACAGCCGCAACTTGCTGACCACCACGGAGGGTCCTCTTCCACACCTCAAAATGAGAGTTCTGGAGGCAAAAGGGTTTTGTTTCTTTCAGCGGAATCTTATTTTTCCCTGCACACATTTCCTCTTTTATAATATATCTGTGGCCCCTGATGACTATATTTTAATGTGTGTCTGCATCTGCGTGTCACTATGTGGTGAATACAAACTTTTCTTCACATCTCATGTATAGATATCTGAATTTAACTGTAAACGCATTCTCATAATTATCTTTTCTTTCTTCATATGGCAGGAGATGGATTTTAATAGAATGAGTGGACTTTGCCTTATCATTTGCAATCTGGGCCGAAGCTGGATGAACCTTAGCGTGACATGTAAACAAGTGAAGACCTCTAGAGGATCTTCCGTGTGCAGCTTCATTTGAACCGTGAGAAGAGTGAGCATGTACCAGGCATTTTGGCAAATACTCTCCTCATGTACTTTATCTCTTCTTCCTCGTAATGACCTCATAAAGCCAGTATTACTCCCATTCCATTCACAACAAAGCGGAGATGCTGAGCAGGTCCCACAGAAAGTTGGAATTAGGGTCTGAGATGACAGGAACTCAGGCAAAGAAGATTCCAGATATTGTGCAGTATGCTTGGGGATGCACAGCTGAGAGTTCCCCAGGATGCTGGGGCCGCAGGAAGACAGAGCTGGCTGGGCAGCTCATGAGTGGCCTGAAATTCCACACTGAGTTTCATCCTCAGGCCCAGGCTGCTGCTCGTCTGCTGAGCTAGATTCTATCTTTTTGTGTGTGTGTGATGAAGATTGTCGCTGAGCTAACATCTGTTGCCAATCTTCCTCTTTTTGCTGAGGAAGTTTAGCCTTGAGCTAATATCTGTGCCAATCTTCCTCTATTTTGTAAATGGGATGCTGCCACAGCATGGCTTGATGAGTGATGTGTAGGTCTGCACCCGGGATCCTAACCTGCGAACCCTGGGCCACCAAAGTGGAGCACACGAACTTAACCACTGCGCCACTGGGCCCCCCACTAGATTCCATCTTCACTTTCAGTTTCATTGGGGCATCATAAACTCAGGCAGTATGTCATCTGAGAATCAAAATAAACTCCCTAAATCTCCAAGGTATCCTTTCACCCAGATCCAGAACCTTCAGAATTCCAACAGAAACAAAGTCAACCCTATTTCAGACCATGAGCCAAGAGCTTTAGGGCAACCAAGAAGTTTTCATGACGGTAGTTCCGTTGTGCACTAATTGTGTTATGTGAGCACTCATGCAGCGGTCCTGCTCGGACCTTGTGCTTGCTGGCAAACCCACTCCCAGGCGACTTGCCATGAGCGGAATGCCCGTCCGGCTCCAGCTAGTTAAGTTCAACCAACATCCATTCGACTTCTCAATTTTTCCTCTCTTCAACACCTCCCGTTTATTCCAGGGGGATTCACAGCTCCCTCCTTGTACTAGGGGGCCTGCACTGGCACTTCCTCTGTAGTGACCACGTGCTGCGTGCTCTTGAACGTGCGTCTCTCTTAGAGGATATTTTAAGCTCTTGGAATTTAGAGGTGTGTCTTACCAACACTGAGTGCCGTACAGGGCTGACGGTCAGGGTACAACTGCATAAGTGATATTTCTGGTTTCTATAAACAACCTTTTTCTTTGTGCACAAGAGACACCTGCTGCCCAACTCAGTTGGAGGAGATGATGCCACGTGGCGTGTGTTATAAGAAAATTGAGAAAAGTCACTGTGTCTTCAGCCAGCAGGCTTGCGATTCAAAGCCCTGCAGTAGCAACTGTGCTATTTTCTGCAAGGAATGGAAAGAAAGAGGGAAAGGATGGGTGTGCTGTACGAGTCCACCGATGCTGCTCAGGTCTTCGAGGTGGGGGAGGAGGCTCATGGCCCAGGGTTGGTGACCTCCCATGAGGTAACACTTGAAGGGTGATCCTGGGAAAGGAAGGCACCCTCCTGGAGCCTTATTAACCTGCAAGGAGAAGAAGTTCAAGTTTTGAAGTACCCCAATAGGACAGATGAAAGCCCCAAAACAGCAGCTGAAATCCAAGGAAGCAGGTGTCAGCGCCTGGCACCTTCTACCAGGTGTCACAGGAGGAGCACCAGGGCCGGGCACTCTACCCCTCCCCCACAGTCGCACCCACAGCTTCCGGGGTTAACGGACGCCAAGGGGTGAACTACTGCTGTCACCACACGTGTCACTGCCTCTGTCTGCAAATTGGGGGAAAGACAAGGGGACTGTCTTGATTAACAGAAGTAATCCCCAAATCACAAAGGACACATATTCAGAAAGACAGGCATCTATTTGCAGGGCCCACACCCTGTTCCCCCACTTCCCCATATTAATGCAAAGAAGGAGAGAAAATGAAAAGTCCTTCCTTCACACATTAAAATAGCAACTCTTCAGAGACCTTCCACAGGCCTTGTGTAGAACCAAACTAAAATGGAGTCACTCATGTCAAGGACAAAATGGAGATGGTCGATGCAGGCACATAAAGGAAACTGAACCTAACCTTACAGGAATTGACAGATCTCGGAAATCAGCAGAGTTCACCAGCCAATCCCCAAATGCCAAGTCCGTTCACGCCATCTCTGGACTTCCCCTGACTCAGCTACCCGGATCCAAGTAAGAACGAAGACTGCTGGGCCACCGATCAGCTGCAGAAGCCGAATATCTTGTGCATTTATCCCAGGAAAATCCCGTGGTCCGTGAGCAACTTGGAACTCACTGCTCCCATAGCCTTGAGTTTCCTGGCTTGCCGGTCGAAAGCCTTGCAATAAACTTGTGCTTCTGCTTTGTTTTATTCAGTGTGCAGAGCCTGTTTTTGGACACTCTCCTATCTTGTCTCTGACTCTCAGAGCTCTGCATGTACGACTATCTGGCTCTAAATGTAGGGAAATAGAGGCCCAGACAGGCAGCGGATAACTGCCCGGGGCGCACGGCTGCTGGGAGGCCCTGCAACGCCTGCTCCCGCCCCTGCTTCCTCCCTCCCGAAGGAGTCTCCTCTCTGGAGGGGCTGCCCGGGCGCAGAGATCTCTTTTGTTCCCAGAGTCCTGCGGGGGAGCTTGGAACGTATTTTCTAACGGAAAAAAGGTTAGGTAGAGAAGTTTGTTAGTCACAGCTAACCCACGTGGGGAAGGGTTTGTTTCTCGAAAATGGATAAGACAGTAGAAGTATCATAGAACCCTCCACCGAGAGGTGAGGCCAGCGCAGAGGGTAGAAGCCGAGGGAAAGAGGAAGGTTTCCTGAGATGCTTGGTTACAATCGTAAACCAGCCCGGCCCTGACCGTGGCCCTCCCCCAGCTCGGGCCCGGAGCTTCCTGAGCAGCGGCTGCTCCCGGAGCTGCACCAGCCCCGAGTCTGCGGAGGCCGAGGCCTGGGGGAGAGTTCTTCGGGCTTCATATTCCGTGTGGGAGAATCGCAAACCTCCACCTCCTTCCTCACCAGCTGAGACTTTCTCACACCCAGGCCGCTGCTCCGAGGCAGAGGGTCTCCAGGTGACCCAAAGGACAAGGGGAGGCCCTCTCCCCACCCTTCAGGAGGACACCACAGAGCTCTGGCTGCAGGTCCTGGTGTTTTCACAACAAATCTACCAACTGTGGACAGGTCACGGCTCGACTCTCTGAGGACTCAGCGCTAAAGACCCAAGACGCACCAGGGGAGATGGCTCGAGGTTCACTCGCAGAGGAAGAATTAGAATAAGAGCTGCCGTGGGGAGGAAGAACGCAGCGCAGGGCACTGAGGGCACACTGGCCGGACCCTTCCGGCCCAGGAGGACTTTTTAAAGCTTTCAGCCTTCCATGTCTGACCCGATAATATCTAAACATTTATACTCAGAAATGGACTTACAGACATGAATATTGTGGTAAAGAGAAAAGGAATGATCTTTGGGGAATTAACAGCAAAGTTTTAGGGCTACACTTAACATTACAGGAATAAAATTACATAGAAATTTGATTTATTAATAAAAGACTATACTTCACGTTTTAAAAGTTAAAAAGAATAAGTATCCACAAATGTAAGGGTAATTCAATGCTTGCTGTCTTAAGGCACATCTTCAAGTGGCTATTTATCTCCAAAGACAAATTAAGCTACTTTCTTCATTATTCTGGATATACAGCCCACATTGGAAAACGTCTGTGTTAGGTTTTTCAAATAAAGGAAAATAAACCCTTCAAACAGTTTAGTGGAAGTTGGGAAGCGCGCTTACTCAGTCCCCTTCAAAAGGAGTAACCCTCGGCCCGCCTGTCCATTCTCAGTATGACTCTAACGAATCCTCCTATATTTATCTCCCATCCAAAAGCGTTTTTCTTCCTTTAATTATATCTTTCGCCTGTTTCCCAGGTCCGGGACTGCTGATGGGGTCCATCATAGGGCAGGATCATTTTTACGGCTTGTGGTTCGTCCTGCACCAAACTGTCCTCTGATGGAATCACGAGTTTCACCCGGTCCTGGAACGTTGTCGTGAACCAAGTTCCTTCACAGTCTGGCCAGAAATGGAGGCCAGGACATTTTGGTAACTTAGCATTATTTTCATATGATGGAAAATTTTTTCCTTGTGTAAATTCTCTATATTCAGGTCTTTTGACAATTTATGCTATTTGCGTCTGGTCAATGCATCAATGGTAAAACAAACAAAGCCGACAGGTGTTTCATGACCTCTGATGCGTGGCGGCTGAACTCACTGGTGATTCCGTCGTCCTCGGCAGCCCGCGTCGCTTTCTCTGTGCACCCAGGAGCTGACTGCGTGCCATCTGGCTGCTCGTCCCACTTGTCACTGATTTCCGCTGCAGCCCGGCTGGAAGGCAGGGACCAGGGTGGCCGCGCGGCCGGCATCGCCCGCACCGCCCGCACAGACGCTCAGGGGCTGTTCCGGCCTCGGCCGCCAGAGGGCGCGCGTGCGCGGGAGGGGCCGTAGTGCTGCAGGCGACCTGGCTGCCCGTTAACGACCCGGCGGCAGACGGGGGCCGCGCCCACCTCTCAGCGCCCCCGCAGCACGACGCTCCTCCCGCGCACGCGCGCCCTCTGGCGGCCGAGGCCGGAACAGCTGCTGAGCGTCCGTCCGGGCGCTGCGGGCCCCGCTGCCACCCTGGTCCCTGCCTTCCAGCCGGGCTGCAGCGGAAATCAGTGCGCGATTACCGCCAGGCTAGGACCACCAGATTCACCAAAAAATAGACCAAAGATTGCACGGGACATGCTAATACTAAAAAGGGACTGGTTGCTAATGTGCGATTGGAATTTAACTGGGCGCCTTGTATTTTATCTGACGAGCCTAGCATCAGGAACGTCTAATCTAAAAACGTCTAACAGGAAAATCACGTAGTTTGGGGGTCTCTGGATGCCCCCGTGATGTGCTGTTTTATTTTTCCATACCCAGTGCTTGCTGCCAAGTGCTCTGGAAATAGTAACTCATCGGGTCCTCAGAACAAGCCACATTTCCCCCATTCCACAGTTGAGGAAATGGAGCTACTGGCAGTTCTGAGTTGAATGGCAGCCTCTTCCTAGGTACCCGACAAGGCTCTGAAAGGCCTGGATCCATGCCCTTCAGGTCCCAGTCCACATTCCTCCTGTCCAGCTGCTTTTTCCACCAGCCAGGTGCCCCTGTGGGCATCGCCCTCTGGGGCTCAGCAGTGGGCAGAGTCCCTGCTCCGTGGGGGTGGGGAGCCCCGGGTGCAGACCGACAAGCCTACACACGAGCCTGCTTCTGGCTTTGACAGTAGAAGAAACCAAAGCAGGTGGCGTGACAGTGATGGGAGGTCCCAGGGCTCTATTAAGGGGGATGGTCAGGGAAGGCCTCTGAGGAAGGCCTGAGAGACAGACAGGAGCCACTGGGCAGACTCCGGAATTCGTTCTGTGTCCTATGGGAGTCATTCATTGACAGTCAGAATTGGCAGTGCCATGATCAGATAATTGTCTGTCTCTTCAGTAAAAGGTGTTGGGAGAACTGGATATCCCCATGCCGAAGAATGAAAGTGGACCCCTATCTTACACCAGAAACAAAAATCAGCTCAAAATGGATTAAAGACTTGAATGTAAGACCTGAAACCATAAAACTCCCATAAGAAAATGTAGGCAATAAGCTCCTTGACGTAGGTCATGGCAATGACTTTTTTGGATTTGACACCAAAAGCAAAGGTAAGAAAAGTAAAAATAAACCAGTGGGACTACATCAAACTAAAAAGCTTCTGCACAGCAAAGAAAACCATCAACAAATGAAAAAGCAACTTATAGAATGGGAGAAGATATTTGCAAACAACATATGTGATAATGAATTAATATCCAAAGTATGCAAGGGACTCAATAGCAGAAAAACAAATAACCCAATTAAAAAATGGGAAAAGGATCTGAATAGTCATTTTTCCAAAGAAGATATTAAAACATCAACAGGTACATGAAAAGGTGCTCAACATCACTAATTATCAGGGAAATGCAAATCAAAACCACAATGAGATATCACCTCACTCCTGTTAGAAAGGCCATTATAAAAAAGACAAGAGGTAACAAGTGTTGGCAAGGATGTAGAGAAAAGAGAACCCTAGTCCACTGTTGGTAGGAATGTAAACTGGTTCAGCCACTGTGGAAAACAGTATGGAGGTTTCTAAAAAAATTAAAAATAGAACTCTCATATGATCCAGGAACACCACTTTTGAGTATTTATCCAAAGGAAACAAAATCATTATCTTGAAGAGTTATCTGTACGCCCATTTTCATTGCAGTGTTATTCACAATAGCCAACGTATGGAACCAGCCTAAGTGTCTGTCGATGAATGAACGGATAAAGAAAACGTGGTATATATATGGAATATTATTCAGCCTTAAAAAAGAAGGAAATTCTGCCATTTGCAACAACATGGATGGACCTTGGGGGTGGCATTATTCTAAGTGAAATAAGCCAGACAAAGACAAATACTGCCTGGTATCATTTATGTGTAGGATCCTTAAAAAATAACAAATGAACTCGTAGAGACAGAGAATAGAATGGTGGTTGCCTGAGGCTAGGGAGTGTGGGAAATAGGGAGAGGCTGGTAAAAGGGTACAAATTTTCAGTTATAGGATGAATAAGGTCTGGGGATCTAACGTATAATATGGTGACTATAGTTTATAAGACTGTATTATGTAATTGAAATTTGCTGAGAGTAGAAAAGTGTCTTCACCAAGAAAAATAAACAGTAAATATGTGAGGTGATGAGTGTGTTAACTATATATTTGACTTTGATACAATAGTTTTATATATCCTACTGTCCATATTGTAGTTTTGTCAAATGACTTAAAATGTCTTTTTTTTTCTCTGTACGGTACAGGATCTAGTCTACTTTTCATTACCCAGTGTCTTTTACTCCTTTAGACTAGGGTATTTCCACAACTTTTCTGTGTCAGTTATGACATGGCATATTTTAGTAATGCACACCCCTCTTCTCATTTTTTAAAAGAAGTTTGCACAGTTTGGATTTATCTTATGTCACTCATAATTAGGTTCAATTTATTCGTTCTCAGTTGAAAGACGACATGGGTGATCCTGTGTCTTTTTCAGGGTTTGACAACTGGAAGTGAAAGGTGGCGGAATAGCCCATCCAAAATATGCCACTATGACATATTTTGAGCTAAAGGCACTTGAAAAACGGCACTCTGATGCCCTTTACCTCCTGAAAGCAGGAGATAAAAGTCCCATGTGACCGATGGCCTCCCTGTACCAGGAGGAAAGGGACATTGTCATCACCACAGACTGGGAGTCAAGGCTCAGAGAATTCTGCACAAACAGACCTTGTGAAAGTAATTTTTATCCTCTGGTAGCCTTGCCTTATATTTACTTTTCCACGATTGCCTCTGTTTGTTCAACCTAGAAAAACAGCATTTAGGATTTGTCACTTCTTTGGATCTTCATTTTTTCTGAGAGCATCAGTGTCATGTAAAACTTAAATTGAATGAATTTGTATGCTTTTCCTCTGTTAATCTCTCTCATGTCAATTTAATTCTCAAGTCCAGCCAAAGACTCTAAGAGGGCAGAGGTGAAGTTTTGTCTCCCCTACAGAGGTGCACAGTGTCCATCTGTCCATCAGGGTCATTGATAAAAAGAAAAAAAATCCTTGGTAATAATTTTGATTACCTAGTGAAGGTTTTATCCCATATCTATAATATACGATTGGTGTTTTTGCCCCTGCAACCAGTCAGAAGCGTGCGGAGAGATACTTCCAGACAATGCAAACATCCTGCTCCTCAGTATAATTTCCTCCTAGTTTCCTAATGTTTAACATTCATGGATGATTCTTGCTTGATCAATTTTCACTATAATGATGGCAAAATGACAAATTTCCAACACCAGCCATCTCCCCATCTTTACACGTTGGCCCTTGGTATTGTCCTTTAAGCAGGAGTCATTCACACTTATCATCTATATACCTATTTATTATCTAGTAATCATCGCTATTTAATTATTTCTCTGCTCGGATTGTCCTGGCTGGGGCTACTAGGCACCCCTTTAAGCTGATTTGCTTCTTTGTGACATACCAAATAGTTTTTGTTTGTTTGTTTGTTTTTCTTAATAGTTTTTTGCTGTGTCTCTGAAGAGAATGTTCCAGGGTTGTCTAGTCCCTACTGTGATCCAGCCCTGAAATCAGCCACACTTTGTGTTATGGACTGAATTGTGTACCCCCCTAAATTCATATGTCGAACCCTAACCCACAATGTGACTATATTTAAGGAAGAAATTAAGGTTAAATGAGGTCATAAGGGGGAAGTGCTACTCCCATAGGATTGGTGTCCTTATAAGAAGAGGAAGAGACACCAGAGATCTCTGTGCACACACACAGGAAAGCCATCTGAGGACACAGCAAGAAGGAAGCCATCTGCAAGGCAGGAAAAGAGGCCTCACCAGAAACCAACACTGCTGGCACCTCGATCTAAGAGCCTTGACTTATTAGTGGGGAATATTAGAGACCATGATCTGGTCACTAGGTGTGCTCATTGCCAGTGGGGTGTCCTTGCCTGTCTTCCCTTATAGTGGATAGAGCTAGGAAATACATACACATATATGCAAATATTCATGCACATAAGCATACATGAATTTGTATAGATGTACACATGTACATGTAAACTCTGCATTTGTTTAGATTTGTAGAGATTTACGAGCACATACACTACAGGTACCACTTTAAGACATAGATATCAGGTAGCCAAAGTGAGTCAGGAGGCAGATAGATCACCATATAGAATTGGCAAAAAAATGTAGTGGCTGAGAAACTGTTACATGATTGAGGTCCTCACCCATATAGAGAGTACCAAAGGGTCCTGCGAAGAGATTGAAGAGAGCTTCTAAACTTTTGGAGAGAGTTTCACAAAGGAAAGGGGGTGGGGAAGTTGCTTGCCCTGTAGTTCAAACTCAGTGAGAGAGGCTTTCACACGCCACCTGGACAGCTTGATATGTGTCCCCAGGAGTTCGAGGTCTCAGTGGCCTGATGTATACCTTTGCCTAAGAAACGTAAGGGGCAAGAGATGATCAACTTGAAAGAAGGTGTCTGCACACCTTTGGGAGGCAAGTCTAGGGGCAAAAGATGCATGAGTTCCTCTCATGGTCTAGACACGACCCTTGTGCATGGGGTCCTCTTAGGTGCTGTCCACAGAGCTGCCTGGAGGGCTGATCCGATCTCCTAGAAGATAATGCTAGGTGTTGACCCAGTAAAGAGCAACCAGCTGAAATAAAAATATATTCATCAGGGCTAAGTGAAAAGCAGCACTGAGGGAGTCTCAGAATTCCACCGAAGTGCCAGAGAGAAGCAGCCCTGCGGATGACACCCATGACCATGTAGACTCTGCTGTTTACCCTCCCTCCCCTGCTCTGACTCTGAAGGGGCCAGAGACGTGGTTAGCGATCTGTGGGAGGAGAGGTGGAGGCGCAAGACCAGGAGGGAAGGGGCCATAACCTTAACTCCTGTTCAGACACTTGACTATTACATAGGATGGATGTTGTAATCACAGCCTGGGGAGTGTTTCTTATCACAAAGTGACCAGAAAACTCATGGGAATTGTCCCTCACTCTCTTCACGCTTGCTTAGCTCCCTCACCCACGAGAAGGAGGACTAGCAAACTGAGCATATTTTTAAGGGATGATATAAAACAAAGTTACTTTATGGTGCCATCTCACATTTGTACTTGTTTAGAATGTCCTCTGAAACACTGGGTTCCATTTGCTTCCAATTCAAACTCCTTGGAGATGAAAGGCAGTTGGCTTGGCATCTGTCAGGAGAGCATCCCTCTGGCTGGAGGAACAGGTCACGTGTCCCAGGCTGGCGGGAGCTAAGGAAGCACCCTCAGTTGGGGGGACAATGGGTCAACAAAATATATCAAATTCTGTGTCTGCAGCAAGGCTCTGCCATCTTCAAATTTTACCTTTTTTTTTTTTTTAAATACAGCAATATAGTCAGTTTGGTATGGAGCAGGAATGTACTAGTAGATTAATAGAACAGAATAATCTATAGGAACTTTTAAAATTTTGAAAAATATCTGATGTATTGATGCAGGTGGGATTAACCTCTGAAATTAAGTGTAAGGTAATTTTTCTATCTTTTTCTTTCTCCTCATGTCTACCTTTCCTTTCTAAGAAGTGATACTTTGCCCACAAAAAATACCCTTGCCCCAGTTTTTCTAAAAATGCATGCTAATTTTGTTTTCTCAATGGTTGGGAGAACAAGTGCTTATTCATCTGAAATAAATGAGCTGAGGGTTAAAAGTGATGACTGAAAATCTGCTTTAATAATAAAAAGGAGATTGTAATGGTAAAATATTGTCTGGCAAGTAGACTTTTTAAAATTTGCTTTATGAATATATAGGAAGAGAATTTTATCAATTCACATAAGAAACTTGAAAGACATCATTAAAATTTTAAAATTAAAAAAGTTCAAATAGAACCAATTTTTAGGCTATAAGATCCACAAAAGAGATTCTTTAAATGTAAAATTCTTTTTTCTTTTAAAGATTGGTACCTGAGCTAACGTCTGTTGCCAATCTTCTTCTTCTTCTTTTTTGCTTTTTCTCCCCAAAGCCCCCCAGTGCATAGCTGTATATTCTAGCTGTAGGTCCTTCTGCTTCTGCTATATGGGACGCCGCCTCAGCATGGCCTGATGTCTGTGCCCAGGATCCGAACCAGCGAAACCCTGGGCCGCCCAAGTAGAACACATGAACCTAACCACTCGGCCAAGGGGCCGGCCCTGAAATGTAAAATTCTTGAAAGGTGGGAGAATCTAAGGGATTTCAGAGTATTTGTTTGGCATTAAATTAAAATATTAATTATATAAGATTTAAGTGAATAGAAAGGTGTTGTTTCTGCCCTAGCCAAGGAGGCAAGATCCATTTAAGACATTCAAATTAAAACTCACACTGAAACGTGGGATCTCTAGTTTACCGCTGATTTCATGGTGGTTGTTCATTGTGTTTCACTGGTTCACGCAGCAACAAGGGAACCATACAGGAGAGGAGGGAAAAATGACACTGCAATAAAGCCCTAGGAGACAGCTCCTGAGCACTGGAAATGGGGATGGGAGATGCACCCTCGACCTGCCCTCCAGCTAACGGATCTGGGAAGGGATTTGACCCCCAGCAACGAGCAGAAAACAGGACCGAGCGTTAGCCACATTCCCCATCTGTTGCCTCACGCTGAGTCTAAACAAATTTTGGAGGATGAGTAAGAGATAAAAGCAAGTTGTTCGTGTTTCTAATCCTGCAGAACTAGGAAAACGGAATAGTTCCCGGTAGAAGAAAACACCATTGCAAATGATGGAAGGGTTCAGAAAAAAGATATGAGGCATCCTTCAAAACATGGCCTCTGAAATGAGGCGTGAAAAGCCGCATAGAACAACTGGCTGAGTTTAAAAGAGAGGAGAATAAAACATGGCAACACCTTAAAGAAACTAAAATTGCAATGGTAAAATCACGGTGCACTCTGTCGAGGGGCGAGCAGAGCTGAAGTTGCAGAAAATGGAATCCCAGATGGTGGAGAAACCTGAGAAGATACCCCAAAAGGCAGGGAAAACGTGAAGACAGAGGAAACATTTTCAGAGGAGATGAGAGATGCAGAGTATAGAGACGCATAATTATCCATCCATTTGATGGTACTTATTCATCATGTAGAAAGGTAAATGACATTCCTGGAAAAAGTCTAGAACAAAAGGAACAGAAGCAATATTGAAAAATATACTGGAGAACTTCTCTAAACTGGCTGAATGAAAAATAATCTTTTATAATTATCTTAATTTCCTCTGTTCTCCTATATAGCTTTTAGGATGTGAGCAATGCAATGTAATAGAGGCTTTTTGATCAAAGGCTAACCAATCTCATAGGTTAAAAATAACTCACTGAGTTTTCATTTTAATTTGCATTTCTCTTATTATGAAAGATTTCTTTTCACGTTTAAAAATAACTACATTTCATCTTCCAATAAGTGTTTTGTTCTATACTTGTTTCCAATGATGTTGTTAGTCTTTTATTATTATTTTTTAAATAGCTTTTCTCGTGAGACGTTTTGCGACAGGAGGAAGGGGCTGAAGCGCACGGGGAAGGAAACAGGGCAGCAGCATCAGGCGCGTTCCCGCGGAATTGCCCAGGTAGCGCCTCGTAGCGTTTCCTAGATCATCTTCAGATCCGAAAATGACACTGCCCATTTGTCCTCAAGCTCCTCCGACCTCTGCTGCAAAGGAGCAAGGAAGGAGCAGGAGGATGGCCAGGTGTTCTTGCAGGTGGAAATTACAAGTAGCCCGAACCTAGTTCGGTAGGTGGGAAAACGGAGAGCCTTGACCCCGACGTGACTTGAACACGCAACCTTCTGATCTGGAGTCAGACGCGCTACCATTGCGCCACGAGGTCGCGGATGCGGGACGACTTTTCATCTTTTAAGGTTCTTTCGTCCTGCGCGTTCCAGTCGCTTCCCTGCCTTTGTTTTTCGTGTGAACTTCTGGTTAAAGAGAAAGAAAGTGAACGGGCGGGGGGGGGGGCTCGGTTGAGCGAGCCCGAGGGGACCCGCGCCGCGCAGCCCGGCGCCCAGGGGCCCCCGCCCGCAGCGGGAGCGGCGCTCGGCCCGGCCGGAGGGAGGCGAGCTGCAGCGGGCGCGGCGGCCCGGGGGGCGGGGCGGGCCGGGTCTCCGCCGTCCCGGAGCCGCCGAGCTGCGGGCTCCAACCGACTTCGCGGGCGGGGACCGGGCGGGGCTCATCCCGGCCGTGAGGCCAGACGGCTGCGGAGGAGGCGGCTGGAACACCGCACCCCGGCTCCGCGCTGGGAAGCCAGGGTTGGGAGGATGGAGTTCTTGTCCCCACGGACATGATTGAAGGGGGGCGGGGCGGGGGACAAGACTGCGGTCACGCTTAGGTAGTGACTTTGGAACAGCATAGGAAGAGAATGTCCACGAGCCCCCCCCCCCCCCCCCACCCCGTTATAAAACTAAAACTCATTTTTGAAAACTTGGACATTATAGAAAAGTGTAATAAAAATTAAAATCAATAACCCCACCACCCACTGTAAGCATTTTGATGTATTTCTTTCCAGATTTCCTTCCTCCCAGGTATACACAAGTGTCCAACTATGTTTGTTAAACCTTTTTTTTTTTTTTTTACCGTATAGCACAGTTACAGGAAACTGCACAAAACATAGATACAGCTTAATGAAGTAGCACAAGGCGAACACCGTTGCCGCCACCAGCCCAGCTGGGCAGCGCTGAACCTCTCAGTCGCCCCCAAAGCCTCCGGCTGTCCGCACCCGGCGTCCTCCCCCAGCAGCAGCCACTCCCGACCTTATGGAAAGAGCTTCTTCGCTTTTCTTTATAGTTTTGTTACCCAAATGTGCATCCGTAAACACTGTAGTTTCATTTTGTCTGATGTGTAGTCAGTTTTAATCTGGTGGTTCCTCCTCCATCCCTCTTTCCCTCACATCCTCCCGTCGCCCTAGCGAAATGATGCTGTGCCTGGCTCAGCACAGCGGATCAGGAGGTTCGTGTTGTCAGCCGGTTTTATTACCGGTGGTATTAACTTGGATGGTTTAGTAAATATGGAGTCTGCCGAGTTCCTCCACTGTAAAGCTACTATTTCCCCTTTGTAATTAATATTTTGGGGTAAATGCTTGTGACTTTGCAAACGTCCTGTTTCTCCTCAAACTTGCACCCACTAATTTTAGCATCCGTCTTGCCTGCAACAGTTATTACTGCGGTGTTTGTCTCATGGTGATTTTCTCTTTCCCTCGTTCCTTATACATTTCTCATCTAATTCTGTAAGGAAGAGCTGGTTGTTCTCTCCTATTTACTTATATATTGTATATTCAATTATTTGCATCAATACAAACTCATGGATAATTTTTAATTCTATAGGTTTAATCCATAGAATATAATTTTTTATATTGTTTCTGAAATTGTTCTGGGTTTGGCCATTATAAGCTCCTTCAGACTGGTTTATGTGTCCTTTTGACATGCCCCTATCCTCTTGTTAGCATTTCCTTACTTTCTGGTACAAGATGGTCCAGGCTTATCTTGTATTTTCCCTGCACCAGCCCTGGAGTCAACCATTTCTTTAAGGAGCCCTAGTTGCTGTTATCGGAGAATGGTGTTTAGAAATCAAGATCTGGATGTTAAGTGTGCTCGTTCCAATGTGGTGTTATTCCTCTTTTCCTCATTTGTTACTTCTCTCTCTGACACTGAGAAACCCAGGTCTCATTAGCTGTAATGTGTCTATTTATTATAAATATATGAATATGTATGTGTATATATGAATGTGTATATATACGTGTGCACATATATGTATACGTGTGTATCAGAATTACTAACCCATATATCTGTAAGAAAAGACTTACGAAGAGGATGACATTATGTGACCAGTTCTTTTTGTTTTTAGCTTTTGTCTTTAGCTTTACAGTCAAAATATTGTTTTGCAAAGTTATTTACATTAGTTCTTCTCTTGTCTGAGCTCTTCACTCTTGGTTACGTTATTCATTCATAATACAGTTAGGCTGTTACTTTTGTATTCCATTTCAGGTTCACACCTGCACACACAGCCTGATTGGTTTTCATTATTTTCTTTAAATTTTCGCGTATGTAAAATAGTACCATAATTCAGAGCTATATAAAAGGGTATGCTAGAAACCATGCCACTCCCTCGTCATCTCTGTTACCTAGACCCATCTCGTCCTTCCTCCCACCCTTCACCAACCACCCCTGTAGGTAACTAATATTTCATTTTCTGGTTGATCCTTCCTGCACTCTTTTGCACAAATGAGCAAATACATAGTTATTTTCTTACATCTCCTTCTTTCTTCCATAAAGGATAGCATACTATAATTACTCTTTTGCATTTTGCTTTTCATCTTTCTCTTCACCAGTTTATCCTGGAAATCACTCCGTGTCAGCTCATTGAGATTTTCCTCAACTTCCTTTTTTTACAAATACGTAGTATTTCATGATGTGGATGTAAGCATAGCTTACTCACTACTTTCTTGTCGTTTTGGCATAATGTTTTCAAGGTTCATCCATGTTGCAGCATGTATAAATGCTTCATTCCCTTTCATTGCTGAATAATATTCCATTGTATGGATATACTGTATTCTGTTTATCCATTTGGTAAAATTAAAATCTACCAAAAAATCAAGTGGAGACTTTTTCAAATCAAGTGGAAATCAGATACTCCACCTTCACAGAGTTTGCTCTTTTTTGATTGTTGAAGGCTGTAGCAGTCCATTTCTCAGTGACTTTCCCAAATTATTTTTGCAAAGACTCTATTTCTTATTGTGTGTGGTGCCTGAAGTGTCTCTGTTCCTTAGCTTGTTTTTAGCTAGTGTTGTGACAGAGATTTCCTTGAATTCCAGGTTTATTTAAAGAAACAACAACAGCAGCAATGCAACTCTCCTGTTCTTTTCAGATTTGCTCTGTGCCGGGCCCTCCTTCAACAGTTAGCCAGGCTTGTGCTAAGCCTGGGGATAGCCCAAGGCGAAATCTCTTCTGAGTATGTTTCTTGCTGTCAGCATGCATGAAGCTTTCTGAACGCCCCTGTATATACAGCACTTTCAAATGCCCTCATTTCCCAAAGAAACTCTCCCCAGATTTTGCTCCTGGGCCTCAGGTGGTCCAGGAAAGGGATGGGACAAAGGCAAATAAAAACGCCACAAAGTTTTGCTACTGCTTTGAAGTCACCCCTTTCTGGATTCAGCATCCACCTGGTTGCTGCAAACCTTTGTTTTCCAGAGTTTCTGACAAATCTGGTTCTGACCCTTTCTGCTTGTTTTCTGATGTTTCTGTGTGGGGACGAGAGCTTGCAGGTTCCTACTCGGCCGTTTTGCTGATGTCACCCATCTGCCTTTAAAGAATACTTTCTCTGCCTATAGAACACTAGTTTGGAAGGCTTCTATTCTTTTATATTTTAAAGATATTACTTCTTTGTCTTCTATCTTGCTTAGCTTTTAGTTGATAATATGTCTTTCTACTTTTTATTTTCAGCAGACCATGATTTGCTAAACATATTGATCTTTGTAGCTTTTTGGGGATGGCTGAGCTTGCTGAATTTGTGGGTCGACATCTTTCAACAAATTTGGAAATTTCTCAATATTTGCAGTTCTAGAATTTCCACTTGATTTTTTGTACATTTTAATTTTGTTTTGAAATACTCTATCCCATCTTTTTATCAATTGTCACCCTCTTTTCTTCTATTCTTTTAAACATATGAATCGTAGCAATTTTGACTGCTAACTCCAACTTCTGGGTCATTTCTGGATTTGTTTCTATTGAGTGTTCTCTCTCTTTACTATCATTCAACTATTTTTCCATTTTGTGCATGTTGATTAAATTTTTATGTTTTTCTGGGCAATGTGGATGATAAACATAAATTGTAGAGGTTCTGAATGTTATTTTCCTCTAAAGACTGTTGTTTTATTCTGGCAGACAATTCAGTTATTAGTGGATCATCTAAATCTGGTCAAAGACTGGTTTTAGGTTTTATTAAGGTGTGTCTATTTTAGTTTTGTCTTTATCCCTTGGGCATAGCCCTCATTCTTATAGCATGGACTTACTCCTATGGTGTGGGCTTTTTGGGATCTCAATGCCCAGGGTGTTCATCAAAGTCTATTCTTCTGGCTGGGCCCAAATTGCATCATGTTTCATCACAGTGTACCCTCCAAAATCTTCACCCACTTTTCAGGCTCCCCAAAACTGCTCTCTGCCAGGCCTCTTGGAGTCTAACCTCTTACAGATGCAGCCCAGCAGTTGGCCATGGCCCACGGGCAATTTTTCACACGCATTTCTGAAGTGCCCTCTCGGTAGCTCCCCCTACTCTGTCACCATGCCTCTTAAATCCAAATTACAACCGCTGAACTTTGAGCTTTGATCTTTGCTTTCTCTCTCCAGTGAGATGCTGTTCCCTTTTGGGCTCCTACTCCCTGCACTGGTTTAAAAAGTGTTACCAGGTGAAAGCCTAGGAAAATGTGGGCCTCAACTAATATGCTTTCCTTTTACCAAAGATCACAAATCAAAGTGGTTGCCACACTGGGGGGTGTGGGAGTAGGGAGAGGCTGGTAAAAGGGTACAAATCTTCAGTTTTAAGATGAATAAGGTCTGGGGATCTAATGTATAATACAGTGACTATAGTTGATAACACTGTATTGTGTAATTGAAATTTGCTAAGAGAGTAGAACTTAAATATTCTCAGCAAAAAAAAAAAAAAAAAAATTAAATAAATATGTGAGGTGATGGATGAGTTGATTGTTTCCCCCATGTGTATGTATACCATTTCATCATGTTGTACCCTTTAAATATCTTATAGTTTTACTTGTCAATTATACCTCAACAAAGCTGAAAAACAAAGGATCACAACTCTGAATTAATTGTTGTCCCTTGCCTCCAGTTTTTTTTTTTTTTTTTTTTTTTCCTTTTTCTCCCCAAAGCCCCCCGTACATAGTTGTATATTCTTCGTTGTGGGTCCTTCTAGTTGTGGCATGTGGGACGCTGCCTCAACGTGGTCTGATGAGCAGTGCCATGTCCGCGCCCAGGATTCGAACCAACGAAACACTGGGCCGCCTGCAGCGGAGTGCGCGAACTTAACCACTCGGCCACGGGGCCAGCCCCCCTTGCCTCCAGTTTTTAAATAATATTTTGTCCAGGTGTTATTGTTGATGCCAGCTACTCCATTGTTGCCCGCACCGGAAATCCCTAGTTATATTTTTTCCAATATCTTATTGTGAAAAATCTCTAACATACATCCAAGCTGAAAGATTGGGGCTTTGGGGAGAAGAGGAAGAAAAGAAAAAAAAGAAAAAAAGTGAAAATGTCTATACAAAAACTTGTACATGAAAGTTCACAGTGGGTTTATTCATAATAGCCCCAAAGTGGGAAGAATCCAAATGTCCACCAATAGCTGAATGAATAAACTGTGATATATTAAAACAACGGAATGCCACTCATCAATAAAGGGAATGAAGCCCTGACACACACATGAATGAATCTCAAAACTTATGCTGAGTGAAAGAAGGTAGATACCGAACAGTATATACTATATAATTTCATTTATATGAAAATTTTCTGTATCTAGATTTTGGTGATGGTTACACAGGTCTGTAAACTTGCCAAAACTCAGCAAAATGTAAAGTTAAATTTGGCAAAACATATTATATGTAAATTATGTCTCATAAAGGTGATAGAAAAGTCTCTATTGGATGCAGCTAAATAGGAACTTATAGAGAAATTTAGATTGTTAAATATTAGCAAAAAAGAAACGGTGAAAATCAATTATCTAAGATTTCAAGAAGTTAGAAAAAGAACAGCAAGTCAAATTTAAATAAAGTAGAAAGAAGGAAATAGAAGAGCATGAATCAATGAAAAAAATTAGCTATATAATAATTGAGGGTTTTTACAAAAGATTAATAAAGTGTTAAACTCCTACAAAGCCTAATCAAGAAAACAGAGAGAGTACACAAATTACCAATACCAAAACTGAAAAGGGAACACCACCTTAGATCCTACAGATAATAAAAATATAAGCAGCAGATATTATGAATTATTTAAACCCAATGCTTAGATATTTCAATGAAAAGATGTGGACAAGTTAAAAAAATCTTACTGAAACTGACACAGAGATAGAATATCTCAATAGGCCTGTATCTATCAAAGTAATTGAATCTGTAATTTAAAAGTTTCCTACAAAGAAAACTCCTGGCTCAGATGGCTTTACTGTTGATTTTTACAGAAAACATTTATGGAAAAAATAATACCAATACCAATAATACCAATCTTACACAAACTCTTCGAGAGGGAGGAAAAAAAAAAAAGTAATACATAAGACAATCTGGAGGTAGACATAAAATCCTGTATAAAAATGTAAAAATCTAATTCAACAATCTATTAAAAATATAATATATAATGACCAAGTGGAATCTATTCCAGGAATGCAAGGTTGCCTTAACATTCGAAAATCAATCCATATAGATAAACTTTGGGAACATCTTAGTAGGTGAAATGTCAGTCACAAAAGAACAAATGTTTCCATGAGGTACCTAAAACTAGTCAAATTCACAGAGACACAATGTAGGATGGTAGTTTCCAGAGGCTAAAAGGAGGGGGCAGTGAGTTTCAGCTTAGAAAGACTTTGAAGAGTTTTGGATATGGATAGTGGTGATGAGTGTCCAGCAATCTGAATGTACTTAACACCACTGAACTGTACACTTAAGAATGGTTAAAATGGTACATTTTGTTATGTGTATTTTACCACAATTTTTAAAATAAATTAATCCATATAATTCTACCACATTAACACAATGAGAAAAACCAAATGGTCATCTCTATAGTTGCAAAATACGTATTTGATGAAATTCAACACCTGTCCACAATAACAAATTTCAGCAAACCAGGATTTGAAAGGAACTTCCTTAATCTGATAGAGATGATCTACTAACAAATGTATACCTCATATCATACCTAATAGTAAAACATTTAGGATTTTCCTTTAGATTCTGGGAAAAAGGCAAGGATGTCTACAATCACTACTTCTGGAGGTCCTAGCCAGTGCAATAAAGCAAGAAAAAAATGGCATCAATATTGGAAAGGGTGAAGTAAAAAAGATTTTACTTTACTGCAGGTGACATATTGTGTACACAGAAAGTCCAAAAGAAAGAACAAATTATTATAATTAACAACTGAATTTAGCAAAGTCTTATAGGATATAAGGTCAATTTTTAAAAAATAGGCTACATTTATAATAGTATATTATATATACTTAATATACTATCATATTATATATACTACTATATATATTATATATATTAGCAAAAGTCAGAAAATGAAATTTAAGATAATAGCACATAACATCAAAACATCAAGTACATTACCGAACAAATTGTTCAAAACTTCCATACTGAAAAAATACAAAAATTGCTGAAATGAAAAGATGTGTACAAATGAAAAGGTGTAGCATGCTCATAAATTGGATGTCTCAATATTGTTAGTGTCCATTCTTCCAAAATTAATCTATATTATTTGATGTAATGCTCATTAAAATTTCTAATTTTGGTGTGCAGTAATTGAAAAAAAATCATTCAAAAATGTACGAAAATACCAAATAAGGACCTAGAATTGTAGTGACAATTTTGAAAAAGAACAAAATTAGAACACATATACCACCACATAGCAAGACTCACTATAAATCTGTTTTCACTAAGAACATTTGCTGTTCAAAAGAACAATGGGAGAGAATAATCTAGAAATACGACCTCACATAATATGATCATATGACTTATCATAAGGGTACCACTGCAACTCAAGGGGGAGGGGAGAAAATGGTCTTTTCAGTAAATGATGTTAAATAAATTGTATATTTTTATGGAAAATATTAGTTTTGACCTCTACCCCACACCATACATAAAAATTAATTTCAGGTGGATTGTAGATCTATAGGTGAAAGGTAAAACAGTAGACACGCAGAATAAAATGTAGGAAAATATCCTTATGACTTTGCGTTAGGGAAAGATTTCTTAAACCGGGCACCAAAAGCACTAATCATAAAAGAAAAGATTGATGAATTATTCATTAAAGTTAAAGACATATTCATCAAAGGAAATCATGTAGAGAGTGAAAAGGCAAGTTGCAGATGGAGAGACGACACTTGTAATACATGCATCTAAAAACTACCTTGTATCCAGAATATATAAAGAATCCTACAAATGAACAGAGTTCTCAATTAAAAAATGAGCAAAAGTCTTGAACGGGCACTTCTCCAAAAAAGGATATTCAAAAAGCCAACAAGCACCTAAACGGGGACTCAACATCATTACCCACTACAGAAATGCAAATTAAACATTAAACCTATAATGAGATACCACTACACGCTGGAACCAAATTTTGGCACCTTACCACTCCATTGAAACTGCTCTGGTAAAGATGGCCTGTGTCATCTCCATCCCCTAACCCAATGGACACTTTTAAATTCTTATGTCATTTGAACCGGCTGACCATGCTCTTTTTGAAATTCTTGGCTCTAAGGCAGGGATAGGAGGCAGAGTTTAGGTGTGGTGAGGGTTAGGAGGTAAAAGGAGCTGACAATAGAGTTGGCGTCAAGTCATGTCAACTATTTGACAGCAGGGTTTCTGAAGGGTAGTATGTCAAAGTCTGATGTTCAAACTTTCCAATCAGAAAGTGGTACATTATATCCAAAGAAGATAAGCCTCTTGGTATTGGTTAATAAATTTCCCCCTCCTAATATTCAACACTTATCCTAGCATTGTGGGAGGGGGTCTTTGATTTTCTTTCCTTAAATCTCTCCTGAAGCGTAGCTCATCATGTCATGTCTCATCCTTTTCGGATATCAGGCCACTGGTCTGTTAGGGCCTTCTGGTATTAGGGTCACAACCTCTGGACTCACATTTTGACTCCAAGACTCTTAGTATTCCCGAACTTTCAAGACTTCATTTATGGACTCGGGAGTCCTTGGCTGTTTCCCCTCTCTATACTCCATCATGCAGTGTCCTGTGAGGCTGTACACTGACCTTTCCACCACTGTGACTTCCTTTGGTGCCATGTTGAAAGTGGAACTTCTCTCTGAGGCTTGCAGTCTTCTGGTTTATAGACTAGACACAAGTTCCAGATATTCTTGGATATGTTTTTCATCTATCTGAAATTTCTATTGCCTTCTCCAAATGAAACTGAGAGGGTGAGGGGAGGAAGGTGCTGTGTAACTTCTTTGGAATCTGGGCAGCATCAGAACCAATTCCCATACTCTTAGCACCATGACCACTCCTCCCCAGCCAATGTATATCCAGTCCCTAGGATAATTCCTGGTACATAATGAATATCTAATAAATGTACTCCACAAGAAAAATAGTTTTTCTTATTTATATAAATATTACACGCTCATTAGAAAGGAAACCTTAAAAATACAGAAGAGTCAAACAAAACCAAACACCAGATACTCAACAACTCTGAAACCATCTCATTAACGTTTTGGAGACCATCCCTGCATTCATGACTCTCAGAGGTTCACACAGTTTTACACCATACATGCTGCACTCACATTTGTCTATTTCCCCCCCTTATCTCCCTACCTTTCCTTTTCTCCCTCCCTTAAAGGCAACCAACAACCTAGTGTATATTCTTCTATACTTGTTTCCATGCTCATCTAATCATATATACACATATAAACACAAATGTGTATGATCATTAACAAAAATGACATCTTGTACATATACATCTCTGTCATAAAGCAATTACTTATTAAAAAATTCTGGAAATACCTTGAAGTCAACTAGTGTGGCTATAACTCATTTTAAAAATTACTCTCATGCTGTTCCATGGTATGGATATATCATAATTTATTCAACCATTCCCCTATTAATGGACATTCACTTTATCTCCAGTTGAGTTTCTTCTTTGCCTCTATAAACAATACTTCAACAAACATCCTTATTTATGTGTATTCTTATGTACTGATGCTGTTATTTCAGTGGGGCAGATTCCCAAAAGCGAGACTGCTGGGTCAAAGCATTTTTATTTTAAACTTTTATTTAAAAACTTTAAATATATATTGCTGGATTGCTGGTGGAAATATGTCGATATAACCTTTTTGTAAGAGTACATGGCTTCCCAAACCCCACTAGCAAAAGATCTCAATTATTTCCAACTCCATGAAGTAGAAGCAACATCTTATTTGTCATTTTAATTTGTCTTTCCCTGAGTACTATTTAGGCTCATAATATTTCCATAGGTTAATGGCCATTTGGAGTTGCTCTTATATGAATAGCTATCCAGTCCAGATGGATTAAAGACTTCAATGTAAAAAATAAAATTATCTGCATCTTAGATATAAGTTTAGGAGACTATGTACAACCTAGGCATTAAGGAGACCCTTTTAACTAAAGGGTAAATCAAGAATCTAAAAAGAAAAGATGTAAACATTTTACTATAGAAAATTAAAATATGTTGTGACTTCTTTATATAAAAAGTATAAAGACAAATGCTACATTAAGAAAAACATTTGCAACACATGACAAAGGATTAATATCTCAAATACATAAAGAGCACCTCCAGATTTTTAAGAAATACAAACCAACAGAAAAATAGGCAAAAAAATACATGCAATGCATTGAAGATAATCTGTTAAATGAATAAAATATGCAATGTGGATGAAGCCTTTCATTTGTCCATTATTTTCTCTTAAATCACTTTTCTTGTAACTTCTAAGATTTAATATGACTAACTGCTTTTCCACATTCTTATGTTTATAAAATGTCTCTTCAATGAGTATTTTCTGGTGAATGGCTCCTGAAAGTTTTTGCACATTGATAAAGTATATAGTTTATAAGATTCTTCTTGCGGAGCTGACATCTGGATAAATGATTTATTCTCTATACTAATTGAGTTTCTCTCTGATGTATTCTTTGATGTACAGTAAGGCTTGAACTACTCCTAAAGGCTTTTCCACATTTATTACATTTATAGGGTTTTTCTCCAGTATGCATCCTCAGATGTACAGTAAAGTCTGAGTTAGTTCTGAAGGCTTTTCCACATTCCTCACATTTATAGGGCCTCTCCCCAGTATGAATTCTCTGATGTAGAGTTAGTTGCGATAGAGTAATACAACCTTTTCCACACTCCTTACAAGTATAGGGTTTTTCTCCAGTATGCGTTCTCCAATGCACTGTAAGGTATGAACCCCTCCTGAAGGCTTTTCCACAGACATCACATTTATAGGGTTTCTCTCCACTATGGATTTTCTGATGTTCTGTGACATGTACCATCTGGCTAAATGCTTTGCCACAGTCATTACATTTAAATGGTTTCTCTCCAGTGTGTGTTCTCTGATGGGTATTAAAGCCTGAGTTACTTGTGAAAACTTTCCCACATTCATTACATTTATAGGGTTTTTCTCCAGTATGCCTTCTTTGATGCACAGTAAGCTGTGATGTATTAGTGAAAGCTTTCTCACATTCATTACATTTATATGGTTTTTCTCCAGTATGGGTCCTTTGATGTACAATAAGGTATGACTTAGTCCTGAAGGATTTTCCACAATCATAGCATTTATAGGGTTTCACTCCAGTATGAATTTTCTGATGCTCCTTGAGATTTACCATTTTGGTAAATGCCCTTTCACAGTCAGTACATTTATATGGTTTCTCTCCAGTATGAATTCTCTGATGTACAGTTAAGTGTGATTTTATTCTGAAAGATTCCCCACATTCATTACATAGATAAGGCTTTTCTTCAGTATGAATTCGCTGATGTATAATTAGAGATGAAGAACGCATGAAGGCCTTTCCACATTCATTACATTTATAAGGTTTCTCTCCTGTATGCATTCTGTGGTGTACAGTAAGGCATGAATAATTAATGAATGCTTTCCCACATTCATTACATTTATAGGGTTTTTCTCCTGTATGAATTCTCTGATGTTCTGTGAAATTTGCTATACGATTGAATGCTTTCCCACATTCATTACATTCATAGGGTTTTTCCCCAGTATGAGTTCTTATATGCACAATAAGGCTTGAATTACTTCTATAGGCTTTTCCACATTCATTACATCTAAAGGGTTTCTCTCCAGTATGAATTCTCTGATGAACATTAAAAATTGTGGTATTCTTGAAAGATTTCCCACACTCGTTGCATTTATACGGTTTCTCTTCAGTATGGGTCTTCTGATGTACACTAAGATATGATTTATTCCGAAAGGCTTTTCCACAATCATTACATTTGTAGGGTTTCTCTCCATTGTGAGTTTCCTGATGTCTTGCAAGTTTTGATTTATCACTAAAAGCTTTCCCACATTCACTACATTTATAAGGCTTCTCTCCAGTTTGAATTCTCTGGTGTTGATTAAGGCGAGCACACTGGCTAAAAGATTTTCCACAGACGTTGCATTGATAAGGTTTCTCCTTAGTATGAATTCTCTGATGTACCATAAGTGATGAAGAAGCAATGAAGGCCTTTCCACATTCATTACATTTATAGGGTTTTTCTCCAGAGTGAATTTTTTTATGTTGACTAAGATATGAAGGCTGGCTGAACATTTTCCCACATTCACTACATTCATAAGGTTTTTCTTTAGTGTGAGTTCTCTGATGTTGAATGAGTAATGACCTATAACGAAAGGCCTTTTCACATGTACTACATTTATAGGGTTTTTCTTTATTATTGTTTTTTTTCTCTAAAGTAACTTCTGAAGTAGGCCTTGTGGCTTTGTTGCCTTCTGTATCATTGCAAATTTTCTTCCCCAAATGGGTATCTGTAATCATATCTAAATTCTCTGTGAAATTCTCCTCATGGGTTTGGCATTTGCTGTAAGGCTCTTCTGTGATAACTGCTGGCTCTGAAAAAAGAATAGATATAAAGCCTCTCTGACCAGTGGGAGCTTTCTTGCGTGGAACTATTCTTTGACTCAGATGACTCTCCTGACTATTTTGCAATCTCAGTATTCTGTTATTCCATTTCCATAATCCTGCCATTTTGGAGTCCCACAGATCATTTTCTGTGAGTTTCTCTACTATGGTTTTCTGTGATAAATCTTCAGAAACATCCTCTGTTGTTACAGCATTCTTGGTTGCAGGTTTTGTTTCCAACTCTAGGGGGGAAAAAAGAGAAAAATCAAAAACCTATTTTCTAAGTTGGGGAGATCTCACTAAATAGGATAAAAAAATGGAAACTTGGGCTGATGATGAATATATGGTTTTAACTGCTTGCAAATTGGCCTTGTTTTCTAGGAAGGAGGAGGTAGGGTTAAGGGAGACTGGTTGAACAAAGAACCAAAGTAGTAAATTCAAGTAGTTTTCCTTCTATTAAAAAAAGTTCACTCATAGTAACCCTCCTAGAATCTAAGTTTCTCAAGTATTTCTTCCTGTTCTCACTCCCTTTAGAGTCAACTTTTTTAGAGAGCATTCTTCATAAGTTGTGACTACTTCCGTGCTTCCCATTTACTCCAAAAACCAGACATTTGTCCCCAATCATACTTTCTCTCTCTTTGTTCTTTCTTTGTTCCCTAGCTTTTTTTATGTGTGAGGATTTTCTCAAATGTCCCTGTCTTAGTAGCTTGTTTAAGTATTTTTATGTACCCTTTTGTAGAACTTCTATGGACAAAGACACTGATTTTTCAGAAAGAGGCTGAACAACAAACCAGTCCAAATTAATATTTGTAGTTATTTATATTTCAAATAGTGATACTTATTATTTTCAAAGGTAGTTTTGCAACCTTTTTATGGGTCTTAAGAACATTCCTGACCATGTGTCAAAAATTCCCTTTAAAAAAGCTATACTGTGGTGTGGTGGTCTTACAACTTGTTTTCACATGCAATTTAATATTTTACTCTTTTTGTTTGTTTGTTTGTTTTTTTAAAGATTTTATTTTTTCCTTTTTCTCCCCAAAGCCCCCTGGTACATAGTTGTATATTTTTTGTTGTGGGTCCTTCTAGTTGTGGCATGTGGGATGCTGCCTCAGCGTGGTTTGATGAGCAGTGTCATGTCCGCGCCCAGGATTCGAACCAACGAAACACTGGGCTACCTGCAGCAGAGCGTGCGAACTTAACCGCTCGGCCACGGGGCCAGCCCCCTCTTTTTTTTTTTTTGAGGAAGATTCACCCTGAGCTAACATCCATTGCCAATCCTCCTCTTTTTTTTTTTTGGTGCTTGAGGAAGATTAGCCCTGAGCTAACATCTGTGTCAATCTTCCTCTACCCTGTATGTGGGATGCCTCCACAGCATGGCTGATGAGTGGAGTAGGTCCATACCTCGGATCGAAACCTGTGAACCCGGGCCACTGAAGTAGAGTATGTAGAACTTTAACCACTTGGCCACAGGGCTGGCCCCCTAATATTTTACTTTTCAAAACACTTTTATACTTCTTCTAAATTTCTAATTTATTTTCAGGTAATTATGTCCAAATGTTTAAAAAAACAACTGAAAAAACCTTTTGTGGATAGTAAAATGGTTTTATGACTTTAAAACTCAAGGTAAGTAGAACTTTCAATGGATTCACAGGGCTAGACAAAGATTCGAATTCAGGGCCACCAAAGAAGACAACCCTAGAACTCAAGGACTAAAACTTAGCTCATTTAAACGTCTAACTGAATTAAGGTGACTGAGAATTGTTAGAGCTCCTATCCTAGCAGACTACCAAAATCAAACACTAACCCTCTGCAGAAAAAGAATACATATCCAGAACCTCAAATTATTGTTATAGGTTTTCATATCAATGCCTGACAATGAAAAATGATAGACATACAAGGAGACAAAAGTCACATGAGAAAAAAATCAAGAGGAAAGAAAAAGATAAGAGAAACAGATTTGCAACGTATTCAGATAACTGAGGTCTCAGACATTAACTTCTAAAATAATCATGATTAGTATATTCAAGAGAATAAGGCAAGATTAACAATTTCACCAAATTATTGGAAAGTATAAAATAAGAATCAAGTGGTAATTCCAGAACTAGAAAATAAGAACTCAAAGGATAGGCTAAAAGCACAGAGAGACAGACAGAGAGAAAAGACAGAGAGTGGTAACAAAATGGAATAGGTTAGTAGAAAATATCCATATTGAAGGACAGAATGATGAAAAATCAAAAACATTATTTTAAAAAGCATAAGAGACATACAGGATAGAGTGAAAAGGTCTATCATAGGTGTAAAAAGAGCCCTAGAAAGCTAGAAAGAGAAGCGAGAGAGAATGGGACAAAAACAAATTCAAAGAAATAATGTCCCCAAATTTTTCAAAATAGATGAAAAAGATCAAGTCACAAATTTTAGAAGCCAAAAGAATCCTGAGCAGAAGAAATATAAGGAAACTATACTAAGGCACATAGTAGTAAAACTGTTGAAAAGTAAAATCTTAAAAGCACCAGAGGAAAAAATTACAGATTCCCTTCAGAGAGTGACAATTAAATCAGAGGCTGCAAACTACAGCCACATCTGGTCCACAACATGTTTTTGTATGGCCAGCAAGATAAGAATGCTTTTTATATTTTTAAATGGTTGAAAAATATATTAAAAGAATAATATATTGCAACACATTAAAATCATATTACATTCAAATTTCAGTGTTCATAAATGAAGCTGTAGTGGAACACAACCATACTCTCTGGTTAACATATTGTCTATGAACGCTTTTGTGCTACAATAGTAGAATGGAGCAGTTGCAACAGAGACATTACAGCTCCACAAAGGCTTAAATATCCACTGTCTTGCTTTTTACAGAAAAAGTTTGCTGACTCCTGAATTAGACAGACGGTTGACTTCTCAACAGATTCTATGAAAGCAGAAAAGAATGGAATGATACCTTCAAAATGCTTAAAGAATATAACTGTCAACTTGGAATTCTAAACATACCAAAAATATTCTTCAAAAATGAAGATTAAATAAAGACAACTTTAGGTAAAAAAGAAAAATGGAGAGAATATGATCCCAGCAGATCTGAATGAAAGAAAATATTAAAGGGTATTCTTTAAGTAGAAGAAAAATAATCCTAGGAAGAAGCTCAGAAATGAAGGAAAAAATGAAGAGAAAGAGAAGGTAAAAATATAGGTAATCCAAATGAATATCAACTGCATACAATATCAATAATGACATCTTATGAGATTTGACATATATATAGAATTAAAATACATAACTTCAATAACATGTACTTGAGGTTAAATGGAATAAGTTGCTCTAAGATCCTCGTATTGTTTGGGAAGAAGGAAAATCTGTATTCGACTACTGAATCAAGGATGCGTGTTTTAGTCCCAAAGTTAATCACTAAACAAAAAATTTAAAAATTTATAATTACCAAGTGATTAGAGGGGAAAACAGAAAAATAAAAGATGATAAATCTAAAGGCAAGAATGGGGAAAAAAGAATACAGAATAGGCAAGATACTTTCACAGTTAGATGGTGGACAAACATTATGTAATTGTATTGTGTACAAATGGACTAAATACAAACAAAAATCAAACAATATGCTACTTATAAGGCAAACACAAAATATAAGGATATATAAAAGATGACAGTGAGCAGATGAAAAAAGGGATACCATATAAACAATAACCAAAATAATGATGCTACAGTAATATTAATATCAGGCAAAACAACAAAAACCATTAAGAACAATAAAGAAGACATTTCCTAATGATAAAAGGTCCAATTTACCAGAAAGATATAACAGTTTTAACTTTGTATCTACCTAAGAACACAGAATCAAAATACATACAGCAAAAATGAAAAGAATTAAAATGACAGACAAATCTACAGTCATAGTGGGAGACTTTACAAAATCTTTCCCAATAACTGACAGAATAAGCTGACAATCAGTAAGTACACAGATTTTAGCAACACAATTAACAAACCTGACATATCTAGAATAGCACTCAATACCTACAGACTACATATTTTTCCAAGTGCACACAAAATACTTATAAAATCGGCCATGTTGTAAAGCAAATTTTAAGAAATTTGCAAAGACTGAAATCATACACAGTATGCTATCTGATCACATAGAATTTATGTTAACAAGATTACTAGAAAATCCCAATATGGAACAAAATTAAGAGAAATACTTCTAAGTAACCTGAGGGCCAAAGACATCACAATGGAAATTATCAAATACTTTGAACTCAATAATTATGAAGGTGCTACATTAAAAAAAATGTGTGGTACAGTCTTGATAGCTTCAAACACATTAGAAAAAAAAAAGAATGGCTGAAAACCAATGATATAAGTATCCAACTCAAGAAGTTAGAAAAGATCAGCAAATTAAACCTAAGAAGGTAAAAAATAATGAAATAGAAGAAAGTAAAGAAAGAAATCCAAATACACAATAGAAAAGATAAAAAGTTATTCTTTAAAAACCAAATAAGACTGATTAAAATAAAAGAGAGAAGACACAAAAAATTAATATCAGAAATGAAAAGGGAGATATCACTTCAGATCCATGTAGACATTTAAAAGATAAACAGGGGCCAGCTAGTGGCCTAGAGGTTAAGTTCTCCATGCTCCGCTTTGGTGGCCCAGGTTTGGTTCCTGGGTGTAGACCTACAGCACTCATCAGTGGCCATGCTGTGACGGCAACCCACATACAAAATAGAGGAAGACTGGCACAGACACACAGCACAGGGTGAATCTTCTTCAAGCAAAAAGAGGAAGATTGGCAACAGATGTTAGCTCAGGGCGAATCTTCCTCAGGAAAAAAAAAAAGATAAACAGAGGATAGTGTGCCAAAAAATTAAATTTTAGGTTAAATGGAACAATTCCTAGATAAATGTAATTTACTAAACTCAAACAAAAAGAAATAGGAAATATGAATAGTCCTATAACTACAAAAGGAATAGAAGCTGTAATTAAACACCTTCCACAATAAAAGCTTCAGGCCACATGGCTTTCCTGGTGAATTCTAGACACCCTAAAATATGTAACTTTCCCTGTCTCACGTCTCTTTCTTGTCTTCACTATAAGCTGATGGCTTTGATTCATATTTCACTGAGAATACAGAAGCTATCAGAATGCCTCAATCTTCCTGCCACCAGTTGACCCATATCTGCATCCATCTTCTCCATCTTTCCTAGTGTTACACAGAGGAGCTGGCCTCCTTGTCTATCAAAGGTAAATCCCTCCTTTTCCATTCTAGACTTTATCCCTTTTCACCTCCTCAGACGCTTTAGTTCTCCAGTGATCCCATCTTTGTCCTGCAACATCAATTTCTCCCTCTCCATTGGGGCATCATTCCTATCAGCACTCAAAAAGCCATAAAATCTCCCATCTCAAAAATAAAACATAAGAGTTTTTTTCTTGATTCCTTACTTTCCTCTAGCCACTGCCCCATTTCTCTTTCCCTCTTCATGGTGAGGGGAAACTCTTCTTTAAAGAGTCATCTAAAATTATCCCCAATGTCTACTTTTCACTCACTCTTTTAAAAATATAAAATATTTGATATATAAAAAGAATATACGTAACACATATGCAAGTTAGGAATGGCATCATCATAAAATGAAAACTCAAATGAACTAGAATCTATTTCTTTCTTTCCATTTCCACTATCATCCCCCTAATCAATTACTATTACCTCTTGCCTAGACTATTTTAACAACCTCTCAACTGATTACCTGCTTTATGCCCTTAAATTCAATTTCCATAAAGTGGGTTATTTCCTAAAAATTCTTGATTAAAATCTTTTGGTGCCTTCACACTCTGATTAAAATCCAAACCCCTTACTATTGTCTACAAAGCCCTGAACAGGCAGTCTCCTGTCTAACTCTCTAGTCTTATTCTATACTAGCCTCCCTCTCACCTACGCTCAGTCACAGCCACTTCCTTTGATTTACAGAACACACTACATTATTTTCTGTATCAGGTCCTTTGCATTGCTGTTCCCTTTGCCTGGAATGCTCCCCTTCTCCTCTTCCCTTGGTGGGCTTCTCTGGATCCTTCAAGTTTCAGCTCAACTGTCACCACCTCAGAAGCCTTCCCTTACCACACTATCTGAAGGAGGCACCCTCAACCTCATCCCAGTCACTCTTTCATATCCCCTTGTTTAGCTCACAGCTAAGTTATTACAACCACTACTTTAGCTTGTGTTTGTTTATTTACTTGTTAATTATCTATTTCTCAAAATTTAATCTTCATGAGAGCAGGGACCTGGTACATCTTACTCACTGCCGTAGACCTCGTACCTAATCCAGTTCAGTCTACAGATTTTCACTAAATATTGATTAAATAAATAAATAATGTTTTGATTCTCAACTGATTTCTTGTTTGTCTTCTCGATTAGTTAAGAACATGGAGGAAAGGAGGAGGGTTCCCCTAAAGTTTCAGCAGGCTCGCAGGTGAAGAAAGTTAAATAATGAGTCAATAGGTTTAGCTTAGAAGAATTCAGTGGTGACGCTTAAGAAAGCATTTTCAGGACAATTAATGAAGGAAGAGATATCAGAAAATGGTTAAACAAATGAGAAAAATTTAAAGTAACTGGAGAAGATAGAACTGAAAGGGATATTTTATGCATATTGGAATGAAGAAGGAAGGAAGGAGTAATTATGAAAATCATGTCCTGAAGAAAGCAAAGTAGGACGGGATGGGAACCAAAAGCAGAGGATGGAGAGAGGGGGAGAGGGAGCCAGAGGAAGCCCGAGGGAGAGGGAAAGGGAGGAGGAAGGCATGGAGGGAAGGAAGGAAGGAGGGAGGGAGAGAAGGTGGGAGGAAAGAAGGCAAGGAGATGCAGGGAGAGAAGAAGAGAGGGGGAGAATCTTTTCCTCTGAGATAGATTTGAGCAAAGCTATCCCCCAAAATATTTCAGATGTTCTGCTCCATCCATGACCTATTAATTTGAAATAAATCCCATCCTTCTGGTTCTTATTAACCCACCTGGATAGGGCGTTCTTGAAATTTCTCTCACTACCACCCATGGTCCTTTTCCGTCCTCCAAATGAGATATCATGTCTGGTTTGGAAACTGCAAGCCCTGTTTGGAGAAAAATGAATAGGATTTGACTGTGCCTATGAGCAGAAACTATTGCCAAACTCAGGCTCAGTTCTTAATATTCTGTGCAGAGTGGCTATTACAGGAAGTTTTAGAGATGTGCTTTCCAACACAGTCGCCAATAGCCACATGTGTCTATTTAAATTTGAATTTAAACTAGTTAGAATTACATAAAATTTAAAATTCAGTTCTTCAGTTGGGCTAGCCAGATTTCAAGTGCTCAACAGCCACAAGTGGCTGGTGCCTGCCATATTAGATACAGATACAGAACATTCCCATCACAGCAGAACATTCTACTGTACAGTGGTGTTACAGAGAATTACAAAGCTATCTCAAAGAAACTCAACACTATGATCTCAGGTTTGCTGTGGTATTAGATCACGGGAAAAAGTGAGTTTAGAAAGAAAATGAACGTATTTGTTCCTTTCTTTCTAGAGGCATGGATAACTTTCATTTATGGAAGTAACTAGAAAAAACTTTAGTTCTAAATCTGGGGGATTGTCAACAATCTCGAAGATTCCAATGGAATATGTATTTTTTACTCTAAAATGACAGACCATTTAGTTAAGAGCAAGGAATAGCACAACTCCCAACAATATGCCCCTAAGATTATGAGACTTTAATGCCTACACTCTGACCCAAAATTCAGTTAAGTACTTTATAGGCTCTACATCTTCAGAAAACCTGGTCAAATGGGCAGATACACGCACACAGAAGTTATCCTTACCCAGGGAGACAAGATTTCTATAATTCTCTAGCATCACATCCTTGTGCAGGTTCCTCTGTGTAGGGTCCATCAACCTCCACTCTTCCAATGTGAAGTCTATAGCCACATCTTTAAATGTCACTGATTCCTAAAATAAATGCATTGTGATCACCCAGGGACTATACAATTAGACCTATTAGGCAGAGTGATACATACAAAATGGGGGAAGAACACCAGAAATCAGAATCACCAAATGACTATGGAGTCAACCAGTTCAACCCTTCAAGGACATATGAATCTCTCCAGGGACAAGAACTTAAAACCACAGGAGGTTTTCAAAGTTTTAACTGATGCTAGGACTTTTTTCAGACTAATTCAAATGGCTTTCTGTAACTTCTCAATATTAGTCCTACTATATTACCTGGCATCAAACAGCATGGTTTCTTCCTTCCTTGGAAAGTCTTTAAAATTACTTGACAACAGCTAGTAGTTTCCACCCAAATCATCTTTTCTCCCTCAAAACCCTGCCTTATCTATAATATCAACTCCTTTACAGTTTCAATCTGTAAAATATAGCTTAACAGAAGATACAGTTTATCATTCAGATTGTAGATACGGAAAATTATAAGCTCTCTGAGAAAGAAAAATAAGAAATCATAGGACTCTGGGGAACTTCTTTGGTCAGGATATGAAATATACATGTGCTTGTATAAAAAATGGAAGAATGAACCATAGAATTTTTTTCAATGGTTACGTGGTGGAGGAAGGAGGAAATAAGAGTGCAGAGGATGGGAACGGAAGCTGGACTCCCTTGAATATTTTTTGTTTTGCGGATTTAACTTTTGAACCATGTAAATACTTTATAATATTATAAAAGAAAAATTAAACTTAAAAAAAACAATCTGTAAAAATTAAAAGTAAAATGAAACCAGCTGGTATCACATACATTCATCAGAGAGGAACTATTTTGAGTGACTTTAAAATACAGTAATTTTTCTGTATATTCTTTGTGACATATACCCTGAGGAGAAATAGGACTGCAAAAAACAAAAAGAACACATTTTCAGTAAAAAATCATATTGTTGGTGGTAGTGATGGAAATGCTACTTTGTAACTGTTGTGTGTATAGTTTTGGATAAAGCAAATTAGTATATGGATGTCAATGACAGCTAATAAATTTGACATGGGAGAAAGAAGATATAAATGTAATATTGATGAGATTATATAAAAACTCCACACATCCAAATTTGAACTGGAAGTATCAGTATAAACTCATGCAGTATTTTATTTTTCAGGAAAAATCCCATATTTCCTAGCTTTGTCTACTGAAAAGGCCTAGAAACAATAACCGAGGAGGCAGCATTATGCAAGCCAGACTGTGGCCTCTAAATATTACTTCCCACTAAAATGAACCAGGGCTGAGAACTTTCTGTCATACCCAAAAGCAAGGAAGCTATCAAAGACTACTAGGATTATGTCTAAGACATAGGAGACAACTTGAAGAGCCTCCCACTGGCCAATTATGGGACAATTTGAGCATCAATAAGGATAACAATCACAACGGATTTCAAAAACATCTAATACACTTAAAATTGTGATTTCACAATAACTACTATTTTTGCAGGATGCCTGGAAACTGGTAAATAAAGAGAAAGAAGCAATCTTTTGTCCTTTTCCTATGCAAACGATATATATAGTTTGTATAGTAGTCAAATGTGATCAGAACGTCGATGAGGGGAGGTTTCTCTTTATGCAGGTACTCCAGCTAATACATGAAGAAGGAACAAAAGAATTAGAACATCACCATTTTGCAACCTCTAGTGAATTAAAGGATCATTGGTGGCTGCTAATTCACCATAGAAGCCTCACTTAGGCATTATGTACCTTCTGGTGGTATATACCAGAAATATGAAATACTACTGCTAAAAACATTTAAAAAAAATCAAAGTCTGAATCTGATCAAGCCTCTAGATCTAACTAACAATATAAAGGAAATATAGTGGACAAAGGAGCATGTTAAATAACCCCATGGCAATATTTGCAATCAGTAAAATCTATATTGTGTGAAATTCCAAATCAATGTTGTCCAATAGAAATATAATGTAGGTCACATACATAATTTAAAATTTTGTAGTAGCCACATTAAAAATAACAAGAAACAAGTGAAACTAGTTTTAATTATATCTTTTATTTAGCATAATATATACAAAATATTATAATTTCAATAAGCAGTCAATATAAAAATTGTTAAGAAATACTTTACATTAATTTTTGTACTAAGTCTTTGAAATAGGACAGGTATTTTAAATTTACAGTAGATCTCAATTTGGCCTAGTCATATTTCAGATGCTCAATAGCCACATGTGGCTAGTGCCTACTGTACTGGACAACACCCCTCTGAAGTACAAATTCCTTGGTTTCTTCAATAAATGATTACAAGGGGAAAAAACGAGGGACGAGAAACCTCTAGATTAAAAGTGACCTAAGAGACAATATTAACTAATTATAACGTAGGAATCAACTGGGAAAACAAATACCAACTCAATACTTGATAATATTAAGGCTTATTAATTTTTTAGCTGTAATAATGGTAATATACTTACTATTAAAAAATCTGTTATAGACACATAATTTCTGAAACATTTATAGATGAAATTATATAATGTCTTATATTTTCTTCAAAATAATTAGTGAAGGAGGGTAGTATTACAGATGAAATATGATTGTTCGTGGGTCGATAATTGTTGAAGATGGGCAATAGATTCAACAGGATTCATCAAACTACTCTGTCTACTTTGTATAAGCATAGTGCATATTATTTGTCAGGTACTCGTGTAAAGGCTTTTTATATGCAGTAATGACTGAAGCCTTACACTAAGGAAGGTCCTATTTACAGATAAGGAAAGCGAGGCATGGAGAGGTCAGGTGCTTTGCCTAAGTTCACAGAAGAGGCAAAATCTACATTCAAATCCAGGTAGTTTGGATCCAGAAGTCAAGCTCATAATCACCATACTCTATGATTTAGTAAACTCAGAGCCCTGATTAGCTGACTAACCAGGCAAAGGTCTCAAGTTAGATCAAATTTAGCTAAGATCTGCTCTATATCAGAAGAAACAGATTTCCTCTGGAGCGTTTTTCGGCCGTATAGGTATGTGTGCTTGTCAAATAGTTTAAACCTCTTTATTTGGACCTCAAAGTTTGTGAAACATGTTTTATATAATTCTGTTAATAATAAAACACGGCTAATGTGAGAGATAATGACAATTCATAAACTTTACTGTTAAACACTTCACACATAACTCAAATTATAATGAACTTACTGGGTTTGTTTTCTTTTTCCACCAAGAGCTAAGGCCCAGGAAACATCTAAGAAGGCCCTCAGCTTTCACTTGTGGCTTACCTTGAGGTTCTGTGCAAGCAAGAAGTGAAGGTTAAAGCAGAGTTGTAAACTTCCTGCCTAAGAGCACAAAGAATGCCCAACACATACAAAAGCCTTTTGGCAAATGCTGGAAGACTTCTTGGGTTAAGACATTTAAGGAAAACTATGTCCAATCATTAACCACTATGTTAACCACAGACTTCAGTGGCTGTATACAACAAAGAATACAAACTTTGCTGAATTAGTCCAGTAAAGTCACTAAATACACAAAGTAGCAGCAGCAGCAACAATAACAAACTGCAATAACCAACCCTAGAGTGGGAAGAATCTGATTTCCAGAGTTTCCACATTGTACTATTTAAAATATCAGGTTTTCAACAAAAAATTACCAGACATGCAAAGAAACAGGAAAGCACGGACCATAAACAGTAAAAAAAAAGCAGTCAATGGATGTTGTCCCCAAGGAAGCCAAGGGATTGTACTTACTAAATAAGATATTAAATCAGCTATTATAAATATGTTCAATGATCTAAAGAAAACCAGGTATAAAGAATTAAAGAAAATTAGGAGAATGACAGCTCATTAAATAGAAATTCTGGAGTTGAAAAATACAACAACCAAAATGAAAAATACACTAGAGGGATGACCCAGCTATCTCACTACTGGGTATCTACCCAAAGAACTTGAAGTCAACAATTCAAAGAGACTTATGCACCCCTATGTTCATTGCAGCATTACTCACTATAACCAAGAAGTGGAAGCAATCCAAGTGCCCATCAACTGACGATTGGATAAAGAAGATGTGGTATATATATACAATGGACTACTACTCAGCTGCAAAAAAAGAAAATCATCCCATTCACAACCAACGGATGAACCTTGAGGGCATCATGTTAAGTGAAATAAGCCAGACAGAGAAAGACAAACACCATATGATTTCACTCATATGTGGAATATAAACAAACTTACAGACAAAGAGAATAAATTAGTGGTTACTGGAGTGGGGGGTGAAGGGTGGGCACAAAGGGTGAAGGGGCATACTTATATGGTATATAACAGACAATAATGTACAACTGAAATCTCACTATGCTATAAACTATTATGACCACAATAAAAAAAAGAAAAGAAAAAGAAAAATACACCAGAGGGGTTCAGTGAAAGGAGATAGCAAATTGAACAGAGGTATGGTATGAAAGTTTGTGTTTCCCCAAAACCGGCATGTTGACATCCTAATGCCCCATGTGATGGTATTAGGAAGTGGGGCCTTTGGGAGGTGATTAAGTTATGAGGGAGAACCCTCATGAATGGAGTTAGTGCCTTATAAAAGAGGCTCCAGAGAGATCCCTAGCCCCTTCCGTCACGTGAGGATACAATGAGAAGTCTGTGACCCAGAAGAGAGTTCTCACCTGACCATGCTAGCACACTGTCTTGGACTTCCAGTCTCCAGAACTGTGAGAAATAAATTTCTGTTGTTTAAAAGCTACCCAGCCTACTGTATTTTGCTAAAGAAGCTCAAATGGACTAAGATAAGCAGGCAGAAAATTGAAGACAGATCAATTGAGATTATCCAGACTGAGGAACAGAAGCAAAGAAAGGATAAAATAATAGTATAGAGGAGGGGGAAGGGAATGGAGCTATATTTGAGCAAAGATTTATATACTATTAAAATTAAGTTGGCATTAATCTGAAATACATTGTTTTATGTCAAGATGTTAATTGTAATCCCTAGGGAAACAACTAAAGTAATAACTCAAAAAATATTGTGAAAGAAATAAGAAGGGTTAATCAAATGGGATATTAGAAAATATCTAACATACATAAAAATCAGTAAAGGAGGAAGAAACAAATGAAAAAAGATGTAAGGCATAGAGAAAACAAATAGCAAAATGGCAGATATAAATTCTACCTTATCAGTCATTAAGCTAAAAGTAAATAGACTGAACACTATAATCAAAATGAAGATATTGGCAGAAAGAAGTTTTCTTAAAATGATACAAATATATGCTGTGTACAGAAGACACTTTAAATTCAAAGACACAAATAGGTTGAATGTAAAAGGATGGAAAAATGTACTATGTGAACAGTACACAAAAGAGAGAGCAGTAATATTAATAATAGACAAAAATTGTTACTAGAAACAAAGAAAGATATTTTATAATGACAAAATGGTTAATGTATCAGCAAGACATAACAAATCTAAACATATATTCATCTAACAAAAGAACCTCAAAATACAGGAAGCAAGCTTTTACAGCATTGAAAACACAAAAAGACAATTCAACAATAACAGTTGGAGACTTCAATATCCCATTTTCAATAATGGGTAGAACAAGGCAGAAAATCAAGAAGGAAACAGAGGACTTGAAGAATACAATAAACTAGATCTAACAGACATCCATAGAACACTGAGACAGCCAATAACAGCAGAACACACATTCTTCCCAAGTGTACATGGAGTATTCTCCAGGACTGACTATATGTTAGGCCACAAAACAAGTACTAATAAATTTTAAAAGACTGAAATCATACTTTGTATGATTTCGGATCACAATGGAATGAAACTACAAATCAATAAGAAAGAAAACTAGAAAACTCACAAATATGTAGAAATTAAACCACCGACTCAAACAGCCAATGGATCAAAGAAGAAATCACAAGGGAATTTAAAAAATACTTTGAGACAAATGAAAATGAACCACTATAGATTAAAACTTGTGGGATACAGTGAAAACAGTGCTCAGAGGGAAATGTATACTTGTAAATGCCTATATCAAAATAAGATATCAAAAAAAGATATCAAATCAATAACCTAAATTTATACCCCAAGGAACTATTCTTCTTAAGGAAGAATGAACTACATTTTTTTAAAAAAGCAGAATAAAATAATAAATATTAGAACGGAAATAAACAAAAGAGAGAAGAGAAAAACAACAGAGAAAATCAACAAAAGCAAAAGTTGGTTCTTTGGAAAGATTACAAAAATGACAAACCCTTAGTTAGACTGACTAAGAAAAAACAGAGAAGACTCAAACTACTAAAATGAGTAATGAAAAAGAAGACATTACTACTGATCTTAAGAAATAAATGGATTATAAGGGAATACTATGAACAACTATATGCTAAGAAATTAGATAACCTAGAGGAAATGGACAGATTTCTAAGAAGACACAACTACCAAAACTGACTCAAGAAGACAGAAAATCTGAATAGATCTATAATAAGTAAACTTCCCACAAATAAAAGCCCAGCCTCAAATAGCTTCACTGGTGAATTCTACCAAACATTTTAAGAAGAATTAATGCCGATCTTTCACTAACCCTTCCAAAAAATAGAAGGGAATTCCCAACTCCTTCTATGAGGCCAGTATTACCAAAACTAGACAAAGTGTCACAAGAACCCTATAGATCCCTATCTCTTATAAATATGGACATAAAATCCTCAACAAAATACCAGCAAACTGAGTCTAGCAACAAATAAAACATAATATACACTACAGCGAAATGAGATTTATCCCAGGAATACAAAGTTGATTTAATACATCAAAATCAATCACTACCATATTAATAGGATAAAGAACAAAACCCACTCAATCATCTTAATAGACTCATAAAAAGTATCCAACAAAATTCAAGAAACTAGAAATAGAAGCAAACTTTATCAAGATGAAAAAGACCATCTATGAAAACCCAAATCATACTTAATGGTGAATGGCTATATGTATTCCCCCTGAGATTACAAACAAGACAAAGATGTCCTCTCTCCTCACTTCTGTTCAATACTGTACTGTGAATTTTAGCAAGGGAAATTATATAAGAAAGAAATCTATAAGGTATCCAGATCAGAAATGAAGAAATAAATATCTGTTTGCAAAAAACATAATTTCTGTTTACAGACCACATTATCTTGCATATAGAAAACCCTAAAGAATCTAGACACAAACACATGCAAAAAAACCTATTAGAACTAAATAAACTAGTTCAGCAAGGTTCAGGGTACAAGATCAATATACGTAACTCAATTATTTCTATACACTAGCAACAAACATTCCAAAAATAAACTAAGAAAAAGGGGCCAGCCCGCTGGCCAAGTGGTTAAGTTCGCACGCTCTGCTTCAGCGGCTGGGGGTTTCACTGGTTCAGATCCTGGGCACGGACATGGCACCACTCATCAGGACATACTGAGGCGGCATCCCACATAGCACAACCACAGACACTCACAACTAGAATATACGACTATGTACTGGGGGGCTTTGGGGAGAAGAAGAATAAAAAAAGAAGAATGGCAACAGTTGTTACCTCAGGTGCCAATCTTTAAAAAAAAAAAAGAAAAAAATCCATTTAAAATAGCAAAAAACATAAAACACTTAGGAAGGAATTACCCAAAGATGTATGAGACCTGTACACTGAAAACTATAAAACATCACTGAAAGAAAATGAAGAATACCTAAATAAACAGGAAGACATCCCATATTCTTTCTATTGGAAAACTTCATACCGTTAAGATAGCAATACTCCTCATATTGACCAAGAGATTCAACACAAGCCCTGTGAAAATTCCATCTGCCTTTTCTGGGTAGGAATAGAAATGTTAAAAAATATTATTAAAATATTGGTTTTACTCAGTTTAAAAATTAAACAAAGCTAAATTCAGTACTTATGAACAGGATGCAGAATTTAAGGAAGAGCCAGACTGAAGATTAATCTTTTGCCAAGGAACCCCTCTGTCAGAAGAATAAAAATAAACCACATGAATTATTCATCATGTCAAAAATTATGGCATTTTCCTAAGGTTCAGGATTCAAAGTCTGAAATTTGAATATATTTACTTTAAATTTTTAAAGCCTAAATTGTCATATATTAAAGGACAATTTTAAGAATCATTGGTCCAGTACTAAATTTCAAAAACAGTAGGCATAAGACTGAATCTCAGAATGTATTTTCTCATAAAAACAAAGAAAAAAACACCTCAGTTTTACATAAAACATTTTTGGAATAAAACCAATCTTCAAAGCATAATTTTTTTTCTTTTTGGTGAGGAAGGATTGGCCCTGAGCTGACATCTGTGCCAATCTTCCTCTATTTTGTATGCGGGTGGCCACCACAGCATGGATTGATGAGTGGTGTAGGTCTGAGCCTGGGATCCCAACCCATGAAACTGGTTTGCCAAAGTGAAGTGTGCTGAACTTAACCACTATACTACTGGGCCAGTCCCTTCAAAGTATAATTTTCAAAAACGTAAAAAGATAATTCTAAAAAAAGGAAGATAAAGGGGTTGAATTTCTCCTATATAAAAAAATTTTTTTTTAAATTATAATTCTCCTAAGGTATAGTCAATACATGTCAAAGATTTACTTAAGTCATTAATGAGAGATTAGCATCTGGACAAAGCTGGTTCAAAGGAGATACAAGAAACAGATGAATAGATAGTGGAAAAAAGAATGTATGCGTAAGATTGAAAATTAGATAGGAATCTGGTAAATGACCTACAGGACAATAAAACCATAACTTTTGGGATTCTCTTTTCTCCTAGGTAGAAATAATTTGCAACTTTTCAATCTTCTATAAGTTAACATCTAACTTGGGTTTGGATATTAATCAATAACAAATAGTAAGTCAAATCATGTAACCTTCCCTGCTACATTAGACGACCCTTCGACAGGCTGGTTAGACAACGGCATAACATGACACTGAAAGGGCATAAATTTACCATTTGCCTTATTTCTAAGTTTTGGACAATTTTTCTTAACACAATTCAGACATTTTTGACTTTGATTTTTTCTGGAAAAATAAGGAGGATTCTGTACTCACAAATAAGTAAGCTTAATAAATGTAATGCAATGAAAAAACTTAAACCAATTTAAACTCATCTTAAGAATATTGCCACCAATGTCCATGTATTCTTGATATTTTTAATGGTATTGGGTCTTACATCGTGAAGCAAGACTCAGACTGTGTGATATAGGATACATTATCATTAGCAATTATGATGTGACTGTCAAATTAGGGCTGCCACCACTGAGAGAAATGAAATCTGTCAAATTAATGTCACCATACCTGGGGTTACGACACCTATTAAGCAAAATGGTATTCACTGAGAAGTTGAAATGAACTGGGAACATTAAGAATAGGGACAGTAAAAGAGGTGCTTTTGCTTTATTCCCCTTACATACAAAGCTAAGTATTACCTTTACCAATTCTGGTTCTTCTGCCTGAAGGTGAAGATCTTCCTCTGGCTGGGACACTTCAGGACCCTGAGGGGATACAGGATAAGATCACTCAGTGACAGGCTGCCTAGGACCTACATCAGAGCCTCAACAAACACCACGAGTCCACTGTGCATGCGGTGTACATGGGATGACCTCTTTTACTGTTTTATTTACGGATGAAATTAAGGTCCCACAGTAACATCCAACCATAATCTTCTTTCACTTCTTTGAGACAATAACACACACACACGACTGAGAAAGATATAACTGCACAATTTTTAAAGAAGGCTTTTAACAAAGAACCTATCAAAACAAAAATAAACTTACAATAAGGAGCCTTCAGATGCTATATAATTCTCCTTTTTCATATGGGGATGAAATCTATTTCTCAGAGATTATCTATCTTGCTCAAGAATAATATTTAAAACCTGCTAACACCATCTGTTTTCTACAGTTGAAAATTCATTACAGTGTTTGGGGGTGGGAGGACATGTCTCAGTAGCCATGCAGGAGCTATTTCAGGGACCTCTCATAACATTGTTTTCTTCCAAACTTTAGAAACTATATCTCTATGAGGGCCCGATTTTATAAGTGAAATGAAATTTTACTATACCTTATCAATTTTAGAATAAAATCTAAAATGTTGAGAAATTGTTATCTCTAAACAATTGTTCTCTAAAACATTGAGAAAATGTTATCTTATTTCTCTTCTCCCAAATTCTTCTTTAAAAAAATACAAATATTCAGCTTCCAGAAAATTAATGATGATGTGAAGGATGGGTTTGATCAGGCCAATACTAGACAAATACTTTGGATCTACTGGAAGTACAACATTTTGGTTTTTATTTATCATTTCAAGGGTATGTTTTAAGAACTATTTATATGTTCTTTATTCTGGCTACAAAGAATAAAAGATCACTACTACAGGTTTTTATAGATCATTACTATAACAAATTACATTTGTTGGTATTACCTTTCTTCTGAATCTCCTATTTCAAAAAGTCACTGCTAAAACATAGCTTTTATCAAATTAACACCCTTCTCAAACACACCCAAACACACACACATACATATTTACACTTAAATGTCTTCAGAGAAACACTAAAAGATTCAGCTTGAATATCTAATTTCCAGTCCTATCTTTTTTCCATCTTAAATCACTAGCTCACCCACTGTTCTCTGCCTCAGGGCCTTGCCCTCAAATTCTCTTCTCACCTGAAGAACTCTCACAATACTTAATGACAATTTAAATCCGACTTGCTAATTGGGTACCAGCTTAAATCTAACTATCCTCATGAACTTTCTGTGACCAATTTAGCCCATACTAATGTCCCAGTTCTTTCCTTACATAGCACTCATCATCCTTATCATACCGCTCAGCAACTGTCATTCACCTAAATAAATCATGTAACTATTTCTTTTGTATGCCTTACCTCAATGAGACTGTAAGCTCCCTACAGCCAAGCACTGTGTCTTACACATCTTCTTTCTCTCCATGTCATCTATTAAGCTTGATCACTTCTTAATGGGTAGAAAAGAGGAGATCACTGAGAGTGGGTACAAGGGGAATGGTCCCTATGAATTAAGGGTGTGTGTATGCGTGTGTGTGTGTGTGTGTACATGTATTTGGTCCCAAAATTTCCTAAACAAAATTTCCAATTGGAAAATATTCCATTCTACTATCCCATAAATAACTGATTTCCTGAGAACAATACAAATTTAACATGATAAGTAAATTTCCCAGACTGCTTATCATGTCTAAAGATAGCCCAGATACTTTTCGAAAGATCATGTATCTTGATATCTGGTTCAATATGTATAGTGAATCTTCCTATAGGTTACAAGCTTTATGAAGATAAACCCAATATTTATGGGTCAAACAATTGGATTCAGTTACCAGAAGGAGTGTAGGTGAGATAGAGAAGTCACAAGACTTCAGGAAAAGTAGACATGCTCTTAAGCCAAGACAAGAGGTGAGAATTAGAGGAAACCCCAACTTACCAGAGGTCCAACTGAAAAAACCACAGCAGCCATAATCTCTTCCTCTGGGTTCCCCTCTCTGGAAAAAGTGGAGACCTGCAAAGACATATCTGAGAAAGAGAAATAAGCCATGAAAACCAGTCCTGCCTCGGAAACTTCAGACTCACCAAGTTGGAACCCTGACACTATGACTAAGCATGATCTCTCTAAAGAACACAAGATTAACCTCCAAGATCAGTGAGGGGAAAGGATTCTTACTCCTGAAGATCTTGAGATTTTAATACCATTAAATGCAGTCACAGCTATCAGGTCAGACACTGTACAAGGAGCTTTTAAAATGCTTTCTCATTTGATCTTCACATCAACCTAATGGGAATTACATCCCCATTTTATAGCTGAAGAATTGGAGGCTTAGAAAAATTAAACTATTTACCCAAGGCCATGCATGGCTCCAAATCAGTCTAATTCCAATGCCCACACCTATTCTACTAAATCAATTTGCTGTGCGAGGTGAGAGAAAATAATTCAATCTTTCTTTGCCATAATCATTACTCATCTACCAATGAAATATTCCCAAACTATCTTTTTCCTGTATTTCCTGTGAGGAGTCAATTTGTTAAAATGTTAAGAGACCTCAGCTTCATATAAAGAGAACACAAAAACTTCCAGACTTCAAAGATATTAGAAACCTTGACGTGTTTCCCTCAATCTCATACTCAGATCTTTTTCTAGCCTTTCTATACCAGGCAAACTCAAACAAAAAGGAACTAGGGATAACAATAATAATATAAGAGAAAGTGGAATTCAATGCACAAAGCATTAGGCAATAGTCCTTTGCCTAATGAAAAGTTATATGCCTAATAAAGGTTTTACACTGTGGAGAAATAGGGTGGCAGAGATCTTGTTCAGGTATCCCTAGGCACTGATTCTGCTTTTCTACCTTTCGTGAAGGATATGGCCTTGCTGATGTTGAGTTTAGTTCAAAAACAACAACAGCCTCATGTTTGTAAACATTCTCTTAACAAGTGCGTAGTTGCAGAATGATGTTGCAAGACATATAAAAGGGCTGTGGCACAGTAAGAATTGAGCTTTCCAGATATTGTGAAATCCTACCATTTAATGACAGTTTCCCAGGCAGTTTGACACTCTCACCACCTAGTAGGACCTTTGAGGTCCCAAAGAATCTATGCTGAATTATGCCAAATCTGTGTCTGCATTATATGGACAATTTGCTTCCATTAAGAATCCACATCCAAGAGCTTTTATTCAAAAATGTAGTCTGAAGATCAGGAGCACCAACATCACTGAGAGCTTGTGAGAAATGCAAAATCTCAGGCCTAACTCTAGAACCTACTGAATGAGAATCAACCATTTTTTTTTTTTTTTTACAGATTGGCACCTGAGCTAACATCTGTTGCCAATATATTCTTCCTCTTCTTTCCTAAGCCTCCAAGTACATAGTTCTATATTCTAGTTGTGAGTACCTCTGGCTGTGCTATGCGGGATGCCGCCTCAGTATGGCCTGATGAGCCATGCCATGTCCGCGCCCAGGATCCAAACTGGCAAAACCCTGGGCTGCCAAAGCAGAGAGTGCAAACTTAACCACTCGGCCATGAGGCCAGCCCTGAGAATCAACCTTTTAACAAGATCCCTCGCTGATTCATATGCACACATTAAAGTTTAAGACACACTGATCTAAAATAGATCATGTCAACAAATTGGACAACCTGGAAGAAATGGATAAATTCCTAGAAACAGATAACCCAACATGATTGAATCATGAAGAAACAGAAAATCTAACAGATCAATTACTACTAAGGAGATTGAATCCGTAATCAAAAACCTCCAAACAGGGGTTGGCCCCATGGCCTAGTGGTTAAGTTCTGCATGCTCCACTTCGGTGGCCAGGGTTTGGTTCCTGGGTGTGGACCTATACCACTCGTCAGCAGCCGTGTCACGGCAGGGACCCATATACAAAATAGAGGAAGACTGGAATAGATGTTAGGTCAGGGTGAATCTCCCTCAGCAAAACAAAACAAAACAAAATCCCCAAACAAAAAAAAGTCCAGGACCCAGATGGCTTCACTGGTGAATTCAACCAATACTTGTAGAAGAATACCAATTCTTCTCAAACTCTTCCAAAAAACTGAAGAGAAGGGGACACTTCCTAATTCATTTTACGAGGCCAACATCACCCTGATACCAAAACCAGACAAGAACAATACAAAAAAAGAAAATTACAGGCCAATATTGCTGAGGAACATAGATGCAAAAATCCTCAATGAAATATTAGCAAATCAAATACAACAACACATTAAAAAGATTGTACTCCAAAATCAAGTGGAATTTATTCCAGGGATACAAGGAGGGTCAACATTTGCAAATCAATCAACAGAATACACCACATTAACAAAATGAAGACTAAAAACCACCTCATCATCTCAATAGATGCAGAAAAAGCATTCACTGAGGTTCAGCATCCATTTATGATAAAAACTCTGAACAAAATGGGTATAGAAGGAAAGTATCTCAACATAATAAAGGTCATATATGACAAACCCACAGCTAACATTATACTCAACACTGAAAAACTGAAAGTTACCCCTTTAAGAAAGGGAACAAGACAAGGATGCCCACTTTCACCAGTCTTGTTCAACAAAGTATCAGAAGTCCTAGCCAGAGTAATTAGGCAAGAAAATGAAATAAAAGGGATCCAAATTGTAGAGGAAGACGTAAAACTGTCAATATTTGCAGATAATATTTTATATATAGAAAATCATAAAGAATCCACCAAAAAACCATTAGAAGTAATAAATGAATACAGTAAAGTTATAGGTTACAAAACCAATATACAAAAATCAGTTGTCTTTCTATATACTAATAATGAACTAGCAGAAAAAGAAGTCAAGAAAACAAACCCATTTACAATGGTAAGAAAAAGAATTAAATAGAGCATCATGGCTGAGTAAGTCGTTCCCTTTGTCTCTCCTCTCTAAGCTACAACCAGTCAGACATCCAGTGACCAAAAAAGGACTCCCTGCTCAACACATCAGAACGTCTGAGCAATCCATGCACCTATACATCTGAAGGTGGGTGGACTAGACCTCCAGGAGGCAGAGGAACTAGGGGAGCAGCCCTTTCCCTCTCTTCTGGTTGGAAGCGATCCAAAATGTGGATTGTAAAACTGGTGTGCATGCCAGCGACCACAGGCTACAAGGGCAAACACAGCACTTGTGGCTTGGCCCCTGTTCCCCACCCCTAGCAGTGGTGGGTGGTGCACACGTCCTGAGGCTCTGGGACCTGGCCCTCTCCCCTTTCCCTAGCAATGGCACTGGTCTTTCCAGCAGTGGGGACTACATCCAAGGCATGAATTTCCCTGGCAGTAGTGGGGTCCCCTGATCGAAGGTTTCAGAGTAGGCCACCGGTTCATGCACCAGTGCCAGCAACCAGAGGCTGTGGACCCTGCTCCTCCCAGTGATGGTGGATGGCACACACATCCTGAGGCTTCAGGACATAGAGTGGAGCCAGCGACCTGGCCTTTTCACCTTCCCTGGCAGTGGTGTTGGTCTTTTCAGTGGTGGGGACTATATCCAAGGCATAAATTTCCCCGGCAGGAGCAGGGTGCCCTGACCTGAGGTCTCAAAAAGCATACTGGCAGGTGCCAGTGACCAGGGAATGCAGGGCCAGCAACAACACTTGTGGCTAAGGCCCTATTCCTCCCCTAGCAGTGACAGGTGGCACCTGTGATCTGAGGCTTCAGGAACCACAGTAGAACCTGAGACCCAGCACCCAGTGGTGGAACTCCCAAGACTGACTCTGTCTGCAGCAGGGGCTGTATACAAGAACCTGGGCCCCCAACAGCAACACCTGCAAACCCAGTGTCCCCTGGCAGCAGTGCCACCAGCACCTCCAGATAACCCAGGAGCAGAAGTGCACATGGTGCACAGGGAAGCAGCACCTGGGCCCACAGAGAGCCCGTGGAGACCAAGTGAGAGAACACGAGACCCAAGAAACCCCAGAAGCAGCAGAAGTGCTCAAGCCTGGTGACCCTGGGGGCAACACCTGAGACTGCAGCAACATTGAAAGCAGCAAGGCACCAGCAACCTCAGAGGCAGAAGCAGCACAAGGAGGGCACTGATGACAACTGTAGCAGAGTGGAGGGTGGAAAGTGCAGGCTCTCAGATACAACCAGAAGCAGCTCAGAACCAAAGTAACCAAAGCTGTACCCAAATAAGACAGGTGGTTACTACCACAAATACACCAGCAGAGGATCAACTCATCAAACAGCATGAAAAACTACAGTAACACAGCAGACCAGAAGGAGAATCACAGTTCTCCAGAAACCAAACTTGAAGTCACAGAAGATTACAATATGACTGACAGAGAATCCAAAATAGCTGTCATAAAGAAACTCAACAGGTTACAAGAAAGCTCAGAGAGACAGTTCAATGAGCTGAGGAATAAAATTAATGAACAGAAGGAGTACTTCACCACAGAGATTAAAGCTCTAAAAAAAACCAAACAGAAATTCTGGATATAAAGGACACAATTAATGAGATAAAAAATAATGTAGAAAGCATAAAAAATACAGCAGATCTAATGGAGGAGAGAACCAGTGAGCTTGAAGATAGAAATCTAGAGATGATTGAGATAGAGAAGAGAGGACTAAGATTTTTTAAAAATGAAGAAATTCTTTGAGAAACATCTGACTCAATTAGGAAAAGTAACATATAGGTATCCCAGAAGAGTGGGCAAAAGGAACAGAGAGCTTATTCAAAGAAATAATAGCTGAGAACTTTCCAAACCTGGGGGAAGAACTGGACATGCAAGTACATGAAGCTAACAGAACTCATAATTACATCAATGCAAAAAGACCCTCTCCAAAGCATATATGACAAAGTCAATGACAACGGAAAAATATTAAAGGCAGCAAAAGAGAAGAAAATAACCTACAAAGGAACCCCCCACCAGGCTTTCGGAAGATTTCTCAGCAGAAACCTTACAGGCTAGGAGAGAGTTGAATGATATAGTCAAAATACTGAAAGACAAAAACTATCCACCAAGAATACTCTATCTGGTGAAATTATCCTTCAGATATGACAGAGAAATAAAAGCTTTCGCAGAAAAGCAAATGCTGAGGGAGTTCATTGCCACTAGACCTGCCTTACAAGAAATGATGAAGGGAGCCCTCCTACCTGAAAAAAAAAGGGGGGGGAAGGGTCAAAAATATTTGAGCAAGGTGATAAATACACAAAATCAGAAAATTGCAGCTCTATATCCGAATAGGTTTGCAAACAATTATAAAACAAAGGATAAAGGTAAAGAAAGAGTCCAAAACAACTATAACCACTTCAATTTGGTAACAAACTCACAACACAAAAAAGAATAATTTGTGACAACAAAAACATAAAAAAGGAAGAGGAAAGGGATGGAACCTGCATAGCCTAATGGGGATAACAGAGTATCAGAAAATGGACTATCTCATCTATGAGATCTTTTATATAAACCTCATGGTGACCACAAAACAAAAAAATCAGAGCAGGATCACAGATCATAAACAAACAGAAAACTGGGAAAACCGTCACAGAAAACCACCAAACTGAAATGGCAGACAGAACTACAAGGGAAAAGAAACAATGGAAATATAGAACAACCAGAAAATAAAAGACAAAATGGCAGTACTAAGCCCTCATATATCAATAATCACTCTAAATGTAAACGGACTGAATTCACCAAAAGACAAAGAGAGGCTGGATGAATTACAAAACAAGACCCAACAATATGCTGCCTCCAGGAAACACATCACACCTCTAAAAACACACAGAGGCTAAGAGTGAAGGGATGGAAGATGATACTCCAGGCAAATGGCAAGCAAAAGAAAGCAGGTGTTGCCATACTTATATCAGACAAAGCAGACTCAAGATAAAAAAGAAAACGAGAGACAAAGGTGGCCATTATATAACGATAAAAGGGACATTTCACCAAGAAGACGTAACACTTATTAATATATATATGCACCTAACACAGAAGCACTAAAGTACACAAAACAAACATTAACAGACCTACAGGGAGAAATTGACAGCAACACAACAATAGTAGCGGACCTCAACACCCTATTTACATCACTGGAGAGATCATCCAGACAGAAAGTCAACAAGGAAATAGAGGCTTTAAATGAAACATTAGAGCAGATGGATTTAATAGACATATATTGAACATTTCATCCCAAAACAGCAAAATACACATTCTTCTCAAGTGCACATGGAACATTCTCAAAGACAGACCATATGTTGGGAAACAAAGCAAGCCTCAATAAATTTAAGAAGACTGAAATCATATCAAGCATCTTTTCTGACCACAACGCTATGAAACTAGAAATCAACTACAAGAAAAAAGCTGGAAAAGTCACAAATATGTGGCGAGTAAACAACATATTATTGAACAACTGTTGGATCAACAAAGAAATCAATGGAGAAAACAAAAAATACTTAGAGACAAATGAAAATGAAAACACAACATACCAAAACCTGTGGGATGCAGCAAACATGGTACTAAGAGTAAAACATATAGCAAAACAGGCCTACCTCAACAAACCAGAAAAATCTCAAATAAACAAGCATGCCCTATACCTAAAAGAACCAGAAAAGGAAGAACAAATAAAACCCAAAGTCAGTAGAAGGAAGGAAATAATAAAAACCAGAGCAGAAATAGATGAAATAGAGACTAAAAAAACAAATAGGCAGCATCAATGAAACTAAGAGTTGGTTCTTTGAAAAGATAAACAAAATTGACAAACCCTTGGCCAGAGTGACTAACAAAAAAAGACAGATGCCTCAAATAAATAAAAAAGGAGAGGAGAAAGAGGAGAAATTACAACAGACACCACAAAAATCCAAAGGATTATAAGAGAATACTATGAAAAGCTATATGCCAACAAACTGGATAACCAAGAAGAAATGGATAAATTCTTAGAATCACACAACCTCCCAAAACTGAATCAAGAAAAAATAGAGAACCTGAAGAGACCAATCAGAAGCAAAGAGACTGCAACATTAATCAACCTCCCCCCAACCCCAAAAGTCCAGGACCAGATGGCTTCTCCGGTGAATTCTACCAAACATTCAAAGAAAATTTAATTCCTATCCTTCTCAAACTAGTTCAAAAAACTGAAGAGGGGGGGATGCTTCCTAACTCATTTTACGAGGCCAATATTACCCTAATACCAAAACCAGACAAGAACAACAACAAAAAAAGGAAAGTTACAGGCCAGTATCACTGATGAACACAGACGCAAAACTCCTCAACAAAATATTAGCAAATCAAATATAACAATAGATTAAAAGGGCCATACACCACAACCAGGTGGAAATTAGTCCAGGGACGCAGGGATGGTTCAACATCAGCAAATCAATGTGATACACCACACTAACAAAATGAAGCATAAAAATCACATGATCATCTCATTAGATGCAGAGACAGCATTTGACAAGATCCAACATCCATTTATGATAAAAACTCTAAACAAAATGGGTATAGAAGGAAATACTTGAACATAATAAAAGCTATATCTGACAAACCCACAGCCAACATCATACTCAATGTAGAAAAACTGAAAGCCATTCCTCTGAGAATAGGAATGAGATAAGGATGCTCACTCTCACCACCCTTATTCAACATTGTACCGGAAGTTTTAGCCAGAGCAATTAGGCAAGAAAAAGAAATAAAGGGGATCCCAGTTGGAAAAGAAGAAGTGAAACTGTCACAATTTCAGGTGACATGATTCTATATATAGAAAATTCTAAAGAATTCACCAAAAAACTATTAGAAATAATCAACAAATACAATAAAGTTACAGGATATAAAATCAACATACAAAAATCAGTTGCATTTCTATCCACTAATAATGAACTAGCAGAAAGAGAAGTCAAGAATACAATCCTATTTACAATTGCAACAAGAACAATAAAATACTGAAGAATAAATTTAAACAATGAGGCAAAAGACCTATACACTGAAAACTGTAAGAAGTTATTGAAAGAAATTGAAGAAGACATAAAGAAATGGAAATATATTCCATGCACATGGACTGGAAGAATAAACATAGTTAAACTGTCCATATTTCCTAAAGCAATCTACAGATTCAGTGCAATCCCAATCAGAATCCCAGTGACATTCTTCATGGAAACAGAACAAAGAATCCTAAAATCTATCTGGAATAACCAAAGGCCCTGAATAGCCAAAACAATCCTGAGAAAAAAAGAACAAAGTTGGAGGTATCACACTCCCTGAATTCAAATTATACTACAAAGCTATAGCAATCAAAACACCATGGTACTGGCAGAAAAATAGACACTCAGATCAATGGAACAGAACTGAGAGCCCAGAAATAAAACCATACATCTATGGACAGCTAATCTTTGACAAGGGAGCCAAGAAAAAACGATGGACAAAGGAAAGTCTGTTCAATAAATGGTGTTGGGAAAACTGGACAGCTACATGCAAAAGAATGAAAGTAGACCATTATCTTACACCATACACAAAAATTAACTCAAAATGGGTTAAAGACCTGAATGTAAGACCTGAAACCACAAAAACACTTAGAAGAAAATATAGACAGTACACTCTTTGACACAGGTCTTAGCAGTATCTTTTCAAATGCAATGTCTACTTGGGCAAGTAAAACAAAAGAAAAAATAAACAAATGGGACAACATCAGACTAAAAAGCTTCTGCACAGTAAAGGAAACCATGAACAAAATGAAAAGATAACTCACCAACTGGGAGAAAAAATTAGCAAATCATATATCCAACATGAGGCTAACTTCCAAAACATATAAAGAACTCATAAAACTCAACAAAAAAAAGTGAACAACCTAATCAAAAAATGGGCAGAGGATATGAACAGACATTTTTCCAAAGAAGATATACAGATAGTGAACGGGCACATGAAAAGATGTTCAACATCACTAATCATTAGGGAAATGCAAATCAAAACTACAATCATATATCACCTCACACCTGTCAGAATGGCTATATTAACAAGACAAAAAATAACAAGTGTTGGAGAGGATGTGGAGAAAAGGGAACCCTCCTACACTGCTGGTGGGAATGCAAACTGGTACAACCACTATGGAAAACAGTATGGAGATTCCTCAAAAAGTTAAAAACAGAACTACCATATGATCCAGCTATTCCACATATGGGTATTTATCCGAAGAACACAAAAACACTAATATGAAAAGATACATACACCTCTGTGATCACTGCAGCATTATTTACAATAGCCAAGGTTGGGAAACAACCTAAGTGCCCATTGATGATGAATGGATAAGGAAGATATGGTGTCTTTATACAACGGACTACTACTCAGCCATAAAAAAGATGAATTATTGCCATTTGTGACAACATAGTTGGACCTTAAGGGTATTATGCTAAGCAAAATAAGTCAGACGCAGATAGACAAATACCATATGATTTCACTCATATGTGAAAGATAAACAAGAACAAGAACAAAGAAACACATAGATAGAACAGATTGGTGGTTACCACACAGGAATCCGGAGTAAGGGGAGAGTGAAAGGGGTAAAGTGAGACATTTGTATGGTGACAGATGGAAACTAGACTTTTGGTGATGAACACAATGTAGTCCACACAGAAGAGGAAACATAATGATGTACACCTGAAATTTATATAATGTTATAAACCAATGTTACCTTAATTAAAAAGAAAAAGAAAAAAATCACACACACACAAAAGAAAATGTGGTATATATAGACATACAATGGAATATTATTCAGCCATACAAAGAAGGAAATCCTCGCATTTGTAACAACATGGATGGGCCTTAAGAGCATTAGGCTAAGTGAAATAAGTCAGACAGAGAAAGACAAATACGGTATGACTTCACTTACATGTGGAATCAAAAAACAAACTCCAAACTCACAGGAACAGAGAACAGATTGGTGGTTACTGGGGGGGGGGGGGGGGGGTGCGGATGAAATGGATGTAGGAAGTCAAAAGGCACAAACTTACACTCACAAAATACATAAGTCCTGGGGATGTCATGGACAGCATGGTGACTATAATTAATAATACTGTACTGTACACTTACAAGTTGCTAAGAGAGTAGATCTTAAAAGTTCTCATCATGAGAAAAAAAATGTGTAACTATGTGTGGTGTTGGATGTTAACTAGACTTACGGTGGTGATCACTTCACAATATATACATATATTGAATCATTATGTTGTACACTTGAAACTAATATAATGTTATATGTCAATTATATCTCAATTTTTAAAAATGATGTAATAAATATTTTTGTGCATGAAAAAAGAAATAAAGCTCTCACTACAAATAAAATAAAATAAATCATCATTGCAGGCTATATTCCAGGATATTTGAGCCAAAGTTTATAATAATAAAGAGAAAATGGAGACACCTAAATTTGGGATCAACACTGTAATTTAAACGCATAGTTTGGTATGACAACATATAGTAGGATCCATGGAAGTTGGTGGAAAGAAGAAAAACAGCACTCATATTAGAATACAATAAAAACAAACAAAGACAATGAATATTACTAACAGAGAAAGGCCATAAGTTTATGATGAAACAGAAAAGATATGAATAATAAAAAATAGAATATTTATGCACAAATATGAGTTAATTGGTTGGTAGCCAATCAAATAATACAAATATATGAGCCATGATGCTAGATATATGACCATCCACTAAACCAGCAGGGACATCTAGGCACCATTTCCCCTCCCCATTCTCCTTCTTACATGAGGATGTGGCCTTGCTGATGGCGAGTTTGGTTCGAGAAGCAGGGGTACCTGATGAATGATATTTCCTTATACAAAATGGTACAGATTGTTCATATAAACTCTTCCAGAGCAGTAATATTAGCTTCAGATATAAAAAGGCAGTGACATAGCAAGTTTTGAGTTTTTCAGAAACCCTACGTTGTGCAAAAAGTGTTACCAGCAGTTGCATGGCCCCTCATTAGGGACTGTGTTATGCTTAAACATGCTGCATCTGCTCCTGACCTTAATGGGCACCTTGCTTCCCACAAGATTCAGTAGTTTTTGCTCAATAAACACAGCAGAACTTAATCTAAGCTTGTGCCAATCAGAAGCTCATCCGAAATGATACTTGCAGTAATTAACCACTATCCTCTGAAAAACAAGAATGATAATACATAAAGCAAGGCTGTTATAAATTCAAAGAAAAGGTGAGATAGAAATTAAACAGATATGACTATATTGAAATTTATACTCAAAGATCATTTTTAATCATTTATGGAGCATTTGCTAAAATTAATCATATACCATAAAGACCACTGACCACAAAGAAAATCTCAATCAAAAAGAAGAAATTGAATACACTACATTCTCTAAACATGATGCAACAGAATTACAAATGTAAAAGGAAGCCTGAAGGGAGGGGAAAAAACCCTATCACCTGGAAATTTAAATAGACCCTCCTGAGTAGTTATTGTCAAACAGAGAACTTTATAACTGCTAGTGAATTAAAAAATGAGAGTATTATAGATTAAAAACACATGGGTTGCTGTCAAAGCTTTAAGGAGATTAAATTTATATCCCTAAATACTCTCAAGTAAAATTATCAAAAAGAATGAAAATATTAAACATTCAACTAAAGAAGAAAAATAATTAACAAGTAAGCCATAAGGACGAAATAATAAAGAAAGAAACTAATGACTAAGAAGAGAATCAAACAAAAATAGCTAACGAAGGCAGAGCTGATCCTTCTAAATAATGAAATATATAAGCTACTGGCAGTCAAAAAAGAAAATTGCCAATAACCAAAAATAGACAAGAAAGGGCCTACAACGGATAAAATGTCTTAAAATTGTATGTCAATAAAAATAAAATTTCCTAAAGAAGAATTTCTGTTTAAAACTTTTCTAAAACTGACTCAATCAGCAGAAAACTTAAGTAGGCCGATGTAGCAGAGACTGCTAACTGCCTTCCAACAGCTAGTCTCCCCCTTCTGCTTGACAGAGGCTTAAAGTCTCGGCTGGCCACAAAGCCACCCACCGAGAGACATTTCCCAGTCTCCTTGCAGGCAAGTGTGCCCACGTCACTGAATTATAGCAAACGGGATCTGAATAAAAGAGATGCATGCAACTTTCAGGTCACATCTTTAAAAGGGAGTGGTTTGCCCTTCACTTCTTCATTTCCCCTTCCAGTGGCCTTTCAGAATGTACAGTATGAGAAGGAGCCAGCTTCCACCAGAGGGAGGACAGCATCCCCTAGCGGGTGGTAGATAAAAAAAACTGCATGGAACCTGGGTTTCCAGATGACCTAATGGACCAGAGCTGCCTAGCCCCACCCACCCTCATCACTGCCAGCCACCTACCAATTCAGACTTTTATATGAGAAAGAAAGAAATGGTCTTTCTTGGTCAAACCACTTGGAATCTGATAAAGCTGCAAAGTTAATTTCCTAACTAAGAGAGTGAACGGTCATGAAAGAAAAATTTAAAGATATCAGGTAAGCAGGGGAGAGCAGGGTTTAGTTAAATCGAGAAAACGTGAACATCTTAAGCACGTAGAGTAGTTTGTTCCATGACACTGGGGTTTCACTAGGCACAATGAAAAGGTTTTGGTGGAAGAGAAAGAATAAGAAGTTGAGGGAGGAAAATCACAGTGTAGAGATAAGACTTAAAGAAAGAATAATCTGAGAGGATTCCTATATTGAAGTCTCAAGTGCTGACCCCAAGTTAAGAAGTCCAGCTTTACAAGGTTGGAAAGGAAAAATGGGCTAAGAGGAATAATAAAAACCATTTTTCCCAAACACAAAAGGAGACCACCAAAGAGCAACTGAGGACATTTTCAATTTCCTGGAACTGCATCTTTAAAACTCATTAAGAACGCCGAGTCATCATTTCTTTTTAAATTTGTAAAGAGTAATAAACTCCTCCTTGGTAATATGCCATATAGATAATACCAGTCAAATACCTTTAACAACCAAACCGTGCAATAAACATCTTTTTCCTTTCATAATCAGAATAAACAACGCTATTTAACATTCAATATACTCAGTTGGATCTCCACTGTGTGAAAATAATGCATCGAGAAAAAGACTGCGAGTAAGCCAGACTTTACTGAGACCTAGGCCTGTGATATTTATCCTTCTTTCTACTTTTCCATACTTTCCAAGCAGACAAGTACCCACATATACATAGGAGTTTGGTATAGGAATAAAATTCCAGAGTGGCTGTCCATACCCCCAGGTGCTAATCTTGGTTTGGCTACTGCGTTAACATGATTACAGGCAAGTCACTGGAGCACAGTCAATCAGCTAAGTTGCTAGCAAATGAGGCTAACCACATTCTATGTGACTGCTTTCGCCTTTGACAATACGCAGAAAATATCTAGGCCGGTGTTTCCCCCCAGTCATAACTTCCTAGGTATTTTTTCCGGCTGTTGTGACTTCACTCAAGCCCTGTCCTGCCAAGCTTTGCAGAAGTATCGAGACTTCAGGAGAAACTTCACCTGCTGTGGCTCCTAAGCCACGTAGTGGCGTTTAAACTGCGAAGGGAGCAGTTCTTGCTGAGAACGTCAGCGCCGTGGACCAGGCCAGCGTTTCCCAACCAGCGCAAGGAGACCCCTGTCACGTCGGGGAGAGAGCAGTGATTTAAAAGTGACGATCTGAAATGCCGGAAAATGAGCCGGCAAGGAAAAGCTGCCTCGGTGACCCAAGACAGGAGAACGTCCCCCTGTCAGGTCACCGGATAGGAAACCCAGTTCCATCCCTGCCGGTTCCGCAGCCGGGACGGAGGTTCTCCTCCTCTGGCCTCGCCCTCTCTGCCTAACTGCCCTTCTCCGGCCTCTCGGGGGTCCGCCCTCCCTCCATCAGAGGCGCGGGACTGGGAGGAGGAGGATGGCCCAGGGGCGCCCCAGCCCAGGCTCCGGTGCTCCCAACCCCAGCCCCGCGAGCCCGCCGCCGAGGGCATCCGCCGCTTTCGAGAGAGGCCGGGGGCGGGGGAGGCCCAGCCCCAATCGCCTCTCGGGGTGGGCGGGCCCGCTCAGGGACAGGGGCTCTGGAGGGAACGGCCACGCCCCGGACGCCGCCGGGAGCCAAGCGCCGAGGGAGGGGCGGCGGGGAACCGAGGCCTGGCGCCCGGGGCAACGAATACCTGGCGGCCGAACTGAGGACAACTGAGGGCATTCGCAGAGCAGGGCGGGAACGCTTCCAGCAATGGCGCCGGTTCGGCTGGGCCGGCCGCCAGGCACGCCAGTGCGCCTGCGCAGCCGGGCGTCGGAACTACAGCCCCCAGAATCCCCAGCGCCCGAGGTGGGAGTTATTTCTTTGATTTTTCCCCCCTTCACTTTGTCTGAACATATGAGGGAATTGTCTGTGTTTATCGATAGTTTGGGTGACCTGAGAAATCCAGGGGCCGCCCTGAGGACGAGTGGTTAAGTTCAGGCGCTCCGCTTCCCCGGCCCAGGGTTTCACCGGTTAGGATCCTCGGAGGGGACATGGCACTGCTCATCAGGACATGCTGAGGCAACCTGCCACACAGCACAACCAGAGTATACAACTATGTACTGGCGGCTCAGGGGAGAAGAAGAAGAAATAAAACAAAAAAGATTGTCAACAGTTGTTGGCTCAAGTGCCAATCTAAAAAAAACAAAAGGACTTAGCATCATCGCCCCACATAAAAAAAAATCCAGTCAAATTGAGAGACCATAATTTTGTGTCAAGCACTAGCCACACAAAGAAAAATGACACACCCCTTGCCTTGAAACATTTCCGTGTGACTAAAGAAATAAAGGGAGTGAGAGAACAGATAGTCCTCCCGTAACTTAGTTAAAACCCCAGATGCAGGCAGAGTCGGCAAGTGTTCTTCCACGCTTTTGCTTGTTTTTTACTCAAGTTCTTGACCCAAATATTCATAATGCCTTCATTATAATTTCTGAATCTTTGAACCAGAGCTTCCTTTCTTGGCTCATCCTAATAATAATAATAATATTTATTAAAGGATGATTATTATTTTAAAGCATAGTTTCCTATGCCTCAATTCCATGGTTTTAATGCCTGAATGATGCCGGCCCTGATATCAGTTCCCCTACATTAAAGCCAGCATATATGGGGTGAAAACCAAAGCACTCTTTCCCTGCTTACTCCCTGGCTCCAGAATCCACTATCTGCCATGGAGACAGACACAGCCAAGGACAGCCACCTGGATTTGTTATCTCCTTCTCCTCCTCCCAAGGCTGAATGCAGGCTGGAGGGAAAGCTCTGACCAGCAAGGCTGCTGACGCTACAAGCAGCCACATTCCTCACAAACCTTTAAAACCCCTCTTTTGGGGAGATGAGATAAAACGAGACAAATTTGAGGGCTCACTCTCGTCTCCTGGCTGATATCATCCGAAATAAAATCCCTTTCCTTGCCATAAGCCTGGCATTCTAGTTTTTATTTGGCCCCTCTTGTCTGGTGGATGAAGAACCTATGTTTGTAGGTGGTAACACAAAGACCATATTCTCCACAGTTAGTCAAACAGAGTCCTCAAGACTCCGGAGCAGCTTCCCTCAATGAGCGGGTTTCCTCCCTAATCCATTCCTCCTCTGTGTGCCTTGGATTCTCTGCCGCTTTGATTGTGTATGAGGCCCACTTAGGGTCAGTGGCCTCCAGATGGGGATCTGCAGGCAAATATTAAGCTCAGTGAAACTGAACGCAGTGTAAAACTTAGCTCTTGAGATCTCAAAGAGCCAATGGATATCTTTGGGGAAAGTGTGACATAACCCAGTGACCCCTGAACTATCAGAGGAGAAATACAAGTGGGAGATTGAACTTATGGAGTTAAAAAAGACATATCTGAAATGAAAAATATACTGGATTGGATTAAAAGCAGATTGGACACTGAAAAAGAAAAGATTAGTGAATTCAAAGACATAGGAATAGAAACTGTCCAAAATGAAACATAGGGAGAAAGACGATGGAGAATGAACAGAGCACCAGTGAGTTATGGAACAATATGAAGTAGCCTAACTATGTGTAATTACAATCCTAGAAGGAGAAGTGAGAGTGGGGGAGTAGAAAAATATTTAAAGAAATAATGGCTATTTTCAAAATTTGATGAAAATTACAAAACCACAGATCCAAGAAGCTCAAGGAAATTCAAAGAAAAGACATGAAGAAAACCACACCAAGGCATATCATAATCAAATTGCTACAAACCAGTAATAAAGGAAAATCTTAACAGCTGGAGGAGCAAAGATCTGCATATACAGGGGAACAAAGATAATTACTTCTCATCAGAAAAAAAAAGCCAGAAGGTAGTGAATCAACACATTTAAAGTACTGAAAGAAAAATCCAATCAGCCCAGAAATTTATACCCATCAAAAGATTTTTCATAAATGAAGGTGAACCAGTGATTTGGTAGTGGGATGAGATGGAGTAGACACACTTCTCCTAACCTCCCACTAAGTACAGCTAAAGACCCTTGATATTATCTATAAAACAAATATAAGACTCAGAAAGTTAGACAGAAGGCAGGCCAGCTAGGGACTGTGCTAAGACACAGTGGTGAATTTCCCAGATTTTCTTTTTGCATCATATATCCTGGCCTGGGTGTTGGAGAAGCTGGCAACCTAAAATGCCAATGGGTGCAGGTTAAAAAAAAAGCCCTAAATAAAGCCTGTTGTCTCCAGCCAAAGGACCAAGAAAAGGGCAACCTAGCATGACAGAAAACCTTTAAGAAAATAACCACTCAACTCCAGGCAAAAACTGTGGATCCCACCTCATCCCCATCAGCAAAGGCTGAGTGGGGAACCTTTACTTCCACCCTCCCCTGACTGTAATGAGGTTCCCCTTGTCCCTGCAGGGGTGATGTCAGAGAAGGGAGTGTGAGGAGCTGGGACTTTCATTCACGCCTGGTAATATTGAGCTTCCCCACGCACAGTGTCAGTGGCAGCCATGTGAAGCAGCAATAGAATGCCTCTCCCTTCCTGACAAAGTGTTGTCAGTGGTGGTGGCCTAGTGGGGAGCCTGAAATTTTACTCCTGCCCAGCGGTAACAAGAAATTCCCCTCCCAGACCTATCAATAGAGGCTAAGTAACTTAAGATGTCTACTCCTACCAAATAACCAGGTGGTGGTGACCTTCTTTCTCCCACCGGAGTGGTGTCAGGGGAGGCCTGCTAAAACATGATTTAAATAAAAATTCAGAGTCTCATAACATAATACTCAAAGTGTCCTCTAATTTGGCAAAAAACATAAATCTGCAGAGTCAAGAAGCTATGAAAATGCCAAGCAGGATAAATACAAGGAAATCCAGCCTAAGACAGATAATAATCAAACTCCTGAGAACTAAAGACAAAGAAGAATCCTGCAAGCAGCAAGTGAGAAAGGACACCATACCAGTAACAGAAAAAAAATTGAATGACAGTAGATTTATCATCAGAAACCATAGAGGCCAGAAGGAGATGGGGCAACATTTTTTTAAGTGCTGAAAGAAAGTAACTGACAACTCAGAACCCAAGTTTGATTAGTGAAAATGCAGAAAAACTCTTTCTATTATGTTTCTGCCCTTGTACTGCAATTTAAAGATACATTGGTTCCCTGATTTCAAACTATACTACAAAGTCATAGTAATCTAAATGTATGGTACTGACACAAAAGCAGACACATAGATCAATGGAACAGAATAGAGAGCCCAGATATAAACCCACAGTATAGGGTCAATTAACTTAGGAAGAAGGAGCCAAGAACACACAATGGGGAAAAGATAGTCTCTTCAATAAGTGATGTTAGAAAAACTGGACAGGCATATGAAAAAGGATGAAACTGGACCGCTATTTTACACTATACACAAATATCAACTCAAAATGGATTAAAGATTTAAATGTAAGACCTGAAACCATAAAACTAGAAGACAACAAAGGCAGTAAGCTCTTTGAGATCAGTCTTAGCAATATTTTTTTGGATATGTCTCCTCAGGAAAAGGCAAGAAAGGCAAAAATAAACAAATGGGACTACATCAAACTAAAAAGGTTTTGCACAGTGAAGGAAACCATCATCAAAACAAAAAGGCAACCTACTGCATGGGAGAAGGTATCTGCAAATGATATATCTGATAAGGATTAATATCCAAAATATATAAAAACTCATACAACTTAATATCAAAAAAAGAAACAATCTAATTAAAAAATGAGCAGAGAACCTGAATAGATGTTTTCCCAAAGCAGACACACAGATGGCCAACAGACATATGAAAAGATGCTCAACAAACATCACTAATCATCAAGGAAATGCAAACCAAAACCACAATGAGCTATCACCTCACACTGTCAGAATGGCTGTTATCAAAAAATAAACAAAAAACAACAAGTGTTGGCGAGGATGTAGAGAAAAAGGAGTGCTTGTGCACTGTTGGTGGGATTGTAAATTAGTGCAGCCACCTGGGAAATCAGTATGGAGGTTATTCAAAAAATTAAAAATAGAAGTACCATATGGTCCAGCAATTCCACTTCTGGGTATTTATCCAAAGAAAACAAAAATGCTAATTCAAAAGGACACGCGTGCCCCTATGTTCATTGCAGTATTATAGTATTTACAATAGCCAAGATATGGACCCTAAGTGTCCAGTGATAGAAGAATGGATAAAGAATATATATATATAGGGGCTGGCCCCGTGGCCGAGTGGTTAAGTTCGCGCGCTCCGCTGCAGGCGGCCCAGTGTTTCGTTGGTTCGAATCCTGGGCGCGGACATGGCACTGCTCGTCAAACCACGCTGAGGCAGCGTCCCACATGCCACAACTAGAAGGACCCACAACGAAGAATATACAACTGTGTACCCGGGGGCTTTGGGGAGAAAAAGGAAAAAAATAAATTCTTTAAAAAAAAAAAAGAATATATATATATATGCACATATATATACACACGCACACAATGGAATATTACTCAGCCATAGAAAGAATGAAGTCTTGCCATTTGTGACAACATGGATGGACCTAGAGGGTATTATGCTAAGTGAAATAAGTCAGACAGAGAAAAATAAATACTATATGACTTCACTTACATGTGGAATTTAAAAAAAAGCCTAACAAAAAACAAAACAGGAACAGACTCATAGACACAGGGAACAAACTGGTGGTTACCAATGCAGGGGGCAGTGCTGTGGGTGAAATAGGTGAAGGGTATTAAGAGGTACAAACTTCCAGTTATAAAATAAGTCACAGGGATGTAATGTATGATGTAGGGAATATAGTCAATAATAGTGTAATAACTTTGTATGGTGACAGAAGGTAACTGGACATCATGGTGAGCATTTCATCATGTATATAAATATTGAATCACTATGTTGTACATCTGAAACTAATATAATATTGTATGTCAATTATACTTCAATAAAAAATAAAGATGTGTTGGAACAAAAAAATATATTGCTTGATATAAATTCTCTAAATTCTCCCTGGCGATGAACCAAAAAGTATTTGATGATAACTCTGAATAATTTAAAGCAGAGAAACTGGAAGCAGCAGCTAAAAATGAAAGAATGAGAAACAGCATGGGTTAAAATAGATGATCTGGAAAAAAAAAATATATCCCCAGTATGCAATGCATAGTCTGGCAAGTGCCTCCTGGTTGCAATGGGGACAGACAGTCTTTATTTGAAGATATATAGATGCTAAGACAGAGCACGAAGCAATTCTTCAGGCACAGAAGGATCAGAAGGACTGTCCTCTTGCACCCTGGAAATCAGAGCTGCTTCAGAATATTTATAACCAAGAAAACCTTGGATGCTCGCTCACTGCAGGGAGGACAAGCTGGTTTCCCAGAGTGGGTACTAGCCTTTCACGATGTAATGTGTCAGACAATGGGGATCAATCTTTTATGGATTTTGTAGAAAATACATACTTTTTGTGCCATACAAATCAGTTACAGTCAAAATTCAAAGCTTCCTTCGACCCATTTCTGTAGGAATAACAAGCTTCCACGTTAGCTCAAGATTAGGAGTTTAAACAATAGTGAATTATCAGACTCCATTTTCGGACTATTTTGCCACATTTGTTGAGTGGTGGTGTCATCACAATCCAAGTATATTCTTAACGAGGAATATTTCACATAATCAGAGCTATAGAAAACCAACCTGGTCATCATCTTCATGGCCTACCAAAATGCAATTTGTGACCGTTTAAAACTTGGTGGTTCCAGTATTTTTCAAGTCAAAGAAACACTTTTAAAAGGATTACATACTTAAGACTTTACAACCTTGAAATTGTTTCCACGTGATTGTTGTTAGTGTTAAAAAAAATCTTATAGAAATTGCGTTCTAACACAATTCACTGAAAAAGGTGACATGGCAATCCTCAGCCACTTTATTTTCTAGAGTATTTCTCTACTTTGGTTAATGACATGTATACCATGTCCTACTTTTTTAAATGTACATTCAAAGCCATATTTTCAAGTCTTTTGTATAGTACCAAGGTTTTTGAGTAAGATAATGGGAGAAATTTATTTCAAAAAAGTCTTTCTCTAGTTTGACTGGAATTAGAATTTAAAAAAACGTTTATATATTTTTATTTGCATAATTTTCTCTTTATTCAGACATTGTGGCCCTTTAACAAGACTCTTGAACTTTATAAAAATAGTCTCTAAGAATTCCTTATTTTGTGTAAAGTTAGAATGAGATCATTTTAAGTTAAATCAGTTCTTGGGCTAATGCAAACTGTTGCTGCCTTCAGGCATAATTTAACAAAACTAGCTTGTATGTGCTGGGCATTATCATGACCTTCAGTTATTGACCCAATATGGTTCTAAGAGCTTAGAGGAAGCAATAGTGGGGATGATTTTAAGTGAATCTTTTTTAAGAGAGCACACATTATAAACACATCGTAAGTGAAATACAGTATCTAAGTTTTAATCCATCTTCAAATGTGTCCAAATATTTTCTAGACTTGCTTGTATTGAGCTTTTGTTTTAGATGGAATGCATGAGAAAATCTTTAAACTTAGCGCTTTGTGTGTTCTTTGTTTCCTCAGGGTGGCCAGTATTTTGACTTATTTATCCTGCTTGAAAGCCATTTGAGATGTGTACTGCTATTCTAAAGAAGTGGTTCGAATTTTTTTTGTTTCTGGCGTAAGTTTATATAACTTAGTGTTAATGTCTCGATGCATACATAAAGATAAAATGCAGCTTCTTTTAAGATCCTCTTTTTAATCGAGCTCTCCCATATCCGTTAAAATATTGTAAAAAGTAGACGTAGTACCTCCTGCAGCTCTACTGCCTGCTGCCAATTGGTTTTATTTAAACCCACTGCCAATATTTATTTCTCTGTGTTTTGGAGGAAGTAATTTTGGGGAGAGAGTTTATTGTGTTAGAGAGCAAGAGCAACTACTAATTTAAAAGCTTTCCCTTTTAAGTGGAAAAGCTGAAAGCGGAAAAGCACACCGTGAAAAACATTCCTGCGAATCTTGACAAGTACTTATCCGCTTCACCATTATTAAACCTATCATTTAAAAAAGTTTACATGCCTTCTCCTTTTGAAGAAAAAGGATGATTTTTATTGTATAAAGCAGTGTCTTATGTATTTTGAAATGCCATTGTTTGAATTTCAATCTTCAGCTGATATTTGATATCTCACGTATCCTGATCTTGGATGTTAGGTATGCTTCAGAGACTTTTGGAAAGGATATTTTTCTCAAAGGATGTTTCTCCCTAGGGAATGATCAAAATATCAATGTTTGGTTCATTGTGTAAAGTTATGAATATTTTTGTCTAGGTTTTATTTCTGCTCTTTATTGAAAACAAATTCATTAGCCAAAAAGAAAAAAACACTCTGAGAAGAACATTCTTTGATAAGAGTACTATTTAATATTTGGGCTTATTCAGGTTTCTGTACTAAGTACTCTGATTCCCTGAGCTAATTGTTCAATTTACATGTTATCATATAGATATATATTTATACAAAACTTATTTCAAAAGTCGTACATTGAAAATAGACTGGTAATTTGGTGACTTTTTCTTCAGAAAATTCTGCATTTGACATCTTCACTTTTTCTAAAGTATCTGTACACTGGAAATAGTGCTATTCCAAGTGTCTTTTTAATGTGACTTTATATCTTTTTTAATATTGCACATACATTGTATTTTTGTTTTATGGTAGTAATAAAAATGTAAACATATTTTGTATAAAATGTCTGTGTACAGAACAGGAAAATTTCATAGAAACAAGAGAATAAGTGGCACAATTATTTTTCTTTAGAAAATATCTATAATTTGTTTTAGTGAAATGTTATGTACCTACATATTTAACATTTTGTAATTTAAAATCTTTTCTTTTGACATTGCTTATGATACTTCATAGACTTACCATTTAATACGCTTTTTAACCTAATTCATCAAATTCTAAAATGTATTATACAGACAAAATAAGTTGTGAATTAAAAAAATCAAGGTAACAAACTGTTCAATAAAATATATGTTCTCTTGCTTTATAGGTAAATATACTTTTGTACCTCCTCAGAGTTTTGTGTCAGAATATGGTGGTGTCGGGAGACCTACTGCAGCCCACTCAGTTATGTCACCCTGGCTATGGCTCACACCTCCAAAGGCCTGCACTTCCAAACTGAGTCCTCCCCTACTGACTGAAAGCTGTCCCCTTGCCTCAGACTTATAGGTTTGTACATAGTAGCAAGTTTCACTCTGATGCCGAAGCTGAGGTCCGGGGTACCTAGAGCATTATCTAGAAAGGGGTAGAACAGGCTCCAGTTGACATATTCCCTTGGCCCCATAGACTCCTCAGCCGGTGGAGACAGTTACAGGTGGAGGAGGACCAGAATGGGGCCCTTGCAAGGCTCAGGGCTCACACAGGAGCCCTTCTTCCCAGACAGAAAGGCAGGACTGCCTGAGAGAGTGTAGGACAGGTTATGAGTGAAGTGGGTCACAAAGAGGTCTTCCAGAGTTTTGGTAACCTTCTATTTTGTGTCCTGGAGTTTTCACAAGTGTTTGTTTTCGAATTATTTGTTAAAGTCAACACCTTTCATATACTTTTCTGTGTGAGTACTTTCCATTAAAAGTATAAGAAAATTGGAGTATACCAAGATGCAAGCTTCACATTTACGTAAAACATTTGCTTTTTGTCTCTAGTCCAGAGCTAGGGCCCATTTTGAGTTATTGTTTCCTAAGTTCCTCCTGCTTACCCATGACACTCACACAGCTGCCATTATTATAACAGTGAGAACATCACAGAATACAGAAAAAAATATCCACCAACTAGTTTGGATGGGACTGAGCTGTTATTACAAAGTAATCAAAGCAGTAGAGGACAGTAGAAAGGGCCTGAAGGAGCACTGGAAGTGATGTAGGTTTCTATGCGACTGTGACACCCTTATAACCTAGTTAACTATTCATATAACTATGAAACTAGCTATAATCAGAAAAACAGAGCATAGACGTAATAATATTGAAAATTGTGTAAATCTAATATGTGGAAAGTTATATAAAAGATATAAGAACCAATGAAAAGACACAATATGTTCCTATATAGAAAGGCTAAATATAGATTTAAGAGAAGAAAAAACTTACTGACAATAAAAAGGCAAACGTCAGCCTATGAAAAAATATTTGTATTAAATGTTATATGGTTAATATCTTTATTATAAACATTTAAACAAAATAAGAAAAGTACTAATATTTGAATACATAAATGAGCAATGATATGACCACTGAGGACAAATGAAAATAAAGGCAAGCATGAATTCTTTCCCTGCCTACTAATTAGTCCAAACCAAGAGAAATTTGGTCGCCTCAGGCCAGCGTTCCTCTCCTACAGTGGCTAGTTCCACATTTCCACAAAAACAAACAACCCGGAATTTATCTCCAAAAACGTCGATAATCATTTTATATATTTACTTAAGTTCTCTTGGGGAAGGGGTTATATCAGACAGTGAAACATCTGAAAGATTGTCTTTAATATTTTTTCTCCAAAAGTTGTCCCTCTCAGCAGCTGCTTTTGCTTTTCTATCCTCCCAAATAACTTCCCTCCCCTAAGACTCATCAGGAAGGAGGGCTCTGCTCTCCTTCAATACCTCCTCTTCAACATTATCTACTTATACATACCTTTCAAAACGGTTAAAGTTGAACAACTTTTGACAAAACAAAAACCTGGGACATAAATGCGGGCACCTAATTGTCTTTCAAACACACTCTTGGAGATGTTCAATTCAACTCCCCATGTCAAACTGTTACTGGCTCTTAGTTAATACCAGCCCTGATATTGGTTCCCCTACAGTGAAGCCCCCATACATGGGTTAAAACTAAAGGCACACATTCCAGTTCCCTGGGTCTTTAGTTCCACTCACATGTAAATGTTTGTTTCTTTAACCTCTGACCCCCTGAGCCTTACAACCAAACAGAAGTTACAAATTGTTTAAGTCCAGATGGCCTCAGGCTGGGCTCCCACTAAAGTTGTGGCTGATCCCAGGAACTTGAAGTCCTTTCACAGAGAAACTAACGTCCAGAGAATATCAAGAAACTGAAGCTTCCCAGGCCCAACCCCTCAGCTTCCTGACATCAGAGTCTACCTTCCACCGTGGAGATAAACAGCCAAGGACACTCATCTGAGAAATCCTTTGTCTCCTCCGTTGGAAGCAGCCCCAGACACAGGCTGATGGGAAAATGCTGACCAAGAAGTCCATGGTCCCCCTCCTCTACCTGAAACCCCAGATAAAAGCCTCTACCCATTTCTTAATGGGGAGCAAGCAACTTTTGGGGCACTAGCCCTTGCTTTGCTCCCTCTGCCAGGCAAAATAACACCTTCCTTTTTCACCCAAGACTCTGTTTTTGTTATTTGCATTGGCATTGGGATCAGAGACTGAACTTTTGGTAACAAAACTAAAAAGAGAAAAGTTGACATTCTGGTATGTTGAGAGTTTAGTGAAAATATTATCTTCATATATTTACAATGGCATTGTAAAGTGCTGAAACTATTTTGGAAGGAAAGTTTAAAAAATCATAGCACAGTTAATTTTAATTTCTGAGACTACCTTAAGAAAACAATGAAAATATAGTAAGACGTACATATATGTACAAAGATACTAATGCTATTCTGAATTCATGATATCCATTACTGAAAAACTGGAACTAAACACTGAACAGGAGAATAAAAAATCTGAAGAATCAATTGAGGAAGAACACTTTTAATGAGGCATATCTTTTGGATTTCCTGAGTTTTGTATATATGCACTTATTACTGATTCAGAAAATTTCCAAAGATAATAGATTCTGGAAAAAATCTTCTGAAGAGTATCTGGAATAGAATATTAAAATGGATATATTGGTGAAAACGTCAAGATGATAGATGTCAGATAACAAAGAAAAGCATCCAATAAAATGTAAATTTAAAAAATAGGCGGCCAAGAATTGATTAGATGACTCCTAAATTTTCCTCCTCTGCAAGAGTATAAACTGGTTGAGAGTTGGAGAATACAAAAAGACTTTTGAGGCTCTCTTGGAGTATTTGACATGCATTCTCTGCAACTGAAGGCTACATAGACTGATGTCTGACCTCTTCTTAAGAAGTCCAAAGGGTAAGAAATGAAGTATGCGTATTCTCCGGTGTTCTCTGAGAACAGAACAAGAATGGCATCTTGCATTTTGTACATTCATACTCCTTGATGTGCTTTCTGATGTATAGTAAGGCTTAAGCTACACCTGAAAGCTTTTTCACATTCATTACATTTATCAAGTTTTTCTCCAGTGTGTACTCTATGACATACGATAAAGTCAGAATTAGTCCTGAAAGCTTTTCCACATTCCTTCCATATTAGGGCTTCTCACCAGTGTGAACTCTCCAGTGAAGGATAAGCTGTGATACACTGACAAGACTTTTCCCACATTTCTTACACATATAAGGTTTCTCTCCAGTATGTGTTCTCACATGGACCATAAGGCGATAACCTCTTCTGAAGACTTTTCCACATTCATCACATCTATGAGATTTCTCCCCAGTATGAATTTTCTGATGTTCTATAACATCTATCATCCCACTGTCATTACATTTAAATGGGTCCTCCCCAGTATGTATTCTTTGATGGGCATGAAGGCCTGAATTGCTTGTGAAAACTTTACCACATTCACTGCATTTATAAGGCTTCTCACCAGTATGAGTTTGCTTATGCAGAATAAGCTGTGACATGTTAGTGAAAGCTTTCCTACGTTCATTACATTTATGTGGTTTTTCTCCAGTATGGGTCCTGTGACATACCATAAGGTATGAGTTACTCCTGAAAGATTTCCCACAATTGGTAATTTACATGGTTTCAATCCAGTGTGAATTTTCTGATGTTGTGAGATTTACCATTTGAATGAATGCTTTCTCACATTCAGTACATCTGTATGCTTTCTCTCCATTATGAATTCTCTGATGAACAGTTAGGTATGATTTTAGCCTGAATGATTTCTCACCTTCACTACACTGGTAATATTTTTCTTCCATATGAATTCACTGATGTATAATAAGAGATGAGGAATGCAAGAAGCTCTTCCCACATTCATTGCATTTATATGGTTTGTCTCCAGGATGAATTCTCTGATGTACAGTAAGGCTTGCTTTATTTTTAATGGCTTCCCCACATTCATTACATCGATATGGTTTTTCTCCTGTATGAATTCTCTGATGTTCTACGAGGTTTACTGTATGACTAAATGATTTGCCACATTCACTACATTCATAGGGTTTCTCTCCAGTATGCACTCCAACATGCAGAGTAAGGTTGAGTTACTTCTGAAGGCTCCTCCACATTCACTATATCTACAGGGCTTCTCTCCAGTGTGAATTCTCTGATGTACTGTAAAATCTGGGCTACATCTGCATGCCTTCCCACATTCAGTGCATTTATATGGTTTTTCTTCAGAATGGGTCCTCATATGTACAGTAAGGTATATGTTATTACTAAAAGCTTTCCCACAATTGCTACATTTGTAGGGCTTCTCTCCAGTGTGAATTCCTTGATGTTTTGTAAGTTCTGATGTCTGACTCACCGCTTTGCCACCTTCATGACATATACCAGGTTTCTCTCCAGTATGAATTCTCAGATGTTGAGTAAAGTGTGCATATTGGCTGAAGGCTTTTCCACAAACAGTGCACTCATAAGGTTTCTCTTCAGTATGAATTTGCTGATGTACAATTAAAGTTGAGGAGACAATGACGGCTTTCCCACATTCACAAGTTTTATATGGTTTTTCCCCACTATGAATTTTTTTTATGTTGATTAAGATATGCAGGTTGACTGAAAACTTTCCCATATTCATCACATTCATATGGTTCCTCTTTATTATGAATTCTCTGATGTTGAATAAGTGACAAACTAAAACTAAAAGCTCTTCCCCATATATTACACTTATAAGATTTCCCTTTACCATTAATCTTCTTATCTACTTTAAGTCATGAGGCCTACCTCACATCCTTGTTGCTGTTAGCAGTCTTGCAAATTTTCTTGCCCAAGTAGGTTCCTGATTGAATAATCAGCTCTGAGTTTTCTTTCCAACTTTGTCCATCTAGATTACTTTTGTGATGACTGTCTTCTGTAAGACTTCTCTGTTCTTTAAAGAGAGTAGACTTCAACCAGAAGTCACTTTCTTCAGTGAGAGTTTCCCCTTGGGTAATTATTCTTTTATTCAAATTATCACAAAAATTTTGTCTCAATAACCTGTAATATCTTGTCCTGGATTCTCCTAAACTAGGATCCTGAGGATCATTTTTTATTAGTCTTTCCATTATGGTCCCTTGCATGTTCCTTCTTCAGAAATATCTGCTGTTGGAACAGGATGCTTGGTTTCAGGTTTGGTCTTCCAGTCTGAAAGAGATGGAAAAAAAAAAAAGATTATTTCCAATGTAAGGGGGAAAGATAACTGCTGTAGTATAAACCTGATGGTTAAATGAAAAAGATCAACTTTCTACTGCAGAATTATTAATAAAATGATTTCTGACCATTTGTTTAAAGCACACAAACATCACAATAATTTTGTTGTTGTTGTTGAGGAAAATTGGCCCTGAGCTAACATTCATTGCCAATCTTCCTCTTTTTGCTTGAGGAAGACTGTCTGTGAGCTAACATCTGTGCCAATCTTCCTCTATTTTGTATGTGGGACGCCACCACAGCATGGCTTACTGAGCAGTGTGTAGGTCTGTGCCTGGGATCCAAACCCATGAATCCCAGGCTGCCAAAGTGGAGTGCGTGAACTTAACCACTATACCACTGAACCGGCCCCCACAATAAATTTTTATTTTATTAGCTTTTGTTTCCACATCCATCTACACTATGGAATATTGTATATCCATAAAGTATTTTTAAAAGTCTCAAGTATTATACTAGATATTTTAGGGGGATTTTTATAAGATAAAAGCAAGATATGAAGGTGTGTAATATATGATTCCATTTCTGTAAAACAATGAACCAACTTCCTCATATGTGAATATTTACATATGTGTATATGACTACAGAGAAAAATAAGTGAGAATATATATGTTTGTTAACACAGGTTGCCTGAGGTGAGGAGAGGGGGAATAATAAAGGGAGAGCCTATCACAAGAGGAAAAGAAAACTAAAGACTCTACTAGAGACAAATAGTAAATGATTGGTGAGTTTATTTAAAATTAAGTGTATTTATGTAAATAAGGGTTTAAAAGATTAAATTCATTTTTAGCTAATGAAACTTATTTTACCAATATTGCCATTTTAAAACATATTTTGACAGTATATTTATTTTACATTTTAGCAGCTTTTACTTTATGCATAAAATCCTCTGTTTTATTCACATTTTATACAACTTATATACTCAGAATTACAGCTATAGTGCAAAACATTTATAACTGTAATGTAGATTTAGGATCCAAAGGAAAGAAAATGATTGATTTAATTAGCTAACTTAGAAAAGAAAAATTTTAATGCATGAAAGTTTATAAAATTACCTAGAGTCCATAAAAGTTATCAGCATATGAACTAATGACTAGAAACATTTTTTATGAACAATTTGCTTTAAGACAATTCCCTCAGAGTTGGAAGAGAAAAAATTCATGATTATAGTGCCAGATAAGCAGAGCAGATGTGGACGCATAAAAATAAATTAGAAATTTAAAAAAGCAAAAATTCTTCAAAATGCAAAAGAAATACCTTTTTAAAGATGAATAAAAGGCTGTAGAAGTTCTCCATAATGCATACAAATGACAACTCTTAAAAATAATGATTGAAAATATTCATTTACAACAAATTTATTTGACCATTTATCCAAGGGCTGTTCATCCAAGGACTGTAGTCAGATTTATTTACTTTTCGTTTTCCTTACCAAAGCTGATATTTTGAGAACAGAAACTATGTGTTATGCAGTTTATTATCCACACTGACTACTTAGTAGAGTGATGGATAACAAATCAATGAAAGAAAGAATGAATGATTTGAACCCCTCCTCCCAACACACTTCCGCATGCAGAAATGCACAGGGAATGAGGCACGTCCTCAAAGGAGAGTGGTGTCAAAGGGTAATCAATAGAGTTTTCACAGGGGAGTGGAATAAAAAGGGATTTGTAGTGAAAAATATTATTTAAGGGGCCAGCCCTGTGGTCAAGTGGTTAAGTTTGTGCCCTCTGCTTCGGCGGCCCAGGGTTTCGCTAGTTCGGATGCTGGGCGTGAACCTAGCACTGCTCATCAGGCCATGCTGAGGCAGCGTCCCACATAGCACAACTAGAAGGACCTGCAACTAGAATATATAACTATGTACTGGGGGGCTTTGGGGATAAGAAGAAGGAAAAAAAAGAAAAGATTGGCAACAGATGTTAGCTCAGGTGCCAATCTTTAAAAAAAAATTTTTTTTAAATAGTCATTTAATACATTCTGAGATTAGAAAATGAGCAAATGCAAATCTTCTGTGGCAGTCCCAGTTCTCTTATATTTCCCACTGATGAAAATCAGCCAAATGCAAGCCCACAATTTAAAAATTACCAAACAAGAAAACAAGCCCCTGTGAGTGAAAATAAGCAGAAACATGAAACAGCAGAAAATGTATCCCCCAAAACTTCAGATATAGAGCTTATCTGATACCGAACTTAAAATAACTATGTTGAAAATGTTTAAAGGCATCAAAGGTTAAATGAAAAATATTAGCAAGAAACAACAAAACATGAAAACCCACCGGGAAAGTTTAAAAAAGAATCATATAGATCTTTTAGAAATAAAATAAGAAAGGTTAAATATCACAGACGAGTCATATACACAATTACACATTAAGTACCACATGAGGAAACTGTATGTTTGTTTTAAAATTTGTTTAGATTTGCTGTCTTTTAGATTTCTAATGGAATTATCTGGTATCTTCTTCAGCAACTTAGGGGTAATATATTTTATTATTTTTTAATCAAGAAAGGCCAGGGTCTAAATACAGTTTTCCATTATGAAGAAGATAGAGAATTCAAAATAACAGATTAAAAAAATGGCTCAGCTGAAGCAGGAAAGGTGTAGTTTAGAGACCGTAAAAGTCTGCCCATTTAGATGACTTCCTCTAGCAATGTTTGGACGTCCAAGATGAAATAAAATACAGGAAAAAGTCACTCAGGTTTTGTGAGTCATATAGAGAAAGAACAGAGGAATAAAGACATATAAGGGGCTGGGACAATTTTGAAGAAAGAGCTAGTCATGTGGTAACACAGACCAGACAGGATGGCTGGGAAGGCACGGGGAGACAGAACAGGCTGGGGAGTCATAGGAGGGCCAGCGACTATGGCCAGAGCAAAGAGCAGATTAACCAGCATAGCAACAGTAAGGAGGTAGTAAGAACGGTGGAGTAATACGTTTGATATCATGCAGAATGAGCTGTTTTTAGTAATTACCTGATCCAAAATGTGTTCAAGTGAAGGGCAGTACAGATTAGTTGATACTAACTGATGGCTCTTTGACTAAGAATGTCAAAGAACTAAAATCACTAAGAAAATCCTAAGTGCGTCATGGAGATTTTTCTGCATTAATGACGGGGGAACAGGATTACAACCAGATGAGGAGAAATTCACGACTATGAGAGAACAATGGGCTAAAGAGGCAAGAAGTAGGCTGAGGCTGAGCTGCCTTCTTTTCTCAAAGAGGGAAGGGAAAGTCAGTGAAGATGGCTTTAGGAGAAACTTGTCACCTTGAAGAGCTACACACGAGTGAAAAAGAAAATGATGGAGGGGTAGGGAAAAAAAAAGATGGAAAAAACAACCATCCTCCTCATTCCCAAACAGGAGAGGACATTAGAAGGATTCACTCATTCAGCAAATATTAACTGAATGCCTACAATGTGACAGACAGTATCTAAGCGGTAGGAATAGAGTAATGAACAAAACGAACAAAGATCCTGCCCTCATGAGCTTACAGCCCAGGGGACAGAGTCCAAAAATAAATGCGCGAGAAGGAATACATCTAGTATGGCAGAAGGTGATAAGGGCTGTGCAGAAAAATAAAGGAGGCTAAGAAAATATGGAGTGGTCGGGAGGGGCAAGGCATTGCTGTTTTAAATAGAATGGTCAAGGAAGGCCTGACAAGGTGACGTTTAAGCAGAGATCTGTAGGAAGTGAGGGAGGCAACAATGCACATATCTGTGTCCCAGGCAGAGAGAGCAAATGGAAAGGCCTGGAGATAGGTGTCTACTCAGCATTTAATATAAGAAGAGCCAGAGTTAGAAAAGATTTGAAGAAAAATTAGTGTTCTGAGAAGGCAGCCTGAGGGAAGGCTTGTGCAAAGGTAGGAGATGAAGATAGCGAAGATGAAGAGAGCAGAGGGATAAGAAGTAAGCTAAAAGCATATGCCAACGACTTGTGACAGGAAAGAAATGGTTAAAAGAAAAGGAGATAGGGATATTAACCAGCCAAAACTTTCCAAATGAGTATTTGGGGAGGCAGAGCTGCTAGAACACCTTTCACTCCACAATTAGACATAGTTAGGTCTAGATGCTACAAATGCCCCATTTCTAGTGGGAGATGGAGGAACTGACCAGTGGCCTAGGTTGCAGAAATTTCAAGGCAAGTATGAGAAAATATGGAGATTGATACACTTGAAATAAGCAATAGACACATGAGGAACTGAAGAAAATTAAAATGGATTAGAGTAGAAGGACCTTGAAAATTAGGCAAAGGAAAATTCTCGGGCAATGAAACAGTGTGGCATGATGTGTGCAAGACTGGAGTAAGGCAAATCAGAACTAGTGAGACCCCTTAAAAAGCTGTTGCAATAAAGCAGGCATGAAAGAAATAAGGCCTGGAGTGATGGAAGTGGAAATACGAGCAAGGAAGAATCCAAGAAACATTTTTAAAGAAAATACAAAGAGGTTGATTAACAAAGTGAATTCAAGTGAGGAATGAAATAAGATTAAAAAGGGCACCATGGATTCTAGTGTTTTTTGTTGTTTTTTTGAGGAAGAGTAGCTCTGAGCTAACATCTGCTGCTAATCCTCCTCTTTTTGCTGAGGAAGACTGGCCCTGAGCTAACATCCTTGCCCATCTTCCTCTACTTTATACGTGGGACACCTACCACAGCATGGCTTGCCAAGTGGTGCCATGTCTGCCCCCGGGATTCCACCAGTGAACCCCAGGCTGCTGAAGCTGAACGTGCGAACTTAACTGCTGCGCCACCGGGCCGGCCCCGGATTCTAGTTTTGAAGAGTAAAACAACAGTGGTACCACTGATAAAAGGGGAAATTAAGATTGGAGCCAAGTGTTGCTTGCTTGCTTTCTTTGTTTTTTTTTCTTTCACCCAAAGTGGAAGACAGAACAAATTAAAGGAAGAGGTTATACTTAATACGATCATATTTAAATATTTTGAGTTTGAAGAAGTGAGAAATGAAACTGGGGGTACTCAATAGAGAGTATAATTTGGACAAAGTCTAGACCTGGACTTTGGTGGCACTGATAAAGAAAGTGTAATTAAAACTTCCTGGATAGATAGATGGGTGTCTCTAGAAAGGCAGTGTGATGTGAACTCTAGGTCCGAATTGCTTGGGGTGAAATTCCATCTCTGCCTCTAATTAGGCAAGTTAATTTTTCTGTGCCACCATTTTCTTATCTATAAAATGAAATACAATCAGAGAGTTGTTATGCGAATTCAAATGTAAAATGGTATTTGTATTTACTAATATTATTATTACTATTAGGCAGAGAAGAGTGAGAGGCCAGGCCAGTGGGCTTAGGAAAGGGGTAACAAAGGGCTGGGCGGAGAAAAAAATACAAAGAAAAAACACTTAGAAGAAGGAAATGAGTAGGAATAGTAAAGTGTTTCAAGAAGGCATAAATAATCTAAATGTTCACAACTGGAGAATGATTAAATCATAGTACATAAAAACAATGGAGGGGCTGCCCGATGGCGCAGCAGTTAAGTGCACACGTTCTGTTTCGGCGGCCCGGGGTTCGTCGGTTTGGATCCCGGGTGCGGACATGGCACCACTTGGCAAGCCATGCTGTGGTAGGCGTCCCACATAGAAAGCAGAGGAAGATGGGCATGGATGTTAGCTCAGGGCCAGTCTTCCTCAGCAAAAAGAGGAGGATTGGCAGCAGTTAGCTCAGGGCTAATCTTCCCCCGCCCCCCAAAAAAGGAATTTTTAGAATTTTTAAAAATGACTAGAAAAATGTTTACACAGGAAATTATATGTATTATATAAAGTGAGAAAAGCAGATTTGACTGAAAAGTCTGCTCCCATACTTTGAAATGAAAAGTATGCTCCCATACTTTATACTATTTTTTTATTAAATACAAACATATCTATATCTATAAAGTATGTATCATTAGTGATATCTGTTATTCATGCATAGAAAAAAGTATGGAAATATACACATCATACTACTGAAGCAGTTATTGTTGAGCTGAGGAATTATAAGTGATTTAAAAACTTATTATTTGCATTTGTGTAATCAGATAAAAGTAGCTGGAAAGAGAAGAGCAGTAAAACAGTGACACAGGATGTAAAAAGTTGAAGAAAAGGTCAAAGGCTTTTGGTTGAAAAGTGATGACCTTTAAGACAGATCAGTTTTAGCATAGTTGCAAGGAAAAATTAAATACAGAGCAAGAAAATGAATAGGAGTTCAAAAACCAGAAATGTGGGTCTGGCCCCGTAGTCAAGTGGTTAAGTTTGCTCACTCTGCTTCGGCAGCCCAGAGTGTCACCAGTTCAGATCCTGGGCATGGACCTAGCACTGCTCATCAAGCCACGCTGAGGCCGTGCCCCACATAGCACAACTAGAAGGACCTGCAACTAGAATATACAACTACGTACTGGGGGGCTTTGGCGAGAAGAAGAAGAAAAAAAAGACTGGCAACAGATGTTAGCTCGGGGCCAATCATCAAGAAAAAAACAAACAAACCAGAAATGTGAATACAAATGACAAGCTTAAGAAGTCTGACACTAAAAGATATTTTTTTAAAAAGTTAGAAAAGTAAGATCAATTAGAAAAAAGTTTTTTAAAAAAGTCACAAAATTTCTTTGCATGTCTGAATGCAGAAGGGACAGTACTCCTGGAATAGGATCAGACTGAGGATTCTGACGAGAGTCGAGCCCCAGGGAAGGCAGCACAGGATGAGATACAGTCAAGTAAAGCATGTCAAATATAAAAAGATCTCTTTCCTGTGAAATAGCTTTGACAAAAATGAACTAAAACAAAATTTCAAAAGATTTTTTTTTTTGAGGAACATTAGCCCTGAGGTAACATCTGTTGCCAATCCTCCTCTTTTTGCTGAGGAAGATTGGCCCTGAGCTAACATCTGTGCCCATCTTCCTATACTTTATACATGGGATACCTGCCACAGCATGGCTTGGTAAGTGGTGGTAGGTCCGTGCCCGGGATCTGGGCCTGTGAACCCAGGGCCGCTGAAGCAAAGCACACAAACTTAACTGTTATACCACCGGGCTGGCCCCTTCAAAAAATAATTTTTAAAGACCAATTGAGGGTGTTGCTTTCAATGAATCTTAACATCCTGGTTCTCATTTACTTACCAGTTTCCTTAAATCCATCTCACCACCATCCCAGGTTCTTTTCCTTCCTCCAGTTGGGAGATCATGTCTGGTTTGGAAACTGCAAGTCCTGTTCAGGAAAAAGGAAACGTGACTTCACCACGTTGGTGACAAAAACCCATTCCAGAATTCATTGAGATCATCAATCTTTTGGAAGGCGAGGCCAATAAAGGGAGTTCCATATGATTACAAAAGTACTTGGGGAAGGCTTACATCTATGCTCCCAAGAATAGTGACATATACTGCATCACAGAATAAATCTGGGTTGAACCACGCGCCCCCGCCCAGCCCCCACCAAGAAAAGGGCAGAATAGAAGGATCTTAAAAGAGATTTTAGAAGAGACAGTTCTAAGTCTGGGAGACGAGACTATCCTCAGGTGTAGGTTTCAAGATAGCCCAATGAAAATACAAATTTTTCACTCTACAAAGAGCAGAGTTTTTACCTGGAAATGGGGATAAAGTTAGTCCACAGAGGGTCCACAAGAAATCATAAATCCCTGAACCATAAAGATCCATTTGGTTCAATAGAAAGATGGAGAGTCACAGAAGAGAAATTTCTTGCCCAGAGAGGCCAGTTTCTGTAGGTATCTAGCATTACATCCTTGTGAAGATTCCTTTGTGCAGGGTCCATTAACTTCCATTCTTCCCAAGTGAAGTCTACTGCCACATCCTTGAACGTCACTGATTCCTAAACATTAAATACATTGGGATATGGGGCTGGCCCCGTGGCCGAGTGGTTAAGTCCGCGCACTCCGCTGCCGGCGGTCCAGTGTTTCGTCGGTTCGAATCCTGGGCGCGGACATGGCACTGCTCGTCAGACCACGCTGAGGCAGCGTCCCACATGCCACAACTAGAGGAACCCACAACGAAGAATATACAACTATGTACCGGGGGGCTTTGGGGAGAAAAAGGAAAAAATAAAATCTTTAAAAAAAAAAAAGTTAAAAAAAAAATACATTGGGATAACACCAAATTATCTATTACATAGCCCACTGGGAAGAAAACTATAGTACTGAAAGGGAGATTCATGTAACAGAAAATCCTTACTTCGGATGGGAGCTTACAGGTCATTCAGTCCAACTTCTAAGAGGATATTTCAACATCCTCAGCAAGCATTCATCTAATCTCTGCCTGAACTGCTCCAGGAATTAAAACTCATTATTTCCCGAGGCAGCGTATTCCATTTTCAGAAGCCTTTCACAGTTAGCATAAATTTTTACAATATGAAGAAAAATCTGCCTTCAAGTAACATTTGACTATTGGTTTATTATTTGAAACCAAAAAGCATAAGTTTCTTCCCTCACTGGAGAGTTCTTAAAGGGTTTTAGAACTTATTAAACATATAATGTACACAAGAATGTCTATAAAAATCACTATAAATTGAACAATAGTGTACTCCTACCCATCTTAAGAAATAAAACATTACCAATATCTTTGTAGTCTCCTGTGTGTCTTCCTGGATCTCATCCTTGCAGGAGTAATAAGCTATCCTAAATATTGTTAAACATTTCCTCGCTTTTCTTTATAGTTTAACCAAACATATATGTGTTTCTAAGTGATACACTGTTTAGTTTTGCTTCTATTTGAATATTATATAAATAAATTGTGTTGTATATATTCTTGCTTGCTTTGGTAAATAATATGTTATTTAGATTCATCCATGTTGATGCATGGAACTGTAGTTATTAATTTTCACTCCTAAGTTGTATTATATTTTATGAATATATCACAATATATTTATTCATTCTATTATTGATGACATTTGACTTGTTTCCAGGTTTCTGATATTATAAACAGTGCTGCTATGAAGATTTTTGTTTCCTCTTCAGTGAAATTCCCATGAGCTTTGCTCTTTTTTTTTCTTATTGGATTCCTTGTCTTTTGCTTACTGATTCGTTGAAGTGGTGCTGGAACCAGGTTGCGGGTGGAGCTGTAAGGATTTTGAGGAGAATGTCAGTGAAAGCCTGAGGTCACCTTAAAGAGACCATTAGTAGAAGCATGATGGTCTTTGAGGAGGCTGCCCATGAGGCTTAAAGGAAAGTGAGAAAGTGGTTTGGGAACTGGTGGAAAAGGGATTCTTGTTACGCAGTGGCAGAAGGTTTAGCGACACCACTACTTGCAGTGATGTGGCAAGTAGAATTTGTACTTAATGAACTTGATGATCTAGTTAAAGAGATTTCCAGGAAGAATGTTGAAATGCCTCCCAGTTTTTTTCTTGCTGCTTATACTAAAATGCAATAAGAAAGAGGTAAACTAAAGGAAGGAATGCTAGACATGAAGGAGCCAAGAACTGAAGATTTTGAAAACTCCCAGCCTCTCCATGCAGCAAACGATGTCACAATTAAGGAATGGATTAAGATCAAATCCAGGACATTATCACAAAGACATAGCCTAAAGATAAAGCTTAAGGTGTGACTGTATGATCATTTGTTAAAATCTCAGGAAGATCTAAAGGTAGTACCTCTGAGAATCCTTCAGTCAAACAATAAGACTTCTAATAAGTTTTAAGGCTATTGTCCCTTAGCAGTTTCAGTAGAAGCCCATAGTAGAAAAGGGCTTATCTTTAAGAGATTTGCGTGTGTGGATATTGTCTAATGGAGTGAATCCAATGCAACTTAGAGGAGAACCACAGAGTTTTTACGATAATTATATTTGTAGAAACGTCACCAGATTGGACTGAAAAAGAAAGAGACAACTACCTGCATGGTCTACACCTGTGAAGTGCTTTTATTTCCCTGCCCCCATGCTTTATCTCTGCGTATGCTGCCCTTCAGGAGGGTCTTGGATTTTTACAGGGCCTTTTTGGCCCTAGGCCTCGTGTCCTGTTTCCTGTTCTCTGTTAAAACTCAGGTTGCAGGCCATGAGGTCCTGGTGTGTAAACAACTTAGAGCAAATGCCAGTTTCAGTGCTTTCTTATTCTATCAGGTTCATCTTTATTTTGAGATTTTCTTGCTTTTGTATATACTTCATCTAGCATTTTTAGTTAAGCTGTATTCGGAGGAGATTTTGTAAATATCCTGTTTGTCATGTTACCTCCCAAGAGAGTTCTTAATTTGAAGATCACCAAAAAATAGCTCCCAAATTTTCTTTGTGTCACAAAATGTAGCTCATGCATACTGCCAGAATTCTTGGATTTCTAATCTCCAGGATAAATTGGATGTATTTTCATTACAAATGGTATACTGATGCTAGGTGTTTATTTCCTCTATCTCCTGTGTCTCCACCAAAATGACAGTAAAAACAAACAAGGGAATCAATCCACAAGGACTGAAAAAAAGAAGAAAGAAGACAAAAACAGAAAAGCCTCTAATCTGGGGAAAACTGAGTAATAACTGAGACATGAAAAAAAGTCAGCAAATAACTTCAGGTGAATAAAATGTTGGACAAGAAAGGAAACACACAATCACAGTAGAGTATCTATTACACAAATATAAGAAAATTCCAATTAATGATTTTTTTTCCCAAATGGTAACAAAACCATGTTGAGAAGAGAGGAGAAGGAAGGTAGAGTGAAGCAATATAAGAGAGCTAAAACTGATATATCAAGAAAAGAATGGCATCAGCATATTAATTAGAAATACGGACATACATTAAAAAAAATAGTTAAAAGAGTTGAAAGCACAGAAAAATGCTGGGTTTTGGTTTATAAGCCTTTTAGTACTATTTGATTTTTCAATTATGTGTATATGTTATGAAATGAAAATAAAAATTAATTGCAAAAACACACAGTTCATTCCTTAGTTCCACATATATTTATTGAGCTCTACTATGTCCCAACACTGTGCTAAGCACGGGCATACAACAACATAATCCATCATTAAGGAACTTACAGTTTACAATGAAGCAGGCAGAAGACAACCCTGACCAAGGGAAACTGGCAAGGAATGGCCCAGGGGTAAAACCTGATGGCAAGAAGCAAGAGCACAGAGAGAGCATTTCAAGTTTAGTGTCACTGATGGTGTCTGAGGTTGAGAGATTGAGTAAAATAAGAAATGAAAGGCCTCCACTGGCTTTAACAACAGAGAGATGGTTGTTGACTTTGGTGGGTAGTTTTGGTGGAACGGTAGGACTGGAAAACTGCAGATGACAGAGGGATGAACTAGAATAAGGAAGGGTAGTCATCTTTTCTAAGAAGGGTAGCTGAGAAGGAAAGGAGAATGATAAAATAGTAGCTGACAGTATTGTCACGATGGAGCTTTTGTTTTAAGATGGAAGAGATCTGAGTATGCTTAAACTCTAATGAGAACAGTAGTGAAGGGCAAGAGTAGAAGCAAGAAAACCAGTCAAGAGGCTATTTCATGATTCCAGACAGGAAGTGATGTCAGCTTGGACTAGGATGATCACATTGGGGATGGAGAAAAGTAGCTGAATTATATTTTAGAGGTAAATCAATCAAAATTTGAAATAGATTGATGTGTCGGATACTGAATAAGAATGTGTCAAGAATTCATTCAATAAATATGGAGTGCCTATTAACTTTAGGCCCTTTAATAGGGGCTGAGTATAGTGAAGAAACAAACTAAACAGGAAAATTGTCCTATTCTCATGGAGTAAACATCTACTTCCAAAATGGATCCAAGGTAGTGTGTCACAAGCAGATGATATCAAAAGAGCTAATTTGTCTTCTGGATCTCACACTGAGCTATAACTGTATAAAGTAAGTTATCCTGCCCCTATATAACTCTCCTTAAGGCACAAAACAAGCACAGCACAGACGGAAGGTGAGTGACTTTAAACTCACTTTAAAGTATCTCCCAATATCTTTTGAAAACATGATTGTTGGTGAAACACTCATAAAAGATCTAGTCATTCCAGGATCTCAATTCAATTTTTTAGGATTTCCTTTTTTTCCTCACTAACATACAGTGATTATTCCTTCCAGTCATCTGTTCCATCAAGGTCAAGAGAAACAACATATCCAACAAATATGATTTATTCATAAAGCATAAAGAGTACTGAACTGAGCACCAAGTTTTCGGAGAGAATTTGAGGACCTGATCTTTTGCTCCGGAGTAAAACTCTTATCAAAGACTTTCGGCCATCCCATAATGGGATTAACTCATGCACATGTGCAAACTAATGCTATTGTAGAAAAGTACATAAAGCATAAATGTAAAATGTAACGAATAATTATTTAGTCATTACTTATGTAATCACCAACCAAGTAAAAAATCTGAAACTTAGTAGCTTAAAACAACATAAGTTTATTATCGTCCAGTTTTAGAGGTCAGAAGTCCTAAAATCAAGGTGTCACTAAAGCTGCATTACTTCTTCCAAAAGTCTTATATAATCAAAAACAAATTTAAAAAAAAAGGTAATCCCTAAAATACCGAAAACAACATGAGAGAAATGAACCTAACTGGATACCACTCAGAAAAGAACGACTCCATCCGTCCTCACTACAAAGTATTTTGATTATAAATCCTCAGAGGGATAAACTCTAAGGACAGAGAGAACTGAAAAATAATCTTAACCTTATTCAATAATCTTATTAAATTAATATATATTTTGAAACTATTATAAGTATATTTTAGGACAAAGTAAGTAAGTACATTAATGTTGTCAGGGAATGAAAATTTCAGCATAAGAAAAAAGACATAAGTATAAAACTGAAGACATTAAGTTAAAACTATAATTTAAAATTTGAATTAGAACTATCAGTGTGAACTCAGTGATCTGGTTTTCTTCTTCTTAAAAATACATTTCATATCTCTGTCTGAAGAGGCCTAGATGCAATGGCAACCCGGTGGCAATGAATACTCTTAGCACCCAGGAAAGCAGTAGGATATATATAAAAATTTGTGATATATACTAGCAATAACCATTTATAAAATGAACTTTTAGAAAGGTCCAATTTCTATAGGTACAAAAACTATAAAACACATAGCAATAAACAACGACATTTATACGAAATAGGCTATAACACTTTTTTAAAGGACATTCAAAACCTGAACAATGGAAATCCATACCATGCTCCTAGATGGGCAGACACAATGTATATCAATTGTCTCTAAATGGATCTATAAATCCAATCCAATTCCGATTATAATGGCATACTTTGTAGAACCTGATAAGTTGATTGTAAAATTCTTCTGGTGAAGTCAATGTGTTAGAGCAGTCAAGAAATTCCTGAAAAAGAAAATACAGGCGACATACTGTACCAGATATCTCAAAGTGCTTTAAATCTCTATTAATTAAAATAGTGTGATCCTGGTGCACAAATGTACAGATAAATCAGTCAAGCACAATAAAGAGTACAGAAATAGTACCAGTTATTTTGATCAATTTGTTTTATAATAAAGGCAGCACTTCAAATAACCGGGGAAAACATGAATCATTTGAAACATGTTACAGAGGCATTTGGCTACTCATTGGAAAAACAGATCTTTACCTCATGATCCCTAAAAATATATTCCAGGCAAATGTACAAATGAATCCATAAAAATACTAAATGAAAACAGAGGAATTGCTTCATAAATTTGAGCAGGAAAGTCCTTTGTAAAAATGACCCAATCACAACAAAAAGAATAAAATATCTAGGAACGAACTGAACCAAGGAGATGAAAGACCTATACAATGAAAACTATAAGACATTATTGAAAGAAATTGATGATGACATAAAGAAATGGAAAGCTATTCCATGCACATGGATTGGAAGAATAAATATAGTTAAAATGTCCACACTACCTAAAGCAATCTACAGATTCAATGCAATCCCAATCAGAATCCCAACAACATTCTTCATGGAAATAAAACAAAGAATCCTACAATTCATATGGGGCAACAAAAGACCCTGAATAGCTAAAGCAATCCTGAGAAAAAGGAACAAACCTGAAGGCATCACAATCCCTGACTTCAAAATACACTACAAAGCTATAGTAATCAAAACAGCATGGTACTGGAACAAAAACAGACACACAGATCAATGGAATGGAACGGAAAGCCCAGAAATAAAACTGCACATCTACGGACAGCTAATCTTCGACAAAGGAGCTAAGAACATACAATGGGGAAAGGAAAGTCTCTTCAATAAATAGTGCTGGGAAAACTGGAAAGCCACACGCAAAAGAATGAAAGTAGACCATTATCTTTTGCCATACACAAAAATTAACTCAAAATGGGCTAAAGACCTGAATGTAAGACCTGAAACCATAAAACTCCTTGAAGAAAATATAGGCAGTACACTCTTTGACATGAGTCAGAAGGATCTTTTCGAATACTTTGTCTACTTGGTCAAGGGAAACAAAAGAAAAAATAAACAAGTGGGACTTTATCAGACTACAGAGCTTCTGCAAGGCAAAGGAAACCAGGAACAAAATGAAACAACAACCCACCAACTGGGAGAAACTATTTGCAAATCATATATCCGACAAGGGGTTAATCTCCAAAATACATAACAAACTCACACAACTGAACAAGAAAAAAACAAACAACCCAATCAATAAATGGGCAGAGGATATGGACAGACATTTTTCCAAAGAAGATACACAGATGGCCAATAGGCACACGAGAAGATGTCTGACATCACTAATCATCAGGGAAATGCAAATCAAAACTACACTAAGATATCACCTTACACCTGTCAGAATGGCTGTAATTACCAAGACAAAAAATAACAAATGTTGGAGAGGATGTGAAGAAAAGGGAACCCTCATACAGTGCTGGTGGGAATGCAAACTGGTGCAGCCACTATGGAAAACTGTATGGAGATTTCTCAAAAAATTAAAAATAGCAATGCCATATGACCCAGCTATTCCACTACCGGGTATTTATCCAAAGAACTTGAAATCAACAATTCAAAGTAACATATGCACCCCTGTGTTTGTTGCAGCACTATTCACAGTAGCCAAGACATGGAAACAATCCAAGTGCCCGTCGACTGATTATTGGATAAAGAAGATGTGGTGTATATACACACAATGGAATACTACTCAGCTATAAAAAAAGACAAAACTGTCCCATTCGCAAAACATGGATGGACCTTGAGGGCATCATGTTAAGTGAAACAAGCCAGATAGAGAAAAACAAACACCATATGATTTCACTCATACATGGAAGATAAACTAACACATGGACAAAGAGAACAGTTTAGTGGTTGGTTGCCAGAGGGGAAGAGGGTTGGGGGTGGGCACAAGAGGTGACAGGGTGCACTTATAAGGTGATTGAGAAATAATAATGTACAACTGAAATTTCACAATGTTGTAGACTACTATGATTTCAATTTTAAAAATGACCCAAAATCCAGAAAATTACTTTTCCACTGGGAGATACAGATACACATATGGAAATAGATATCTCCCCAAAGATATACACACATTTATCTTTTCCTTACTGTCCCAGAGACCTCTTTATGCATAAAAACTAATAAATATAAAAAGATGCTCATTAAGGTGGTAGAAATGGGTACTCTCATTCCCATTCACTAATGGTGAGAATGTAATTGTACTATCTTTTGAAGGGCATTTTTGAAGATTTTTGATTTTTTTAAATTTTTCCTTTTTCTCCTCAAAGACCCCTGGTACATAGTTGTACATTCTTAGTTGTGGGCCTAGTTGTGGCAATGTGGGACGCCGCCTCAGCATGGCCTGATGAGCGGTGCCATGTCCGCGCCCAGGAGCCAAACCAGTGAAACCCTGGCCGCCGAAGCTGAGTGCACGAACTTAACCGCTCGGCCACGGGGCCGGCCCCTGAAGGGCATTTTTGAAGAATCTATCAAAATCTTTAACATGAAAATCTTATGATCTGTACCACATTAACACAAATTTGTAAAATATTTTTGCAAGAATTCTTGCTGTAGCAGCGTGTGTAAAAGCAAGTATGTCATCCATTAAAAGAGGAATGGATGAGTAAATTATGGTACAATCATATGATGCAGTACATAACTGTTTAAAAGAACAAGGGTGCACCTATTCATATTCACACACACAAGCAGGATAAAAATACCAAAGGTCGTATTGCCAAACTTGCTGACAATGGTTTCTTCAGTCCCGCCCTGACTGAAGGAATGAGAGCAGACTTCATTCTTTACTTTATAAATGTCTACATTATTTAATGAAAACCAAAACCGCTGTTTAGAAACAGAAAAAGGCACAACCAACCTCAGAAAAAATTGATAAATGCAGAGCAGCCATAACGTCTTCCTTTGGGACCTCGTCTTCGAAGGGCAGAGTCCTGAGAAGACATTTACCTGAAGGTGATAACAAACACGAAATCAGGTCTACCTTGAAAATCCCAGACACTCTGCACTGGAAATCCTGACGTATCAATTCGGATGAGTGTGACATCAGCAGGTCCCCCCACCTCACAAGAGCTGCCACATTTCCTCACAGACCACCGAGAGGGGCATCCTGGTCCTTGCTGCCAGGAGTCTCGACACTTTCACTGTTTTACTAGAGGCCAGCGACATCCACAAAACAGAGATATGCTCTGGAAATCAGAACACAGGCACAAGAAAGAGAGGAAATAAGTGCTGAGTGCCAGCCTTGTTTGAGGGAACTATATTAAGATTTACAACTATCATCACATTTAATTTTTACTTCAACCTCATACAGAAGATATAATTTTGCACTCTTTCAGGATAAGGAAACTGAGGCTGACAGGGATTATGTCCCCAATCTCTGGGATTAGTAATGCAGCTGATGAATTGTGGTGACAGGATATGAAACGAGACCTAATACCCATGCTTTCACCACTACACCGTTCACCTCTGTCTACAACTCACCACACGAAGATGATCACATATTTACCACATTCCCCCCCTGTCATTTAATGGAGAAATAAGTTCCCTCCCTTTTGAGAAACATATGAAGAATCAATTTATTAAATATTGGGGCCGGCTCCGTGGCCAGTGGTTAAGTTCGCGGGCTCCGCTGCAGCGGCCCAGGGTTCGGATCCTGGGCGCGGACATGGCACCGCTCGTCAGGCCACGCTGAGGCGGCGTCGCACGTCCCACAACTAGAAGGACCTGCAACTAGGATATACAACTATGTACGGGGTGTTTGGGGAAAGAAAGCAGAAAAAAAGGTTTATTAAATATTTAGAAAATTTTAGCTTCACATGTAGGAAACCTGCTCCATCTTATTCTGTTCTCTTGAATATATAACACAATATAACATAATATTTATCTGTAACTTGAATTAAATGTTTGAACTGGCTTGTAAAACCATGTGTAATCCTTTCAAGTTCTAGTGTTTGTAATTTACTAAGGTTTTCTTTGTGCTAAATATGTAATAAATTTTGTGTATGTTTCATGAATGCTCAAAAAGAAGGTGTATTCTCTGCATGTATCAAAAAATTCAAGATACCTATTTATATTTACATTTTTGGCCTTATTAAATATAGTATTTAAGCTCTCTACATCCTTATTTTTTAAACCAAATTTATGTCATAGACTAATAGAAGAGACTATCTCCCACAGGAGCTATGGCTATTTTCTTTGTATGTCAGATAACTTCTGCTTTATATATTTTGAAGCTATTCAGTGCATCTAAGAGTATAGTATCTTAATTATTGATTACATATTCTATTAGTAGGGGTCTTTTAATATAGTATATTGTTTTAAATTCTGTAATATCTGATATTACCACTGCCACTCCTAATTTTTTTTTCCTGTTTGGCTGATAGTGAATATCTGTAGCTATCATTTTATGTTTTAGGGGAAGTAAGGAAAGGACCTATCTTTAACAATTTAATTCATAACAGGAAATAAAAATAACAAATAAATGTCTGAAAAGATGTTCAATATCATTAATAGTCAAATACATGCAAATCAAAACAAGATATCATCAACTGGAAAAATTATAAAGTTTGGTAACATCAGATTTGGCAAGGCAGTAGGTAGCTACACATTCTGTAAACCGGTTAGAGTCACTTTCAGGGAAATTTGGCAATATTTATTAAAACCAAACATGAACTTGCAGTTCTACCTCCAGAGAAATCTTACCTCTGGAGACATGCTATCTGTAGAGAAACATTATCCTATGTTCACTGCAGCTTTGTTTGTACTAGAGGGAAAATGGAAACAGCCTAAATATCAATAGGAGAATGACTAAATAAAAGTGTGATATAGTCACACAGTGAAATACCACAGTGTACCTGAAAGAAATAAACTAAAATTATATGTCTCAACATGGATAGATCACAAAAGTACCCTGAAAACAAAAACAAGCTGCAAATTAGACACAGTATAATACAGTTTTGTAAAAATATCCTTATGTACCATTACATGTTTTTCAGAGTCAGTGAGTATATGGACAAGTATTTTTAAAACTTTTTATTATAGAAAATTTTAAGTATACATTTAAGAGTTGAATGAATAATCTAATAAACCTCCATGTACCCAGCATTCAGCTTCAACAATAACATTTTGCCAATTTTGTTTTATCTACGCCTTCCCCATTATTTTTGTAAGACATTATGTCATTTCACTTAATACCTGAGAATGAATCTTTTAACTATAAGGATTTAAAATTTTTAAAATATAATCACTATGCCATTCTCTACATCTAACAAAACCAATAATTCTTAATACCATTCTCTTAATCATCTTAGTAACACCGTAATATCTCTTCCTGATTGTCTCAAAGCTATCTTTTTACAGTTGGTTACTCAAATCCAAACAAGGTTCACACACTGAGTTTGTTTTTTTAGTCTCTCAAACCTCATTTATTCTGTCATCATCCCTTCTTCCTTTTTTCTCCCTTGACATTGACTTCTTGGAGAGAAAATGTCATCTGTACTGTAGAATGTCCCACTTTGGGATCTGGGTAATATTGTTTTTTCCTATTGTTTAATTTGTTCCTTTGTCCTCTAACATTTCTTGTAAACTGGTAACTGGGTCTAGAGGCTTGATTAGATTCAGGTTCAATTTTTTAGACGAGAATACTTCATAGGTGCTGCTATGTGCTTCCTATTGCAGATCACAAAGCTCATTTCTGCTTACATACTCCAGTGACAACAGTGGTTACCACGGAGGAAGGATGAGGAATTGATATTAGGGGCAGTGATCAAAGGAGTCTTTAGCTTTATCCGTAATGCTTGGGAGTTTTGTTTTTATTTAATTGAAAACTGATTTATACATTATTTGTATCTTGTATAAAATTTAATAATTAATGAAAGAAAACGGCAAAAAATAGACAACGGGAAAAGCAATGTCCAATAAACATAAAAAGACAGTACCAGCAATCATCAGTGAAATGAAAATGAACTCTGAATTTCATTAATAATTAATAAAAAGTCTGACAATACCAAATGTGGCAGGAATGTGGTAAAAACAAGCATTCTCATACACTGCTGGTGAGTATAACTGTTAAAGACAAAAAACCCATAAATTGGTATAAACACTGTGGGGATAATTTGACAGTATTATATATAATACAAACTTAAAATCGTATGCTGTTTGACTCGGTTATTCCGTGTCTTGATTCTGCCAATGCCTGGAAGTGATTTGGGCTAAGTTTCGGGGCTTTGGCTAACTTTATTTTAAATAAGGCAAACCATTCAATTTGTTTCTTTTTTCTCTTCGAACACAGGAAGACTCCATTGCCATCCCGTAAACGCCGAGCTACTTTCTGACACGTGTCAAATACTTTCCCAGGATTATTTCAGGGGAGTTGCAACTTTACAAATTTTGGTTTCTTCAAGCAAGATGACCAAGATTCGCTGAAGTATAAGCAGCTTGGGGATCTTATCAGGCAGAAACTTCGCTTGTGATTCCTAAACCTGAAATGCTTTGTAAAATACAAGAGATCATGCCCTTGCTGTGGTCTTCACGGCCACAGTCCGGTCTAGCAATTCCCAACCGCTGCAGTCCTACTATTATGTCAGGGGACAGAGTAGAGATTTAAAATGAGTATCTGAATGGCCTCTGCATAAAAAGAGCGTACAAAACAGTGACTTGATTAAGGCTACAGAGAGGAGCACGCCGGCCTGGTAGGCAGCTCAGGTCTGCAGACGAGAAACCCACTGCGCAAGGCACCCACCGCCCCCAGCACTTCTCAGAAGCCGGGGCGAGAGTCTCCCCTCGGCCTCCTCCTCTTCTTCGGGTCTGGAGGCGACCTGCGGGGGTCCGTACAGTCAGGGGCGGGCTCTCCGGGGAGCGGCTGCAGCCCGCTGGCTCGGCGCGGGACACACGCAGCAGCCGGGCTCGCGGATCCCCGGAGCATGGTCTGCCACACCGCCGGACCAGCGCCTCAGCCCCGCTCTCGTTTCAAGGGCGGGTCTGCCGAGGGCGGGAGGCCCCGCCCCGAGCCACGCCGGTGGCCGCGGCCACGAGTACCGGGCGGCCCGCCCCGTTTCCCCGAGGGCGTCCGCAGAGGGAGCGCCTCCGGCCGCGGGAACGCCCAGTGCGCGTGCGCAGCCCGAGCGCCCCACTCCCGCCTGGGCGGCCAGCTTCGCTTTACTTTTCGTTTAGGGCGCTGACTGGTTTTATGAGCTCCGCAGACGTCTGTTGTGTTGGATGCTCCGTGGGCGTGGCGAACGCAGAGGAAACTGGCACAGACTTAGTGAAGAGCGACTAGGAAAGCCTGAAAATATGGGCAGGTGACTTAGAAGCACAGGTAGAGGGGGTGGTCTGCGGGGAGGACAGGTGGGCCTCCAGGAATTTACCTAAAGCCCTCCGTTCCGGGGGCCGTGTTGGGACAGGGGGGCCATGCCTTTGCTCGTGTTTCCTTCAGATCCTAGAATGAAAGTCCAACCCTGCGTTCATGCTGTGTCTCTGCAGCAGGACTTCCTTCCTTGGCTGTTCGGCCCAATATTATCCCGTGTGCTCCCCCAATTCTGTTCTCAATGCCCAGACAGTATTTTCCGTCTTGTTGGTCAAGTTGAGAACCTTTGAGTACTTTAAAGCTGGCTCCCCTTAAGCATGAGAATGTTCCCTCTCATCTAATCCCACGCCAGCCCGAGGTCCACAGGTTCTCCCACCTTGGTGATAGTTCGTGTCTGACTCTTCGTTTAGGTCCCCATCTCATGTCTTAAAGGAGATTTCTTTGGTGCTCTCTTTTGCTCTGTCTGTTCCTTGCACGATGACCCACTCCCGTGTCATCAACAGCCTTATGCTGATGACTCCCAAACTGCTATTTGAACTCAAACTAAACTCGTGAGCTCTAGATACATAATGATTAACGTGTATAGAACTTATTATGAGCCAGGCACAGTTCTAAGCACTTTACATACATTAATTCATGGAATTCTCACAACCTATGAAGTATGTATGCATTATTCTTCCATTTTTCAGATTAGGTGGTACAGAGAGGTTACTTACCTGCTCAAGACCTCTCCAAACTCCTCAAAGCGAACCTGTTCCAAAGTGAACTCAGTGTCCGCTAGACATGTTTCTCCATTTTATTTATTCCAGTCAATGATAATGTTAAATGGGGGCAGAGGAAACTTGTTTTTACATGGATGTACCTACTAGATGATTGTGAACAATATGCCGCCTGCTGAGATGATAACCTTAAAACATTATTGCTTGTAGGTAGGGTTCTGGAGTCACAGAAAAGTTTTTCATATTTATTACCTTTGGAAAGATTTTCTTCTCTATCTTCCTTATAAATAAAGTATTTTCTTACATTATATATAGAAAGACTTATATGTCATCTATAAGGGTTCTGTATTAGGATTCTCCAGAGAAACAGAACCAACAGGAGGTAAAACAGTTCCAGTAGGAATACACACGCACACAGACATTGATTTTAAGGAATTGGCTTACACAATTATGGAGGCTGAGCGCTCCCAAGATCTGCAGTCGGCGAGCTAGAGACCCAGCCTGAGTCTGAAGGCCTGAGAACTAGGAGAGCCCAAGGGCAATTTTTCAGGTGAATGATTAGATCAGAATTCTTTTTGATCTTTATTCCATAGGTGGATTCTTTCCTGTAGGCTCTGTAGTAAAATAAAGAAAAACTTACATCTGAAGCCTCTTTTCCAGTTTGAGGTTTCTTGTAAGAAATACAGTTCTACACAGATGATACCCCTTATTGTCTTGCTACCTTTTTAAAAGTCTTCCTAGTTCCAGGATTTTTCTCAATGGATTACTGATAACGTTGTTTATAAGTCTTCCCAGTCTTGGCCCTTGGGTTTTTTTCCTGCTTTAGAAAGTTCCTTAGATTAGATCTCTGTTGGGTAGATGATGGGGAATATAGTCTGTTCTCTGATGCGTAGATGATGGGGGATCACCCTATTCTCTGATGGGTGGGAGAAGACAGACGCTCTGGTTTGTTTGTATCTGACTTAATACAACTCCAGAAAATGTCTCATGTCCACCAAAAAGGGAGAGTAGTCCTATGAGACCTGTACATGTGAGCTTTTGAATTGTATACTTTTGACGTGTGGTTAAGGTTGGTGAAATTAAGCTGCAAGCTATCTGTGTCTGTAAAAGAGACACATTTATCTTTACCTCGTTGTGTGTGTTTCAAATATTTTCCTACAGTTGTAGGGGATTAATAAAATAGGTTATAAACACTATTAAGGTAAAGGAATTCTGATTAATATAGAGAATAAGGGTTTTCATAAATCTAATATAAAGAAACTCTAGAATTCCCAGAGAAGAGACTAAACTTCTAATCTGAATGTGCTAGTCTTTTAAGGAAAACAAAAATAAAACTTCTCATAGAAACACTAGTTTAGAGGGATTTTTTTTTTTTGAGGAAGGTTAGCCCTGAGCTAACATGTGCCACCAATCCTCCTCTTTGTGCTGAGGAAGATTGGCCCTGAGCTCACATCTGTGCCTATCTTCCTCTACTTTCTATGCGGGACGCCTACCACAGCATGGCTTGACAAGCGGTGCCATGTCCACACCCGGGATCCAAACCGGCAAACCCTGGGCTGCCAAAGCAGAACGTGCGCACTTAACTGCTGTGCCACTGGGCCGGCCCCTAGAGGGATTTTTATATAAGAATCCGAGTGCCCATAATCAAAGTGGATCTGTGAACAAGTCAGACTGGTTTGATAATTTTTGTTTGAAAAGAGCCATACATTTCTTCCTGAGTTTCATCAGTATGGAATATACTGTAAGCATGCATTCTACTCTTCGTAAGTCTTGGGTTTATTTTCTCATAGAAGGTTTAGTTAATCTAAACTTCTTATACTGATTTTACTTATCAACTAAGTTATATTACTTCCACATGTTTAGGATTATGAAAAATTTTAAATTATGTGTTCAGTTCCATTGGATTATACTTATAACAAACTTTTTGATGTAAACAGTAATTAGGTTGCTCTGTAGTTAGCTTATACACAGTTTCCAAAGGACTTTAGTTAACTTGAAGACCTAGAAGTGATAATAAAATTAAGTGGATTTTGTAGCACGTGCGTGTGTGTGTGTGCGCGCGTGCACGCACACACACACACACACACAGAGTTGCTGATCTGCTGACTAACCTCACTGGCATAAAGCAGCAGCTGGACCTTCAGTTGCTCTGCCTTCCTCTGGATTTTTCCTTTAGTTTCTGACTCCTGGGTTACAGGTGTGTGTTTAGCTCCATGATGAAGGGTCCTGACTTCTGCACGACACCCTCATCACCGAGGTCAGAGGGAACAAGAACAGACACAGGTTTCATTCAGTTCTTATGAGGTTCCAGCTCCTGCCCATGGAATCCCAACCTGTTTGTGATCTTCCCTTGTTTACTGCCTGTGGATTTCAAGCATCAGACACAGAGATGGCTTTGCAGAGCCTGCGTACTCAGCCCCCACAATTCCCAGAGCAGGTCTCTTTTCAGACAGCAAACAGGCCTCCCCAGGAGAGGATGCATGGCTTTTTGGCTGACAGAAGAGTGTTCCTGTTACCTCCAGGAGAGACCATTGCTGGGATCCTGGGAACCATGTGCCTTGTCTCGATGGCCACAGTGGTAGCCATGATAGGCACAGTTATGCCCTCTATGTAATACTAGATTTTAAAAAGCTTTTCCGATAACAAATCACAGAAAGTAATGAAAGAAAAACCTGAAATGAGAGTTTGATGGCCTATTCTTCTAAGAAATCTGATTTTTTACATAAATAATCAAGAAGAAATGACTTTTCTGAATTCCTATCCATTGGCATGGATTGGCCTCTTCTGTGAAAGCAGTTTCATTGAGAGGTGTGGATAACTAGCTCAACTTTCAACTAAAAGATTATGGATTCAGCAAACTGTAAATATAATTGTGCTTTCTACACTCAAATGACATTAAATCAGACAGTTGTGGGTCTTGAAAAATACATATATTTATAAACATAAGCTCTATAGTTGAAAGACGAGCTTGAAGTCTTTCCAGTGACCTTTTTTTTCTTTTTCAGGGAAAGTTTTGTCCTGAGCTGACATCTGTTGCCAATCTTCCTCTTTTTTTTTCCCCCTCCCCAAAGCCCCAGTACATGATTATAAATCCTAGTTGTAAGTCCTTCTAGTTCTTCTATGTGAGCTGCCACCACAGCATGGCAACTGACAGATGGATGGTGTGGTTCCGCAACTGGTAAACGAACCCAGGCTGCCGAAGCAAAGAGCACCAAACTTTGACCATTTTTCTTGAAATGGAAATAACACTAAGATTGCAAAGTCTTATTATAATTTATATTATTTTTCCCAATAGCAAAAATGTATTCAAATGTACTCAATGTATAACATACACACTAAAAAGCTCAGAAATCATAACTCTACTACTCAATGATTTATCACAAAGTGAACACACCCTTGTAACTGTAACACAGTTCAAGAAAATAAAATGGAATAAAACTAGCAACTCAGAAACCCCTCTTCTGGATCTCCTCAACCACTACCCATTCTATCTTGCCAAAGCTAACAATCATCTAGTTTTTAACACTACAGATTAGTATTGCCTGTGTTATAAATTTGTGTATTTAGAATCAAACAGTAGGAATTACTCTGTGTCTGGCTTCTTTTGCTCAGCATTATATTTTTGACATTCATCCATGTGGTTTCATGGAGCAATTCATTCATTTTCACTGCTCTGTGGTATTCTTTGTATGAATATATCACATTTGTCAGTTCTGCTGTTGATGGACATGTGGTTTGTTTCCAGCTTGGGGCTACTAGCAATAAGGCAACTATGAACAATCTTGTTAGTTTCTTTTGGTACACACGCATAGATATTTTAGTTAAGTATAGACCTACAAATAAAATAGCTTGGTCATAGTGATTGCAAATGTTCAAATTTAATACATGTCACTAAAAAGTTTTCCAAAGATGTTTGACCAATATGCAATTCAACCACCAGTTTAACACTGTTCTATTACATATTCTCTCCTGTTGTCTTGATAGCCACAGTGGTAACCCCAATAGTCATAACTATTCCCTTTATGCAATACTGGCTATTATTTGATTTTGTCAGTCTTTCTCACTGTAACTATTCTGGTTAGTGGGTGGTGGTACTTCATTTTTTTTCTTTGTTTTTAAAATTTTTATTTATTTATTTATTTGAGGAAGATTAGCCCTGAGCTAACATCTGCCGCCAATCCTCCTCTTTTTGCTGAGGAAGACTGGCCCTGAGCTAACATCTGTGCCCATCTTCCTCTGTTTTATGTGAGATGCCCACCATGGCATGGCTTAACAAGCAGGGCATAGGTCCGCACCTGGGATCTGAACTGGTGAACCCCAGGCCACCGAAGTGGAACGTGTGCACTTAACCCCTGTGCCACCAGGCCAGCCCCAGTATTTCATTTTTATTCATTTATATCTTTTAATTATTAAGAGGCTTGAGCACATTTTCATGTTTATTAAAAATGTATATATACTATTTTTCTCAGGTATATACAATTTTTTCTACTGTGCTATCAATCTAAATGATTTTGAGGAATTAAAAAAATAAATTATTGACATAAATTGAGATTTTTTTCAGTTAAATGTGAAAATTTCTTCTCCCATTAAAAAAAAGAGTTTATTTTTAGATAATCTTTGGCTACTTAGATAGGTTTTAAGTAAGATAGAAAAAAGGTCATTTAACATAGTTGTATTATGTATATTTTTGTCTCATTTTTCTATATTATACAACAGGCCAAACTTTGGGTTATGTTAATATATCTGTTTGCTTAAAATTTCTTTATTTGGAAATAATCTGAAAATTAGAGAAAAGACATCTTAGAAGTACAAAGGATATCCATGTTCCTTTAGTCAGATTCACTGATTGTTAACATTTTTATCCTGTTTATCATTTGCGCTCTCTCTATACACATATTTTTTCTGAATCATTTGAGAATAAATTGTATACATTATACTTCTTTACATCTAAATACTTCAATGTGCATTTCCCAATAATAAAGATATTATTTTACATAACCATGGTATGGTTATCCACTTCAGTAACTTTAACATTGATGCAATACTTTTATCCACTCTACTGCTTATATTCCAGTTTTAAAAAATTGAACCAATAATGTCCTTTATAGAATTTTCCATCTCATATAGGATCTAGGCAAGGATCATATATTATATTTAGTTCTCACGTCTCTTTAGTCTCTTTCAATCTGGAATAGGTTATTTAGCCTTTCTTTGTCTTTTATGATCTTAACATTTAGAAAAATGCAGCCCTCTTGTTTTTAATAGTCTCACTTTGAGGTTTGTTGAATGTTTCGTGATTAGATTCCAGTGATGCATTCCCTACTATCACATAAGTTATGTTGTATCCTTCTCATGGCATCACATCTGAGGCAAACAACTGTTCCACAATTTGGAACACTGCTGGTATTCAAAAAGATATCTTATCTGATAGGTATATGAGGAAGCCCCTTCTCTTCTCACACTGCAGTCATGGTGATCTTTCAAAAATGAAAATTTGATCGTGCTACTCTCACTTAGTAAAAATAACAATTCAAAGCTTCTCCCCTCTCTTCCATATCCATATTCTTCAAGATCAACTCCAAATTAACTTACAAGGCCCTACAAGATTTGCTCATTAATGCTCACTATATCCTCAGTTCTCAACACTGCTACTCTTGTTGTCTAAGTTCTAGGCATCAAGAGCTAAACCACACATAGTTCCTGTAATACACTATCTTGTACTCACACATTGTTCCCTCAGCCTAGAATATCATGTCCTCTCACCTAATGTCTCCACTGTATAATTCCTTCTCCTGGGGATTCAGGTGTGATGGCATCTTCTCAGCTTTTTAAGATGCCAACTTCTCTTACCATGAAAGGCTGGGTTGGGTGTCCTTGTGTTTCTGCAGTCTCTTATGCATTCCTATGTAACAGTACTTATCGTACCTTATTTCAATTGTCTGTTTACTTAGCTATATCTCTTACTGAGAGCAGAGTCTCTGTCTGAGTCATCATTTTATCCCTGGCATCCAGCACATAGTGCCTGCTGTGTAGTATAGTTGCTCAGAAGTACTTGGTGAACAATTCTGAATGTAGATAAGGAATAACCATAGGAGCAAGTTGCTAGAATGAAAAGAAGTGGTCATTAAGACTGAGGAATTCAAATAATTGTAAGGATATTAGAGGCATTATCTACATAGCCTCTGACTTTAGTCAGGATGCTGTTAAGAGGAATGCCAAAAAATAGGAGGCAAAAAAAGCTCTGTGAATATGGAGAAGTGAGCAGCAGTCAGTAGGTGATGGTAAGAAGGAAGAGAAGTGGGAGAGTCAGAGGCATCAGCCTCAGGGAAGGTGTTTGGATATGACGATTGACAAGAAAGGTTTAAAAAAGGCAAGGATGCTATGCCATGTTCTACTAATCCTACAATATGTGGAAAGTGGGAGAGTGAGCTTCCTCTCCTGCAGAGCTGCAAAAGAGATGGTATTTCCTGGTCCTCACTTGAGGTCGGATTGGGGCATGTGACTTGTTTAGGGGAATACAATCATGAGTAGAAGTGAAGTATGGCAGTGCCAGACCCTCTAGATCCCTCCTTCCCTTCTAGCATGGCAAAAGCAGTATCTGAGATGGTGGCTGCTTCATCAGCATAGGTCCCTGAGTGACTATGATGAGGAGACCTTTGCTGCCAGCCCACAATGAACAGGTCACACAAACAAGCTTCAAGAATTGGCATTCTAGTGAGAAGGCCAAGACAAGACAATTACATTGCAGTGGTTTGCTGACTTCACAATCTAGTTAAGGGATGGGGAAAATCTGAGATCTTTATCTGATCTCATTGTAGGGGAAAAATATCACAAACCACCTCCTTTCTCTCACATATTTATCCCTTCTTAGGACTCCTACAACTTTAGGATACCTGGGAGTAGACATGGCCAAACTCCCCCACCATCAGGCAAACCTCAGAAGACTTCCCTCTCCCACTTTCACTTGTCTTTCAAAGATGACAGAAAGGGACTCACACTGAGTTGCTACACATACATGGCTCTAAATGTAAAAGGAGATGGAACTAAGGACTTAGAACCTAAGATGGGCTAGAACCCACTCAAGTCTGTCCTTTTCTGTGGAGGGCATGAAACATCTTTGTTCCAATGTTTATGTTCATGTGCTCATGAAGTCCTCTGAAATAAGACACCTGGAAATAAAACGCCAAGTTCTTCAACCCTTTTGGGTTGCCATAATTCTGAGGGAAACTACAACTACCGAAGAGGGACAAACAAGCAGAGTAATTCAGGTTCACACCACTTGCTTTCTCATTCTGCTGCCTTCCAGGTCAACAGAAGGCAGAATGCCTTCAATCCGTACCCTCTTAGTAAGTGAAGTCTCTGTCTTGACTGGGTAGGCATAGATCCTGGGATAGTCAATTTTTTCCTGCTTCTGGTAACAGAATCCTTGTAGGAAACCCATTTTACATAGTGTGGGTAAAGTTAAATTCCACCCTGCCCTGCGCCATGTCAGAGCACCCAATTCCTTTGGCCATAGTGATTGGTTCAAGGATGGGTGTGTGATCCAAGCCATTCAGTCAGAATCCACCCTGCAACTCTTGATAGCACTACAGACAATGAAATACTCTCTTTTCTCTGGAATACACGGCTGTCAGAATAACTCAAGTCAAGAGCTGCCAATGACCATCTCTGCCATTCTGCCTGCCTAGGAATGAAACTAGTCCAGAGGAAAAGACCTAAGGTAGCAAGAGAATGATCTGATGACATCTTCACAACACCTGAATGCAGTCATGCGTCAAGCCAGATCTAACCCTTAAACTCTAATCATGGCAGCCCTTTTGCTTAAACTTGCCTGAAATGGGTTTTCACAGAGTCCTGAATAACCCACTAATTTTAAGTCACCACAACATGAGATGCATGGGTCCTAAGACTGGGAATTGAGTCAACTATACATAAAATAATCAAATGTTTGGTAAGGCAAAAGTAACATTTAAGATGGTAGCTGCTCTGCGTCACCTTGGGAACATAACTGTCGATCAGCAAAGACTCCCTTCCAACCCACAATGAACAGATAGCACAAGCTAACCTTAAGAATTGGCACTTTGGTGAGGGGTATATGCTTTTTGTATACTAGAGCCTGGCATCAGAGAATGGAAAACTAATCACAGTCATAATAATACAACTCTGCAACATGCTTGAACTTACAAAGCATTCTCACATATGCAATCTCATGTAATCCCCACAGAAACTCTCTGAAGTCAATGTTGTGAGTATTTTCATAGGTTTTGGCCTTCTATCGGTGTGTCGCTGACTTTTGGAAAATAGCTCCTTTTGGGAGGATAGATGGGGAGGAGGAGATAAACTTATTTATGCTGAAGTTTACTATTCAACTGCAGCAGACATGTTTGTTTTATCTGTCCAGCATCCTTGGATTTCTTTTAGGGAAGCAGTCCTTCCTCACACCAGTGTAAGCTGTTTGAAGTGGGCAGACTTCACCCTCCCCTGCTCCAGGGTTTTACATGGACTCAGGCCTGGTCAATGAGAGGACTCCAATTCTGAGGCGGTAAATGGCTCAGTGATCAGCATAACTCAAGCAAAGCTGAGAAGTAGCCTTGGGGGTTTTGCTGGAGCTAATATTTAGAAAGAGGTATTCTCCTTGGGATTGTAAATGCTAAGAACCATACTAACTTGGAATTGCCAGCAGATGTATTTGTCATCACTGGAGGAGACTGATGAAAATATATCCAACAGAGAGGAAAGCACAGCAGAGATGGAGGTCAACAGTTCTTGATCTAGCAATGCATGAGTCTCTGGTTCCACCCAGATATGTGAACTTTTCTGACATCATGACAATGTGTTTATATGTGAATTGGTGGGAGAGGAGAGGAGGATGAGGTATACACATTTTATATATAGTCAACTCAATCTAAGGGCAGATTATCTGGTTTATGGACAAAGATTAAAAATTAAGAGGTTACACTGTGAAAAATGTAAAGAACAACAATTCAGGGAAAAACATCTAATTTATTGAGGGCATTAATTGGAACTACAAGGTAATCCATAGACGCCACATTTTATGTATTACCACTGGGGAATACCCATCCTCCTTGCCAATAAAACCTATAGTGAGGGACAGCTTATGTGGCTGTGGATCCCAAGACTGCCCACTTGGGACCTAGAAAAGAAGAATTAGGTAATGAAAGGGAGAAAGCAGGGATAAAGAGCTTCCAACTTGAGTCCTGTTGTAATAGTAAAAAAAAAAGTAAGAATTCTAATAAAATAAAAAATTATAAGACTTTTAATAGATAATTGAACTAATTAATTGCCAACTAATTTGAATAACGTTTGGTATTCTTACACTATCATTTTTATACTTTTGGGTGATGTCACATTGTCCTCCCAGAAGCTAAATGTAATTAAAAATTTACACTAAATCAGTTTTTCCTATATTTTGCCCAGTTTTAACTGTACTTTTTACATGAAGTTCTTCCTTCCCTTTTTTCCCCATTACCCCTGCTGGGTGGTGCCTGTACTTGGCCTGAGGCCTCTTGGCACCATTTGGTAGAAATGACCTTCTTCTACTTTTTGACCTTCTCGCAGATGCATGGGCTGCTGAGGGCAGTCCCCAGCTCATGTCTCCAGAAACTGTGAAGCCAGATGAAAATTAGAAATGTCCATTTCCTGGATGATATGGAGATACTTTATGATTGGTCTTTCCTTACCTCTTAAAATATGCTTCAATGAGAATTTAAAAAGCAATTTAAAGTTTTTGACAAAAAATAGATAAACAACATCTTTATTGAGAGTGGGCCAGTAAGAACACTCAAATTTGGTTTATAGGTAACCAAAAACATTTGAAAAGAACACTAAAACTTCCAAGAGTCATGTCAAGTACAAATACGTAGTCAGATTGAACACCAAGCATAAAAAGAACAAATACTGAAATGCAAAGGGCCAGAGTTCTCAGTAAAACTAGCTTAGAGCAAGTCCCTTAACACTATTTAAACTGCAGTCGGATTACAAACTTGAGTCTCTGGAACCATCAGATGGCTCCTGGTTAAGTGATACTCAGAAGGAAAAAAAGCAGATTCCATGAGGTCTCCAGGAGGCTGTGTAGGGAGCAGCACCAGATGGAAGAAAGAGCAGAAAGAAGTGAGGCCCCTTCTTTGAGCCAGAGCAGGATGGTCACAGTTCTAAATCAGTAAACAAAAAGTGTGGCAGATACACTCATTCTTAAGTAATTTCTAATTGATGTCTAGCCACTTGCTATAGACTGAATGTTTGTGTCCCCCCAAAATTCATGCTGAAACTTAACCTCCAATGTGGTGGTATGAGGAGGTAGGGCCTTTGGGAGGTGATTATGTCATGAGGGCAGAACCCTCATGAAGGGGATTAGTGCCCTTATAAAAGAGGACCCAGAAGGTGCTCCCTTGTCCATACACCATGTGAGGACACCGTGAAAAGATGGCTGTCTATGAACCAGGAAACAGGCTCTCAAAAGACACGGAATCTGCCAGGGTGTTAATCTTGGACTTCCCAGTCTCCAGAATTGAGACTGCTGCTTTATAAATAAGCCACTTAGTCTATGGTATTTTGTTATAGCAGTCAAATGGACTAAGACACCAGTTCATTAACACATATATATATACACATATACGTGTATATATAGAGAGAGAGAGAGGCTCTCTATATAATTTATTGTGTGCTAGGTCTTTTACATGCTTTGTCTTAGTTAATCCTCACAACAACCTTATCAGAGAGGGGTGATTTATTCCCACTTTACAGATAAAGAAACTGAGGCCAGAAAGAGTAAGTAGCTTTTCAAGGCCACATAACTGCTAAGTGGAGATGGCAGAATTCAAACCCAGCTTTGGAAAACCCTTGTTTATCTTATTTTGTTAGTCAAATATTGGCCCCCAAATGATGAATTTCTTTTCACATGAGCATTTGGCATACAGTCACGTGCTGCATAACAACATTTCAGTCAGCAACAAACCACGTATACGACAGTGGTCTTAGAAGATTAGTACCATATAGCCTAGGTGTGTAGTAAGCTATACCATCTAGGTTTGTGTAAGTTCACTCTACGATTTTTGCACAGTGACAAAATCACCTAGTGACACATTTCTCAGAATGTATCCCCATCATTAAGCAACACATGACATATTGAGAAACAGCAAGTATTTTAGGCTTCTCGGGACACGTAACCTCTCCTGCAACTACTTGACTCTGCCACTGTAGCACAAAAACAGCCAAATACAACATGTAAATGAATGAATATGGTCAAGTTCCAATTAAACACTATTTACAAAAATAGGCAGCAGGATGGACTTGGTCCGCAAGTCCAGGCAATAGTTTGCCGATTTCTGCTTTAGACCATGAGTATTGAATATTAAGGTGGCAAAAAGGGTTGAGCTCCTTTTCCTTTATCTTGTTCCTGTGTCAGCCATTCTCCTACCCTGACCTCAGACCTTGAGCCTTCCCACCCACCCTGATCCCCTTCAATGTGTTTTTTTTGTTCTTTCCAAAGTTTCTTCCCAATCTTTTCCATCTCATGTTGATTTCTGCCACTGCTGAATTTATACTTGATTCATCCTTAATGACCTTGCTTTCCACTACCACCACTTCTTCAAACTCTATTCCTCTACTTTTCTGCAGTAATAGAACTAAGGTCTACAGAGAGGGAATTACAAGAAGCAACAGGGATAACGTGGAGGGGGAAAGAGCATGGACTGGTTGCTGAATGTTCCTAAAGGACAGGGTCTAGGAGAGGAGAAAGAAGAAATCTGTAACTACTTTTTTTCCTCTATCTTTTCTATAATCTTCTTTTCACATAATATAATAGAATAACAATAATAACTGACATTTGTGTAGTGTTTTGCTAAATATTTATTTGAACTTTTGCTTTTGTGTTTCCTATCCCACTACTGGTCTTTGGTCACCCATGTAACTTATGTCAATATATCACTCTGGTTTTGTGCCTTTTCTACCTTCTTAGGGCTCTGAGATATAGCAAAGACCGGCCAACATATAGGGAGAACAAGAACAACAACAAAAAAACGTAGGTAAACATGAAGGCCAGAGAAAGGGCAACTTCTTCTTCATGGAGGAAAGCTGCTTATCCTCAAGTGATCACTGTCCTGTGAGCTATTTTCCATATCTGACAGGAAGGTATGTCCTTGTGTCTCACAGTTGCTTCAGTTCTTCTTCTTGACTGGAACCCTAAATATAACAACATATTCAACCCATCAACTTTTCAGACCCTCAACATCCCAGGAGATGAAGCACAGTTTACAGAAAGAAGAATGATGTAAAGAAATGAAATTTCCCTAACACTGATTATAGAAAACCAAGGATTCATTCAATGCCAAGGATAAGAGGGACTTGATCAAAAACTACAGTTAAGATTTTGACCCATTCTCTACTTCAGGGTAACTTCCAGAGAGGTAGCAATTATCTAAATCTATGACCAGCATAATCTATGTGAACGCAACTTAGAACCTGCTGTAAATACATTCTATTTACGTTCATCAAATTAGACAGTAGCTTCTGGGAGGAGGGAGAGAATCTGAAGCATATTTTAACTCAACTTTTAAGTTTTTATAGCTAATGTAAAAGAAATGACACTCTCTGGAGAAATGTCACTATCTGTATACCTGGATCTCTACTTTGGGTTAAAAAAGAAATGACTGTCTTCCCGATGATAAGGATATGAACCCTCTGCCTACCGTACCAAATAAGAACTTCCCTACAAAGTGAGAAGCTGTAACAGGGTTTTGATGAGACAGAGACGGAGGAACTGGATTTCACAATGATTATATTGCTACCCATGCTCAAGAATTTCTTGAATTTCCACAAAACGGTATTAGCGGGGGTTACAGATCAAAATTTGAGATCTCTGGCCAGAAGCTTTCATAATGATCAACACAAGAGATATAAGGAATATTCCTCTACAGCTCAAAACTATGTTATTATGCCAGTAAAATCAGAACCATACAGAATTGGTCCTCAAGCACCATTTTATGGGTTTTCCACCTAAATACTCAGGTATTTAACAGTGATAAAAACCAACTTACATTTCTTCACATTCAGTAATTTTTCAGGGTTGCTCTTCAGTATGAATTCTTTGATGTCTGATGAGGGATGAGCTGCATTTAAAGCTTTTCCCACAGTCATTACATCTATAAGGTTTCTCTCCAGTATGAGTTCTCTGGTGTTGAATAAGAGCTGATGAATGAATGAAGGCTTTTCCACATTCATTACATTTGTATGGTTTCTTTCCAATGTGAATTCTTTGATGTTTAGCAAAATTTGAGCTCCGGCTGAAGGTTTTCCCACATTCATTACACTCATAGGGCTTCTCTCCAGTATGAATTCTCTGATGCTGAACAAGATGTGTGCTCTGGCTAAAGGTTTTTCCACATTCACTACATTCATATGGCTTTTCTCCAGTATGAACTCTCTGATGTTTAGTAAGGGATGAGCAATGGCTAAAGGCTTTCCCACATTCCTGACACTTATAGGGTTTCTCTCCAGTATGAGTTCTTTGATGTTTAATAAGTGCTGATGAATGAATGAAAGCTTTATCACATTCATTACATTCATAAGGCTTCACTCCAGTATGAATCAACTGATGCTGCACAAGATGCGTACTTCGATTAAAACCTTTCCCACATTCACCGCATTCATAAGGTCTCTCTCCAATGTGAATTCTCTGATGTATTGCGAGGGATGAGCTTTCTGTGAAGGCTTTCTTGCATTCACTGCACTCAAAGAGAATTCTAGTATGAGTTCTCTGATGTTTAGTTAAATTAGCTCTGTGGCTAAAAGACTTCCCACATTCACTGCAGCTATAGGGTTTCTCTCCAGTATGGACCCTCTGGTGTCGAATAAGCACTGAATGGTACGTAAAGAGCTCACCACAATCATTACATTTATGAGGCTTTTTCTCTTTATAGGTTCTCTGCTTTTTCATTAAGTTTGATTTCTGTTTCAATCTTTTTTCAAGTGTATGAAAGGCATAGGAGCCTTTGGGAACTCTGTCCTGAGTGAGAAGGACAGATTTCTGACTACAGTTTTTCCAATATACATCATGCTCATGAGCTCTTTCTTCAGAGAGTGAATTCATGTGAGTGAACATTTCTCTCAAGTGTCTTTCCTGATTTCCTTGCTGATCCTCTAACCAATTTTCACATTCAAGAGTTGTTTCCAAGTTGGAGTCATAGACACTATTTCTTGTCAGTCTGTCTATAATTGCAACCTGGCATGATTCCTCTTTAGAAAAATCTTGCACTGAAGTTGCATCTTTGCTCTCGGGGCTAGTCTCCAAGTCTGAAAGAAATCGGAAATGCAAATTTCCTTTGTTTTCTGAAAGTGCTCAACAAAAGGCAGTTCTGTAATAGGTTAGAAGTTAATGAAGGTGAAAAGCATGCCTTCAACAAGGAAGTGGATTTGAGTCTTATAAGATGATTTGCAAAGAGAAGTAAATGGAGGGAAATAAATGAACAGTATATGCAGAGAAAATGAGTAGATCCTATCCAGGAGAGTCAGAATGGGGGAAAGATGACCAGAAATACAGGAGAAGAAGAAGGGATGCAGATGAAGCAATATATCACAGAATAAGCTGGAAATCAGCATACTAGATCAGGATGAGGGAGAAACAACTTCGTACAGAACACCTACTCCAGGCAGTAATCACCTTAGTGCAGAGTACAGTTATGACTTCTAAGTTTCCAGTCACCCAATCCGATTCACATCCAAATAAGCATTCCATTTCCAGTTTAATCTTCCATATCAATGATTTTATAATATATCCCTGATACAAAATCTCCTTTGATCTCCCAAAGATATAATAGTAAACATATGAAATTATATTCACACAAGGCTATTCATTACAACACTAACTGAGGTAGCAAAAGACTGGTAACATCTCAAATATCCTACTATAGAGAATTGATTAAATGAACTATGGTGTATACATACAATGGAGGATTATGTGACTTTTTAAAAAATGAGAACTATCTCTACATATTGCTATAAAGTGATCTTCAGGATATATTAAATAAATTTAAAAACGCAGCAAGCTGTAAATGAGTGTGTATAGTTTGCTACCTTTTGTGTAGAAAAAAAAGGGAAGATACACATATATAGACATATTTGGTAATATTTTCCAAAACCCAGGAGAGATAAATGAAACACTAACAGAAGTGGTTATCTGTAGGGAAAGTATCAGAACAGAGAGAGGGCAGGGATGGAAGCTAGACCTCTTTAAGTATATCTGATACAAATATATTAGAATTTTTATATCCAATACAAAACTACTTTATAAAGCTAAAATAATTTAAATAGTGTGGTCCAAAGGAATAAATAGACAGATCAATAAAACAGAAGAGCAAGTTCAGAAATAAAGTCAAGTATAAACAGGAATTAAGGACAATACAAAGGTGATATTTCAATCAATGAACTAAAGATAATTTGTTTTTCCAATAAATGGTGCTATGACTAATTAAACATAGATCTGTCCCTCATTCCACACAACCAAATGACTTACTCATTCTTCTATCTATTCTACCATACACTAAGCTCTGGTCTAGGCACTAGGGAAAAACACACAAAGTCCCTATGCACGTGAAGGGAGAGAGAACTTAGTCTAACATTCACAAATACATATAAAAATGCATCTGTAGTAGGTACTAAGAAATAAAAGTCCAATGATGCTCTGAAAGAATATAAGAGGGGAAATCTAGGGAGATGAGGGGAGGCTTCACTGAGGAAGTAAATCACTGAGCTGAAGTGAAAGTGGGGTTGGGGTTGGGGTGAGTGTTTCAGGTAATAGGTACAAAAGCGCTGAGATGAGCACTCCAGGTAGAGGGAATGACAGTACAAAAGCCCCGTGGTGACAGGGACATCCAAGAAAAGCACGGTGGTAGAGAGCATGAACTCCGGAATCAGAAGGAGTGACTTTAATCCCAGCTCTGCCACTTACTAGCTGTGTGACCTGGGGCACGTTACTTAACCTCTCTACTTCCACCTCGTTGTCTGTAAAATGGGGCAATAACTAACTACTTTATGGAATAAAGGAATAATAACAATTACTACCTTAAGGAGCACTAAATGAGAATATTTATAAAGCACTTGAAACTCTGACACAGCATAAGTGTATATAAGTGTTTGTTAAATAAATAAAACATAAATTGATATAAGGCTAGGATAGGTAGAGATCTCAAAGTGGACCCCAGGTGGACCCCTGGGAGTCTGTAAGTTCAAAACTATTTTCAAAATAATGCTTAGATGTTATTTGCCTTTTTTATTGTCTTGACATTTGCACTGATGTTGCAAATGTGATGGTGGTAAAACTGCTCATGACTTAGCATGAATCAGGACAATGACGCCACACTGAACTGGTAGTTATAACATTCTTCCCCATCATGTACTCTCAGTTAAAAAAAAGAGAGCCAGTTTCACTTAAAAATGTCTGAGGAAACAGTAAACATACTTAATTCTATTAAACTTCAAACCTTGAACACATGCTTTTTAAATATTCTGGATTGCTGAAACGGGAAATATTCATGAAGCAATTCTGTTCATACCAAAGTCTGATGGTTGTCTTAAAGAAAACCACCTACAAGACAGTCTGAGTTGTGATTTGAACTAGCCACTTTATGCATGGACCACCATTTTTACTTGAAAGAATGACTGACAGACAAACTATGTTACCCATGTTGGGTGTTCGGCAAATATTTTCTCAAAAATGAACAAAGTGAGCCTGTCACTTTAAGGAAAACAACTGAAGTATTTGATAAAACTGAAGCTTTCAGGCAGAAATTAGAATTTTGGAAAACTTTTATCTACCACTGATAGCTTGATAGTTTCCTAATACTTAAAAGACTTTTCTGAGGAGGTCAGTGGTGATTTTAAAAATTGTGATTTTTAAAACATTGCATAATGTAATGTGTCAATATTTGGAAGATCTACATAACTCAGTGAACTGGTATTTTCCAAAAGATTAATAGATTTTAATCTAAGAGTATGAAAAATTCACGGGGGTGGTTTCAGATGCCATATTGTATATAATCTTTAAGAAACTACTGCTTGCCCAGTTTTGGTGTAGTATCAGAATAGCCACAATGATTTGAAAAAGCTATAAGATACTCCTCCCTTTTCCAACTATATATTGGTGTGAGGCTGGGTTTTCTTAATACAGGTCAACCCAAACAACACATCCACAACAAAAGGCATTCAGAAGAAGGTGCAAGAATACAGCTGTCTTCTGTTAAGCCATACATCAAACAGATCTGCCAAATATAAAACAATGCCATTCTTTTCAAGAATATTTTTTGTTGCAGAAGAGTTGTTTTCACAAAAATTGTTATTTGTGTTAACATGTAATGGGTTTATAATTGTTATTTTTAAATGAATTATCTAATAGTTGAAAATCTTTCTCAGTTTTTAAACTCTAATACACTAAGTATTGGCAGATGTAACCCACACAAACAAAAGCTCTTAAGGGTCCTCAATGACTTTTGCAGTTAAGTTAGGTTTTATGAGGCCAAAACATTTAAGAGCTGCTAAGACAGAGTACAGAAATGGAGGGAGAGTAATTGTAAGATAAGACTGGAATAATGAGTAAAAGACAGATTTTGCAAGACTTTCTTGGCCTCAAGGATTCTGGTTGTAATCCTAACAGCAATGGAAAGCCATTGAAATGTTTTAAGCAAAAGGGTGGCACCATCAGATCTGTATTTTGAAAACATCACTCTCACTAAGAATGTAAAGAATGGAGCATATGAGGACAAAGGTGGAATCAGGTGGAACAGATTATCACAGTAGTCCAGGCAAACAAAATGGAGATGGAGGGATATTAACAATGAAGAAATAATCAGAATATAATTAGATAAACACAATGATCAACTGGATAAAGGAGAGAGAGGGGAAGTATAAAGACTGTTCATAGATTTCTGTTCAATTTGCTAAGACACTGAGTGTCAGTAAGACAATTATTGGAAAAGGATCCTATCGGGGGGGAGGGATGGAGAATTTGGGGATATATCAGGCATTCGGTTTTAAACACGTTGTATTGAGGTGAGTCTGACGTAAGCAAATGGCAACACCAAATAGTTACACAAACATTCAGACCAGCAGCTCCAAGGAGAGGTCTAGGATGGAAACACAGATTTGGGATTAGTCTAGAAGGAGACGATAATTTGCTTGTGGGAATGGATGAGACTGCCAAAGGAGAAGGCAGAGGCTGCAAACAGGTGACCAGCTGGACAAACCTGACCCTCAGACAAGTTTTGTTTGGCCCAAATTGTTTCTATAAATTTTTGAGATTAGTTACCAACATTTAAAAATAGGAAGATTTCACAGAGAAATTCAAATTTTAAGTTTCTCTCAGAAAAAACTGGAAGCACAATGAATGACAACCACCAATTAGAGCAAAGTTGGCAACTACAGCCCACTGCCTGCTTTTCTAAATAAAGCTTTACTGGAACGCAACCATGTCCATTCTTTCACAGATTGCCTATGGCTGCTTTCAGACTACCACGCCAGACTGAGTAGTTGCAGCAGGGACTATATGTCCCACAACGCCTGATTTACTCATTATCTGACCCTTGACATAAGTTTGTCAGCCCTTGAGCTAGAGCTAACGGACTAATGGCTACTCCCTTTTGGTCGAGGCACGTGCTCTTCCAGTTCACCAGGCCCCACCCTGTTTGCTTCACTCAGTTATATCATCCTGGCCCAGGCAGGCACTCACATTTATGATTGCAGGTACACAGAGGGAAGGGAGATTCAAAGCAAACCTTGAGCAACTCAAACACTTAGTTGTTCAGAAAAGAAAGCTAAGAAGATACAACCAGAGAGGTAGGAGGCAATTCCAAATGGATTAAGGATTTAAAGGGAAAATGAAAGGACAAATATATCAGAAGAGAACAGAAGCAAATAGTTCTGTAATCTTGGGGTAAGAAAGGACTTTCTCTACGCTAACCAAAAGACAGAAAATAAAAGATTGTAATTCATTAAATTTGTATAATAAAAAGAATAGCAAAACCGAAAGGCAAAAAACTATAAAAAAGTCTATAATATAGTAAAGAATAAATAGCTCATATACGAAGAGTTCTAATAGATCACTATGAAAATGGCAATATTTCCCACAAAAAAGGGAGAAGGACGGTGAACAGGCATGTCACAAAAACAGACAGGCCTACGAGGGGAAAAAGACATAGCCACAAACACAAAGGACAATTTTAAAACTCTCTCAGTATTCAAAAGAATAAAAAGATAAAAAAAAATAGAATATTAAGGGAAAATTTTCTTTATGAGATATACACACTGTCACATATAGTCATTAAAACAGTAAGTTATTGGAGCACAGATAGACAAGTAAACCAGAGAGCCTAGAAACAGACCCAAGTATATATGGGACCTGGTTTACCACAGAGTTGGCATTACAAATCAGGGACAAAAGATAGATTTTTCAATAAATGATGCTGGACTATTGACTTTAAGTATGGGCAAAGATAGAATTAGTTCCCTATTTCACACCATATATTAAAAAAAGCTACTTGTAAAACAAAACTTGAATATTTTAGAATAAAGTACAGATTATCTTCCTGACATTGGAATAAGGAAGACGAGTCACAAAAAGCACAAACCAAAAAAAAATTGATAAATATAACATTAAAATTTTAAAATTCTGTATGCATAAGATACCATAAAATAAAATAAACCACAAACTAAAAGAATCAATTTTTTTCTTACTGATTTGTGATGGTACCTCTGTCATACATACTAATGTATCTAAAATCTATAAAGAACTCCAACAATCCAAACAAAGATGTGAATGGTCCAATTTTTAAAAATAGGCAAAGGATATCAACAGGTAATTTACAAAAGAGGAAACCTGTAATAGCTAATAAACATAAGAAATACTCAAACTTACCTATAACCAGAGAAATGTAAATTAAAAAACATGAAATATTATTTCATATCCACCAGACTGACAAAAATTACTAAATCTAATAGCATCAACTGCTGGCCAGGGTGGTGGTGGGACATGGGCAATTCCTAATAAAGCTAACCATGTGATACCTTGAGACTCAGTAATTCTTATTCTGCTTATCTACCCTAAACCAACTTTTACGATGAACATAAGGAGTCAATAAAAGGATGGTCATTGTGATTTTCTTTCTAATAGCAAAGAAATAAAAATAAACTGTTCAGTTTATTCACACAATGGACTTACTCCACAGTAGTTAAAATGAATAAACATAATCCATATGTATTAACACAGATTAATATCAAAATACAAAGTGAAGTTTAAAAAAGTCGGATTACAAAGAAAAAGTATAATTGTTCATACTATATACACATATTGTTTTTTGTACATATGTAGAAACACTAGAATGATTCACATTGACTGTACCAACTTATTTCTAGCGAGAGAATGAAAGGCCTTTAAATCTGTGATATCTTTTATTTCTTAAAAAGTAAAAGATAGCACACACCTGTAAGAATGGCTAAAATGAAGACAGTCAATATTAAGTGTTGATGAGGATGCAGAGCAACCAGAACTCACATAGTCTGTTGGGAGGAATGTAACTAGTACAACGACTTTGGAAACCTTTTGGCAGTATCTACCAAAAGCGAACATGCACCTACCCTCTGACCCAACAATTCTACTTATATGTATATATCCAACAGAAATGCATCTATGTGTTCACCAAAAGACACATAAAAGAATGTACATAGCAGCACTATTCACATAGCCCCAAACTAGAAACTACCCAAATGCCCGTCTCAGGAAAAGGGATAAACTGGTACAACAACATGATGAAAGACTGTACAACAAAGAGAATGAATGAACTACAACTACATATAACAGCATGACGTACCTCACAGGAATCCTCAGTGAAGGACGCCAGACACTAGAGTACATACAGTATGATTCTCTTTACATAAGATTCAAGAACAGTCAAAACTGATCTGTGGTGTTAGAAGTCAGGATAAGGTTACCCTTACAAGGAAGGCGGTAACTCAAAGAGGGCACAGGGGTGCTTCTGGGATGCTGGTAAGGCTGTTTCTTGATCCGGGTACTAGTTACATGAATGTGTTCAATTTGTGAAAATTCACAGAACTGTATGATTTATATTTTTATCTATTTTATATCACAAAGAAAGGAAGAAAAAGAAAGAAAAGAGGCAAATGAAGCAAAATATTAGCATGTGTTTGATTTTGGTAGTGGATACATGTGTTACTTTATTTTCTCAACTTTTGTATGTATTTAAAATGCTATGTAATTTAAAGTATTTTAAAAATCAAAGTATGTAGGCACTTCTAATATTCTTTCTTAAGCACCGAAAAGTGCCACTAATCCACTGTCCTGCGGGGCCATTATTTCTGAAGACTCCTGTCTAGCTGACTCACCTGAATAGCCACTTTTAGGGGCTTTTCTCTCAAGCATCAATGGTTCTTTTGCATTCTCCAAATAGTAGTTCTCAGGCTTGGAAACTGGAAGCCCTGCTCATTAAAAAAAAGAAAGAAAGAAAGAAATGGGACTCAGTTATTTGTGATGGGCACAAAGATCTATCCTAGAGCAGAGTCCTAACTCCTTGATCTACAAAGAAGACAGGATATGACAGGGGGATCTGGAGTAAGGGAAGATGCAACTCTAACTGAAGCTGAAAATATCTGTAGCAAGAGTCTGGGCCTGGTAAGAGCTTATACGCATTTGAAACACAAATGTTTTTGCCTGTCAAAAAAGAAGACAATTTCTCTTTCTTTACTGAGGAAGTCCCAGAGAGATGCTGCAGATAAAAATTCTTAGCTCAGGGAAGAGGGGGAAGAAGCTGGAGAAAGCTGGACCTCAGGGGCAGCAGCACAAGGTTGTGACTGTGGCAACTAGAGTTTTTGTCTTCTAATGTTTTTCTTTTCTTCCTTCTTCAGTTACTAGAACCTGCTTTCTTAAGGAATTTATTACATGAGGTCTGGGAGGGGCTAACATAGTTCCTTCCACCCCTCATGAACACATACACACACACACACACACACACAGGCAGGCACAGGATCCAAACTGGCCAGAGTACCCTATCTCCCTGGCTCTAGTAATTATTCCACTGATGGACATGTGACCCCATTTGCTCAAACTCCCAGGATAGAATCATTATGTTTTTTTGCCAACTCTCTAACTGGAAGAATAATGTAATGCTAAAGCTGCCAATGGTCATTTTTGCTACATGGAGAGATCCTAAGAATAAAACCAATACAAGGCAAAGCAAGCCATGTGATAAAAATAAATAAATAAAAGAAATTCCTGACAATATATTTGATCCCTAATCAAGATTTTTTTCCCCTTTAAACTAGTGTGAATTAAGTTTCTGTCACTTGAATTCAAAGAATCCTGATAAAAAAACAAGCATAGACATTTCACCAAGAACCTAGAGCAGAAACAGATTTTTCTCGGGGCCCAAAGGGGTCAACATTTTATGATTCCTCAATGGAAAAGTGAAGGCTTCCTTACGCTATTTCACTTTCAATAAAGTAATGATATCCCCACAAGCAGATTCCAGAGTCACAATGAGAACCCATCCTTACAAAGCGAGACCAGGTTCCTATAGTTCTCCAGCATCACATCCCTTTGTGCAGGATCCAGTTTCCCCCACTCCTCTGGGGTAAAGTCCATGGCCACATCCTTGAATGTCACTGATGCCTAAGACACAAAACATACTTTTGTTCACCATCTTTCACTCGACAGTCTCCCTTTCACCATCTAGTTTCTGTTGGCCCTGAGGTAGGCACGTGAGATATATTCAACAGGGGAAATGACTAATAAATGACAAGCATTCTAATGTATTCACATTCTGAATATTCTATGTAAAGTCACAGGGTATCAATTATGTGCCAGGCACACTGTCCTAGATTCAAAATGAGAACCAAAAGAAATAAGACCATAGTTTCTCCACTGAGAGACTCTAATTCTTCTGGGGAATAAAGAGTTAAAACACGCACCAATGAGTCAACAATGTAGCTCAGCAAAGTAAACAAAATACAGGCAGAGAATAAAAGGCAAGTCTGCATAACTCTCCTTGTGAGTCCTCAATAAAAACTTGAATCAATCCAGCCAATCAGAAGATGAACTGAAATACAGAATTTGTGAATAGAGAACTCACAGGCAGTGAGCACCAAATCCAGTTAATCATGGAATTAAGTCAACGCAAAAAGCATTAAATTAGAAAATGACAGCAACAAATTAAGAGTACTGATAAAACGGATAAATGTTTATGGGTAAATATCATAGGATTAAGTTAATATAAGACCAAAAATACAAAAACTATATGGAGATAAATGCATTATCAGTATCAAACATTTCTCTTTAAGTAAAGCCATAAAGAATGGAAATAATATCCCAAGGTTGTTGAAATAAACATATAGTAAATGCTACAACTGGATAGAAAAATTTCTATTTAAACATTCATACAGCATTTGTAAAAAGTAGCAAAGTAAATCTTAATAAATTCCAAAACAGAAAGAAGAGAGCAATACCAGATGATAACTGAAAAAAAATTCAAAGTAATAACAAAATAAAACGCAAAAAGCAATGCCAAATGGCTAAAAATGTCCTCACAGGAAATTTCATGGCTTGAAACACTTCCATTTCATTAAAAACATAACGGAAATAAATGGACAAAGCATACAAGTCAAATTAGAGAAAGAACAGCAAAAAAATAAGGAAAACAGAAAGAATTACACGACAAAAGCAGAAATTAAGGGGGAAAAAATGGGAAAAATAGGACAGCTGGGGAAGCTGAAAAGTTAGTAGGTTACAGTATTATACCAATGTTAACTTTCTGATTTTGGAAAAAGAATAATAAAGCAAGGTAAATGTTAACATTCGGAGAATCTGAATGGAGAGTATATGAGATATCTTTCTACTATTTGCAACATTTCTTTAAATCTAAAATTATTTCAAACTAAAGTTTCCAAAAACGGAAATAATCTGAGACTTAAAAAATACAAGAATCCATCTTTGGAAAATAAAATAAAATGTAAAAATCATTAAGCAGCCACTATACAGACGAAATATTACAAGGAAAAATGATCTTGATCTTACAATCTGAATATCTATGGCTAAACTGACAGTAGTGGGAATTAACTAACAAACCTTTAAAAGGAAAACATCAGAACAATGAAAATGCAAACTGTTGCCTACAAGACAGAAAAAATACAAAAGAAACAAAGAAAGCATAGTAAACAGAATTATACAAATCACGTGGCAAGAAAAATTTGAAACATACAAGTAATGGTATTAATGGGAATGAGTTAATTTCCCTTATAAAAAGGTTTTTCAAAAAAGTCACATCCTGTTTACAGAAAGGACACCAAACAAAAACCCAAAAGTTGGGCGTGGGGGGTAAAGGGAAGGAAATATGTATACGACATGTCCCAAGACAGTAGTTCAAGCTCAACTAAAACATATGGAAAAATATACATCAAACTGTTATCCTCAGTAGGGAGAGATGGGGGACTGCATTTGGGGAGGTGAGTAATATTATCTTTATATATATCTAAACACATCTCTGTCGTTCATCTGGTAACAATGAGCAAGAATTAAAACTTCAATGTTTTTAAAAATCTACTAAGTAAAGGATAAAAAAAATAGCCCAGACAAATTATAGTAAGAAAGACAGTTGCAATACTGGCACCAAACAGAATCTAATGTAATGCAAAAAGGACAAAGAGAGTCTCTAAAATTTCCATGAAAGGTTTAACTCACTCTAATGCTGTCAAAGTCTTGAATCTAATATCAAAGTGTTAAAATATATAAAGCATTCACCCTTCTTCTGGTAGCTGTATCCTGATTTTTCTCTGGCTACTACACCTGGCCACTTTTAGTCCGTGTAGTTTAGGTAGTACTAATTCCATCTCTGACCCATGGGTGGGATGTGTTTGTACGTGCGCATGCAGGTATATTCTCTAGGGACCAACTAGACAATCACACTTAGATCTGGCCAATAATGGTGCAAGAACGGGCCTAATACCTGTTAAAGAGTTAACCCCAGGACTTCTGTGGGAATGACTAGGAGAGAAGATGCCCTTTCTCTCTGATCTTCAACATGGGAAGATGTAAGCCTAAATTTCTCAGGGGCCGGCACTAGGAAAAAAGCCTGCTTGAGAGCAAAACCCACAGAAAAGAAAAGGTCACTGAAATGGAGAGAATAGGTTCTAACACTCCTGCTTGAGCTCTATTTCTAGCCAGACCTGGAGTTTTCAGTTATGTTGGTCAATACAAACCTGTTTTTGCTTAAGCCAGTTCGAGCTGACTTTTCATCAACTGCAACTTAAAGCTTCTTGACTAATAAAGTCTTCCACACTAATGTAAGGCAGTTGAGAAATCAATGGAGACAAGCAAGTATATAAGGATCCTGAGAAGTCACTTTTACAAATAGCACCAAGGTGCAACATCTACTTTTTACACTTTGGACTACAGTAGCAAAGAGAAAGGCTAACCGAGGAATCTTTGGGTTGTGGCATGCCACACACATCATGGAGAGCTCCTTTCTCCTATCGAACTTCTTGTAATAAAAATTTTCAAACATACAAAAAGTTGAAAGACTAATACACTAATTACTCGTGTAGTATGACCACCACTTAATTCAACAATTCTTAATATTTGCCCTTGCAGTGGGGACTGGAATAAGTTACACACCTGATAACACTTCACCTCTAAAACGCCTCAGCATCCATCATCCATCCTTCCATAGGCCTTCTCCTCCCAGCATGCCTTTGAACTATTTGAGTACTTATTGTTCATAGTTCATTCCGGCACTTTAGGTGCCTTCTTAAATTCCTACTTAGCAGTCCCATGTATGTTGTTTCCACTAGAGAACCATCAATGTTAAGAGGTATGCACCACATTGTCTTTTAAAATGGTTTCCTAAGTTACCACGCACATAAATTAGCATAAGAGGCTAAAGAAAAGTAATGTTCCTTACACAGCCTGTTGAGTGACAACCAATTACCGGATGGAGAAGATACCATGGGTAAGTAGAAAACATCTTCTGAGTCTATTAGTCACCCCAGTGGTCTCTTAGAATTAGAACTCAGCTCTCCAGATGGGCTCTAGTGGACAAACTCCACATCAAAAAGAAGGGAGTGGGGCTGGCCTGGTGGCACAGCAGTTAAGTGCGTACTTTCCGCTTCGGTGGCCCGGGGTTCGCCGGTTTGAATCCCGGGTGCAGACATGGCACCGCTTGGCAAGTCATGCTGTGGTGGGCGCCCCACATATAAAGTAGAGGAATATGGGCACGGATGTTAGCTCAGGGCCAGTCTTCCTCAGCAAAAAGAGGAGGACTGGCAGCAGATGTTAGCTTAGGGCTAATCTTCCTCAAAAAAAAAAAAGAAAAAAGAAGGGAGTGCAGCTATACTTTGAGAAATAAGACGAGCTTTCAATAATTGGTGGACACTCACACTCACCTGGGATCTGGCTGTGAGGCGCAGTGCTGCCACTTCTCCCTCTTCTGTGCTCTTCTCTTGGGAAAAGGACGAATCCTGGGAAGACAGAACTAAGGGCAAGAAGGCAGTAATGATGAGGCCTAGATCTATCTTGTGGCTCAGATTTACAAGTCTAAAAAATCCCTCCACCATACTAATGATGCTCCCTGCAAACACGGGAACTGAAGGGAGCCCCAAACAACCCAGGATCCCAAGGTCACGAAGAATGTCCAGGAATGTTGCTACTTGGGGCTTAAATTCATTCAGTCGCTATAATCACAACACATACCGGAAGACGGCACTCTCTGATCTAGAAATTAGAATAAGTCAGTTTATTTCCAAGCTTAAGCTACATTAAATTAATATCAGAAAAATAGGCTCAATGGTTCCCACAAATCACTCCACAAGCTTAAAACGTAGATTGCTGGATCCCACCTCCAAATAATTATCATTAGCTGAGTCTGGGGTACAATTATAAATCTAACAAGTACCCCGGGGGTAATACTGATTATAGAAGATCATAGACCAAACTTTAAGAAAGACCAGCCTAGTGGAACTGGAAGTCAGTCAACTTCTTTGCCTGTTTTCTACTATGTAAAACAAAAGAATTTGCTCTACTGAAATCAGAGGATATTGTGAAAAGAGGGATAACAGGTGTGGGAAAATATTTTTGCCAACCAAAAAGCTAAATTTTCAGACTCACTAATCGAGGCTAGGATGGCATAACCATTTGGGAGGAAGAACGTGTCAGAAAAAGTAATTGAGGCTGTGCTCACGCCGTAGAAGCTAACATTTCGCTCACATTTTGGGGGTGGCTTTGAAGGGTTCATTGTTCACCCAGCTGAAAGAGGGGTGATCCCATACCAAGCCCTCCATTCTCAAAGAGCCCATGCATCTCCCAGACAAAGGAGACGGACAGCGCGCTCTGCCAAGAGCCACTTCCCCTGACGCCACTTACTTCCCATCAGGAGGAAGAATTTCGCCCTTCCACAATACAAGTTCAACACTTCAGCAATTCTCACCTCTCTTCTCGGGCATTTCGGCCAAATCTGTGTCCATGATCACCACTTCCTTCTGGTTCTGAAGATTCTGACCTTCCCCCCAATTCAGACCTCTGGACAGAAAAGTGAGAAGCCCCCGAGGCCTCGCGGTCCTCCTTCCTGCCTTTCCTCTAGGAGCTCTGCTGAAAGGCTTCGGTCAGGTAGGGTCACTCTCGAGCCTGGCTGGATCCTACGAGTCTGGAACCTGGAAAGCCGGGAACAGCATCCCTGAGGCTGGGTCCTCAGATGCCTGTGCCCGCTGCTCGGAGCTGTCCCTGGGGGGAACTGAGCGGCTGGAAGAGGTGGCGCCGGGGCTGCCGCCGAGGTACAAGGCGCGGAGATACATCCCGCCGCGCTGGGGGCTCTTCCCCAAGCCCCACGACAGCCCTGCACCCCGCCCGTCGCGCACCCGCCGGCACCGCGCTCGCACCCGCGTCCCCAGGAGGCGGCAGCCGCGGGAGGGATTCAGGCCACAGCGTGAGGGGATGGGGCTCATGGTCTGCCCTCTAGGCCCCTTTCACAAACGCGCCCTCTAGCCCCGACTCGGCACAGATTGATCCCCCGGGGGCCACAACCGACGCGGAGCGCAGAAGAGCGGCATCTTAAACGACCAACTCACCTCCCATCCCGGGCCTGACAAAGGCTACGAACTTCTTAGGCAAGCTCCCAGTCGCGCATGCGTAACAAGGAGCGGGGCAAGGCTGCCGGCCTCATCCAGCCCCGGAACTACGATTCCCAGAAGCCCCTGAGAACTGCCTAGACGCAGATTCTCAGCAGGTGGGAGCACACGTGGCGCAGTTGGGAGTATTGAAGGACTAGTGGTCTCTTGCCCTCTCGCGAGATCGCTTGTGTCGGATCCTTTGGATAACGGAGAGCGCCATAGCTAGGGAGCCGGAGCCGAGTCAGTCTTTGTCCGCGCGCGTTGACTTCAAGTGGGATTACAGCACAGTGCTTAGGGTTGCTGAGGACTTCAACCCCAATAACTGTAATGTAAGATATATTAGTAGTATATAGATTTTTCCATATTTTTTCCTCCCCAAACACATCCTTTCATCCAAACAATGTGAAAGGTGGCTTTTTGTTTGTTTTTTAGGAACAGCAGGTTGTATACTCAATCCGAGGTTCATGCATCCATGGACTACCTGTAATAATGAAAATTCACGTGTGTGAGATAGATGAGTTGAAAAGATTTAGTCAGTTTCAACAAATTTGAGCAACAGATTCTTTGCAGGCATAAAAATTAGTTAAAGCTGATCAAAAGAGGTTATTCTCTCTAGGGAGCATGGTTAGTCTTTCTAATTCTGTTATTGGACTGACCTACCCACCTCAAACTCAAAATGTCCAGACTGCCTCCCTTAGTGAATGATATCACTGCCGACAGACTCATTTGCAAAAGCCAGAACCAGAGTATCCTCAACCCTTATCTCGATTTATCACCAAGTCCTATTCATTATATGTCTTAAATAACTCTCCAGTTTGTCCATTTCTCTATTCCCACTAGCATTACCCTAGTTCTGGCCAAGATCATTTCACTAGGGTTACAGTCACAACCTCCTAACTCAAGTTTTCTTTCCCACCAGTCTATTCTCCACTCTTTCCTGGCCAGTGATGGTTCTAAAGCAAGAATATAGTGTTATTTTACTACTTAAAACTTGTCAATGGCTTTCAAAAACTGGGGAAAGATGATTTTTAGTTCCGACAAGAAGGCACCCCTTTTCCAGCTCCCTTTATCCGATGCAGCTCCCACTATTGGAGCCTCCTGGTATTCACACCTTTATGTAATACCCTCCCCTTGAATGTAGATGGGACCTGTGACTCACTTTGAACCAATAGAACAAAGGTGACATAAGATTCTAATGCTTGTTTTGCTAGGAGACTGCCTCCTTAGTGGCTTTGATGAAGCAAGCAGTGATGTTGACTCACATGACGAGGGACTGTGGGTGGCCTTGAGCCAACAGCCAGCAAGAACCTAAACCCTGTCTACAACCCCCAGGTACTTGAAAGTGGATCATTTCTAGTAGAGTCTTCACATGAGAACTCAGTCCTGGCTGACTCCTTGATAGCTGGCTGCAGAGGACCCAGTTAAGCTGTACCCAGACCATCCACAGAAACTGTGAGATAATAAATGTGTGCTGTTTGGAGTCACTAAGCATGCAGAAAAAGATAGCTAATACAGCATCCTAACATAAATGGCTAGCTCCTTTCCCAAAACCCAACCTGGAGATCCTCTGGAAGGAGGGAGGTTGTTGGATTGAGAAACTATTGAAAAATTGATTGGAACCCCTTTGGAAGACAGATGGCTACAGTTGGTCCTAGGGTATGTGGGTGGGGTGGGAATGGCAGCAGCAATGGAAGACTCCTAGATGCCACAAGAGGACTTGGAGGAGGTGCTGTAGGGTGTGGGGGTGCTTTTTAGTGTTTTGTTGTGCTCCTTTCTGTCCACTTCCCACGTTGGGTTAATCTTTGCCCACTCTTTCACCATTGCACAGGGTAGCCTTAGAGCTGGGCTGGAAGAGGAGTGAATACTAGCAGAGAGAAGTAGATCCACCTCAAAGGGTTTTATTCATCTTCCTCCCACCCTGATACACACACACACACATGCACACACACACGAGCCAGGTGATTACTGCAAAAAAGAGGTAGAGACAGGTTCTTTGAGGGATAAGATCACTTGGTGGGAAGAGGGTGGTAAATGGGGAGTGGTCCTGCCCAAATTTTAACACTGTAGATTCTCTGCTTTGGAAATGACTCAAATCCCCCTAAGTGCCCCCTGCCCACATACATACATATGCTTCATCTACAGTGTGTGCCCTTCCTAGTGAGTTGAACGTGGTATAGGAAACACCCCAGGGTTTTGGTTCCCTTCCCTCCCTGTATTACCACCTTATAACCTGGCCTCAGGAATATGGGCTCACAGGGAAAAAAATAAGCCATCTGAATAATTCTGTTGCTATAAAAGAAAAGCAATAAACTGAACAATCTATAACAGATAAAACAGAATTACTGGATGTAGCATAAGCCCTGACAGTTGGTTTTTTTTTTCCCTTTTTTGTAATGCAAGTGCCTGACTTAAGCTTTGATTGCCGACGCATCCACTTCAAAGAGGCATCCACTTTAAAGAGGGCTATCTCAAGTAAACACCCTGCCAGCCACCGGACTAGATGAAGAGCTTCCCTTCACTGAGGCTCCTTTGTTTTAGAGATCTTGCTTGGTTTCAATAACTGACCATTTGAGCTGCTTGTTTTCTCTCTTGCTGTGCTTTAAATTCCTGCTCTTATGTTTTAAATTCACCAATAAAGAGGGAGCCTATGAAACCCAAGACCCCACCATCGACCCCAATAAAAGCAGAACCTCAGGCCCTTGCACTTGCTCTCTCTTGCTTGCTCCCTCCACACAACCTCACTGTGTGGCCCCAGGTGTGCTGTGTAATTTCCAGGTCCTGTGAATAATAAGCCTTTATTATTTCAAACTTTCCTGATGGTTATTGCTGGAGGGCACCTTGCAGTCATAATAAGAACTACAAGAGCCAGTCCAACCACAACGTTGATTATTGATAGGCTGGACAAAATGCTGGACGATTTCAAATAAATTATACGTTGTGTTTTTTTTTGTGTGTGAGGAAGATTGGCCCTGAGCTAACATCTGTTCCAATCTTCCTCTATTTTATGTGAGATGCCGCCACAGCATGGCTTGAGCGGTGCTAGGTCTGTGCCCAGGATTAAAACCTGCGAACCCTGGACTGCCAGAGCAGAGCACATGAACTTAACCACTATGCCACCGGGCTGGTCCCAAAATATATGTATTTTTAAAAAGCTATCCTAAAAGAGATCCAGGAGGACACAAGAAATGTTAACAAGAACTTGTCATAAGAAAATTATGTGTGAAAAATATAGTGGTTGAAATAAAGTATTCAATACTTTATTGAATAGCAGAATATGTAAAACTGGTGAGTGTGTTCAAAAGCTGGACTATCACTTCAAGGAACTCTGCTCTTCCTTAAGACATCAGGAAGGGATAAAAAGTTGAAAAACATGAAAGAAATGTTAAGCATATGGAGACTGACTAGATATTTATATATTGAGAGTCCTGGAAGGAAAGAAAGAATAGGAGAAAATATTTTAAGAAGTAATAACCAAGAATTGTGGAGAAATAAAGAGAAGTTAAAAGAACTTACATTGAAAGTGCTCATAGAAAGGCAAACAGGAAAAAATATGAAAAGACACCACATATTATAATAAGATCTAACAACATAAATAACAAAGAAGAAATTCTAAAACGTTCCAGAGACAAAACACAGATAACCTACAAAATGCTGTTTTTTGTTTTGTTCAATGCTAAATCCCCAGTGTCAAAAACAGTGCCTGGCATTTCATGGCCTGTCAGTAAATAATAATTGAATAAATAAATCTGGTTTGTCAGGGCCAGCCCAGTGGTATAGTGGTTAAGTTGGCGCGCTTTGCTTTGGTGGCCCGGGGTTTGCAGTCGGATCCAGGGTGCGGACCTACACACTGCTCATCAAGCCATGCTGTGGTGTCCCATAAACAAAATAGAGGAAGATTGCCACAGATGTTAGCTCAGGGACAATCTTCTTCAGACACAAAAAAACTGATTTGTCAATAGTAGTACTGACTGCAAGAAGAAAAGGTATGGATATTTTTAAACTGTAAAAGATAAAACTTTGAATCTAGAATTTTATACAGGCATCCCTCAGAGATATTGCACACCACAATAAAGTGAATATCACAATAAAGCAAGCCACATGAAATTTTTGGTTTCCCAGTGCATGTAAAAGTTATATTTATACTATACTGTATTCTATTGAGTGTGCAATATCATTGTGTCTAAAAGAACAATGTACCTACCTTAATTAAAAAATACTTTATTGCTAAAAAATGCTAGTCATAATCTTTTTGCTGGTGGAGGGTCCTGCCTCAATGTTGATCAGGGTGGTGGCTGCTGAAGTTGGGGTGACTCTGGCAATTTCTTAAAAAATTTAAAAAAAGACAACAATGAGTTCTGCCACATTGATTGACTCTTCTTTTCATGAACAATCTTCTGTATCATGTGATGCTGTTTGATAGCATTTTGCCCACAGTAGAACTTCTTTCAAAATTGGAGTCAGTCCTCTCAAACCCTGCCCCTGCTTTATCAACTAAGTTTATGTTGTATTCTAAATCCTTGGTTGTCATTTCAACTATCTTCACAGCATCTTCACCAGGAGTAGATGCCGTCTCAAGAAACCACTTTCTTTGCTCATCCATAAGAAACAATTTCTCACCTGTTAGAGTTTTATCATGAGATTGCAACAATTCAGTCACATCTTCAGGCTCCACTTCTAGCTCTTGCTGTTTCCACCACATCTGCAGTTACTTCCTCCACTGAAGTCTTAAATCCCTCAAAGTCATCCATGAGGGTTGGAATCAGCTTTTCCAGAACTCCTGCTTATGTTGATATTTTGACGACCTCCCATGAATCACAAATGTTCATAATGGCATGTAGAATGGTGAGTCCTTCCAGGAAGGTTGTCAATTAACTTTTCCCAGATCCATCAGAGGAATCACTATCTATGGCAGCCATAGCCTTATGAAATGTATTTCTTAAATACTAAGACTTGAAAGTCAAAATTACTCCTTGATCCATGGGCTTAAGAATGGATGTTGTGTTAGCAGCATGAAGACATCATTTTTCTCATTGTATGTCTCCATCAGAGCTCTTGGGTGACCAGGAGCATTGTCAATGAGTGGTAATATTTTGAAAGGAATCTTTTTTTCTGAGCAGTAAGTCTCAACAGTGGGCTTTAAATGTTCATTAAACCATGTTGTAAACAGATGTACTCTCATCCAGGCTTTGTTGTTTCATTTCCAGAGGACAGGCAGAGTAGATTTAGTATAATTCTTAAGGGCCCTAGGATTTTTGGAATGGTAAATAGCAATGACTTCAATTTAAAGTCACCAGCTGCATTAGCCCATAACAGGAGAGTCAGCTTGTCCTTTGAAGCTTTGAAGCCAGGCATTGACTTCTCCTCTCTAGCTATGAACGTCCTGGATGGCATCTTCTTATAATAGAAGGCTGTTTCGTCTACACTGAAAATCTGTTCTTCAGTGTAGCCACCTTCATTAATGATCTTAGCCAGATCTTCTGGATAACTTGCCGCAGCTTTTACGTTATCACTTGCTACTTCACCTTTTACTTTTATGTTACCTAGAAGGCTTCTTTCCTTAAACCTCATGAACCAACCTCTGCTGGCTTCAAACTTTTCTTCTGCAGCCTCCTCCCCTCTCTCAGCTTTCACAGAGTTGAAGAGAATTAGGGCCTTGCTCTGGATTGGGCCTTGGCTTCAGGGAATGTTGTGGTTGGTTTGTTCTTCTATGCAGACCACTAAACACTAAACTTTCTCCATGCCAGCAATAAGGCTGTTTTGCTTTCTTATCATTCGTGTGTTCTCTGGAGTAGCACTTTTAATTTCCTTCAGGAACTTTTCTTTTGCATTCACCACTTGGCTAACTGGTGCAAGAGGCCTAGCTTTTGGCCTGTTTTGACTTTCGACATGCCTTCCTCACTAAGCTTAGTCTTTTCTAGCTTTTCATTTAAAGCGAGAGACATGCGAATCTTCCTCTCACTTGAACACTTAGAGGTCACTGTAGGGTTATTAATTGGCCTAACTTCAATATTGTTGTGTGTCAGGGAATAGGGAGGCCTGAGAAGAGGGAGAGAAGTGGGGGAATGGCTGGTCAAGGGAGCAGTCAGAACACAGACAACATTTATCAGTTTAAGTTCACTGTCTTAGGTTAGCATGGTTTGTGGCACCCCAAAACAATTACAAGAGTAACATTAAAGACCACCGATCATAGATCACCATAACAAATATAATGAAAAAGTTTGAAATATTGCAAGAATTACTACAATGTGACACAGAAATATGAAGTGAGCAAATGCTGGTGGAAAAACGGCACTGATAGACTTGATTGATGCAGGGTTGCCACAAAACTTAAATTAGTAAAACATGCAGTATTTATGAAGCGCAATAAAGTGAAGCACAATAAAATGAGATATGCCTGTATTTTACTTAAGTATCATATAAATAAGGCAAAATAAAGGTACTCTGATTCAAACAAGACCTTGGAAATATTCTTGGAGGAAATATTTCAGCAAGAAGGAAAAAAATTCAGGAAGATGCTTCAATATATAAAGAAATTAAAGGTAAGAATAATTAAGTAAAGAGTTTATTATCATTTTAGTAATCAAGGAGCAGAGGTAGTGAGACAGGATAACAACTACATGGACATAACAATCCAAAACTAAAATTTTAATGATACCATTGGGGATGAGGGTGGGAAGTAGATATGAGAAAGTAAGAGTAGCTGGGTTACTTGTCTTCATTAGGGGGAGGATATACATATTCACAAGCTTAAAGAATGGTTGGGGACGTGGAGAAGAAACATAGGTATGAATTTTAATAAGTTAGGTACAAGTACCAGGAGAATAAAAGTAGGATGAATGACATTCAAACCAGAAGAAAAGAGTTGATTATTCAATGAAAACCCAGACAAGAGGAAAACCAGAAACAAAAAAGTATGGTAAAAAGAAAACACAGAATAAGGTCTGTTATATAATTTATCACAATAAATGTAAATGGGTCAAGCCCCCCCATCAAAAGGCAGAAATCTCAGTTTGAATTAAAAACAAACCAACCAACCAAAAAACAAAACAAAACCCCAAGATGCAGCAACATGTTCTTTACAGAAGATACACTGGAAACCAAACAACACAGAAAGATTAAAAACAAACAGATGGCAAAAGATATACCAGGCAAATATGAACTAAAAGAATACTCAGATAATATTATTAATAAAATTAAATTCAAAAGAAAAACATCATAATGGACAAAAGAGGGACGTTATATACTTGTAAAACTCATGGGGAGAAGTATAGTCAATTGTATTTACCCGTATTTCTGTTCTTTCCATTGTTCTTTCTTCTTTCACGATTCTTCGTGAGTCCTTCCTTTGTTATTTCTTTTTTGTTTCAAGAACTTCTTAGCCATTCTTGAAGGATAGGTCTGCTGAGCAACAAATTCTTTTAGTTTCCATTTGTCTGAGAATATCTGGAGTTCCTTTTCATTAATGAAGGATGGTTTCACATCCAGTGAATATATCCAATTCAATTCATGGTTGACAGGTCTTTTCTTTCAAGTTGGCAGCATTTGAAAATGTGCCATTTCCTTCTGGCCTTTCCTTTCAAGTGAGAAACATGCTGTCATTTAAATTGGTGTTCCCCTATCAGTAAGGTGACATTTCTCTCTGCTGCTTTCAAGATTTTTTCTTTGTCTTTAGTTTGCAGAATTTTAATTATGATGTGTCTCGGTAGGGATTTCTTTGAGTTTATTTTATTTGGCGTTTGAATCCATAAGTTTATGTCTTTCACCAAATTTGGGAACTTATCTGCTATTATTTCTTTGAATACTCTTTCATCTCCACTCTCTTTTTCTTCTCCTTTTGGGACTCTGATGTTAAGATTGCTGGACCTTTTGTCATTGTTCCAACAGGTTCCTGAGGCTCTTTTCATTTATTTTCAGTCTATTTTCTCTCGGTTGTTCAGATTGGGTAAATTCTATTGATCTATCCTCAAGTTCATTGATTCTATTATCTGTCATATCCACTCTACAATTGAGCCCATCCAGTGAGTTTTGTATTTCAGTATTTTTATTTTTGTAATGTTCCTTTAGTTCTTTTTTATAACTTCTATTTCTTTGCAAAGATTTTCTATATTTTTATTTGTTTTGAGAGAATTTGTAATTTCTTATTGAGACTTTTTTTCAAATGATGGCTACTTTAAATCTTTGTCAAATGATTGCAACATTTGATTCTTCTCAGTATCGGCATTAGTTGATTGCCTTTTTTCCTGGGTTTTGGTATGACTGGTGATTTTGGATTGATTCATGGATATTTTGGCTATTATGTTAGGAGACTCTGAGTCCTATTTAAATCTTTTATTTTAGAAGGCAGTCACCCTGTTTAGGTTTAGCATGGAGGTCTTGTCCTACTTTTGTGAGCTGTGCTTTCAGTGATAGTTTAAATTTCAGAGCCTTTGTGGTACTATTTTGGTCTGCTTGGTTTATCTGGTGCTGCTGGGGCTCCCACTGGACCCTGCTGGTGCCACCTGAATGGGTGGAAGGAACTTCCTCAGGCTGGGCCAAAGTGGGGAAAGAGATCTCCAGGCCATAAGGGAGAAGAGTGCTTCCTGGGTCAGGCCCTCTATGTGGCAGCATTCCCTCCACCAGTTCTATCCAGCCACCTGGTGTCTCTAGGTGTGGGGGTCTGTGGGGATTCTTAGGTCTGGCTGGGACAGAGAGCACTTCCTGGGTTAGGCAATTGTGGCGGGATTCCCCTGCTGGTGCCATCTGGAGCCTGGTTTCCTTCTGTGGGTAAGAGGGGTCTCAGCCCTGGGGGGACAAAGAGGCTTCTCAAGCAGGTTGATTGTAGAGGCACGATCCTCCTTATCAGTGCCACTTCACCCTTCCCTCAACTCTAGGTAGGGGAGGGGAGTCTCAGGTCCAAGGGACAAAGAGGCTTCCTGGCTGGGTGATTATTGTGGCAGAATCCCCCTTGCAGGTGCTGCCCATCCACCTGGTGTTCTGGATAGGGGAGGAGAGACTCAGGTTGGTGGGGAAGGAGAACACTTCCCTGGCTTATTTTCAGCAGGACTTCCAATCAGTGTTGCCCACCCCCCCACCATGCCACCAGACTCACCTGGTGTTATTGGTGGGGCCCCTATTCAATCTGGGGGAGGAATGAGCCTATCTGGGCCACCTTCTAATGCTAGGTTTGGGTCATAAGATGCCCTGCCACCATGATGTTCCTCCAGTCCTGAGGTCTCTCTCTACCCAGTCTACCTTCCTTTTCTGACCTGTCAGTTCTCATTTGTTATTTCTAGCATTTACAGTGTACTCAGCAGGAAGGAACAGGGAGAAATAAGTCTATATCCTCTTGTCTGGACCCAGTAGATACTTATAAAAGAAATGAGAGATCAAGAAGATATAAGGACTGACAGACAAACCAGTAATTGTAGTAGGAAAGTTTTACATAACCCATGAGAAATTGATGCATCAAGGAGACAGAGGCAGGAGAGCTACAGAAGTTTTTAATGATACGATCAAGAGCTCAAGATAATACATTTACATGCAGCTTTACACGCAACAGAGATATGCATTATTTTCTAGCACATGTGCATTATTCAAACTGACCATATGTTACAAGACTGAAGATGCTTCAACAAATTTAAAATAATTAATATCCTATGTCTATGCCACTAGATATATTATAGATTATTCAAATATAATGCAAGCCATATATAATTTTAAATTTCCTAGTAGCCATATTTTAAAAACTTTTTAAAAAGAGGTGAAATTCATTAATTATATTTATTTAACCCAAATTTCTAACATATTTTCAACTTGTAATCAATATCAAACTTATTAATAACATTTTTGCACTAAGTGTTCAAAATTTGTTGTGTATTTTACACTGAGATCACATCTCAAATCAGATGAGGCACATTTCAAGTGTTCAGTCTCCACATATGGCTATTGGCTACCATATCGGACAGCATAGATCTATGCTCTTTAACCATATACAATAAAATAGAAAAAATAAAAAGAGAGCTAAAAATTCTCTATTTTTGAATATTAAATGCAAAAGAAAATATAGTACTAAATCAATTTTGGGTTAGAAAATCATGAAAGAAATGAGGCAATAGAACTGAATCACGATGAAAAACTTCATTCAAAATTTGTGGGACACAGTTAGAAGAGTACTTGGGGATAAATATATCATTTTAAATACATTTTAGCAAAAGTTGAAACAAATTAACTAAGCAGTCCATTCACTGAGCTAAAAAGAGGAAAAGATTAAGCCAAAGGAATAAGAAATATAGAAATAATAAAGGGTTAAAATCAATGAACTAGTGCACACAAAACCCGATAAATTATCAAAACCAAAATCTAGTTCAATGAATAGATTAATAAGATCCACAAATCTTGAGTGAGAAGGATGAATTTAAAAAAGAGAGCAGATGAAGATATATAAAATACAGATTGAATAAGCAGAAAAAATAGAGACACAAAAGAGATTAATAAACAATAGATTTGAAAACATAGATGAAGTAGATAAACTTAGCAAAATATAAAATAAAAAAAGGTGCAAAACGAAATTGAAAACTTCAATAGATCGATTATCATAACAAAATTGAAATAAGAGACTACAGTCCAAATTTTATGAAACTTTCAAGGAACAAATCTTCTCTAAGGTGTTCTAAAAACAGGAGAATAAAAAGAGATCAAGCTGCCAAAATCATTTTAGCAATTTAGTATAATCTTGGTTCTTAAAACGGATAAAGACATTACACAGAACCAGAAAATTACAGACCAATTTTACTTATAGACATAGGTACAAAAATCCTAAATGAAATATTAGCTAACTGAATTTAACTGAAATCATGATTAAATAGAGTTTAACATCAGAAAATCTAGCTATGAAATCTGCAACATTAATGGACTCTAAAAGATAAAATGATTAAATCAATAGAAACAGAAAAATCTTTTGATAAAGCTCAATACCTGTTAATGATTAGGTTAAAAAACTCAGGTAACTTTCTTTTTTTTTAATTAATTTATTTTTTTAATTTTTTCCTTTTTCTCCCCAAAGCCCCCTGGTACATAGTTGTGTATTCTTCGTTGTGGGTTCCTCTAGTTGTGGCATGTGGGACGCTGCCTCAGCGTGGTCTGACTAGCAGTGCCATGTCCGCGCCCAGGATTCGAACCGACGAAACACTGGGCCGCCTGCAGCGGAGCGCGCGAACGTAACCACTCGGCCACGGGGCCAGCCCCTCAGGTAACTTTCTTAACTTGATAAAATCTATATACCAAAAACCTAGAGCAAATGTGAATTTAACAGAGGAGCATGGGAGTATTCTCTTTAAAACTGAGAATGGGACAAGAATGTTATCATTGCTGATGTTCAATATAGTGGAGGAGGGCCTATCAAATATACAGTAATAAGGAAAAGAAAAAACGAGAGAGAGAGAGGGGTGGGGTTAGAATGCTGGAGGAGACACACCTTGAACGGCAGTTACCTGAGAGGCTGTAGAAGTGGTGGTTAAGAGCATAGACCCTAGAGCCAGACTGCCAGTTTTGAAACTTAAAATCTTCGTTCTGAGGCTTGTTGTAGGACCTCAGGCACGTGACCTCACCTCTCCCTACCTCAGTTCTCCTATCTGTACAGCAAGGGCAATGAATGAATGAAATTCCTACCTCATAGGATGGTTGTGAAGACTAAATAAACTATATATGGGAGGATTAAATGAGCTTATATTAAATGCATTTATATGTATTTTATTTACTTATTTGCTGATGATATAGGATGATAAGATCATCTACATAGAAAACCTAAAAGAATAAAAAAATCACTAAAACTATAAAAATTAGGTTTAGCAAGGTTTCTAGAGTCAAGGTCAGTTTACTAATGTCAGAAACATTCTTCTAAATCCAACTGTAACAGAAAGTAATGTACCATTCACAATATGTCTTAAGCTGGGTAGTGGCTTTTGTTTTATTATTATTTTAAGTAGTATGTGTTCCTTTGCATGGGTGATATTTATATCTCAACAACTTTTTTTTTTTAAGATTTTATTTTTCCTTTTTTGCCCCAAAGCCCCCTGGTACATAGCTGTGTATTTTTAGTTGTGGGTCCTTCTAGTTGTGGCATGTGGGACGCCACCTCAGCATGGCTTGATGAGTGGTGCCACATCCGCGCCCAGGATCCGAACCAGCGAAACCCTGGGCTGCTGAAGCTGAGTGTGCGAACTTAACCACTCGGCCACAGGGCCAGCCCTTCAATAATATTTTTTAAGGATTTATTTTTTCTTTTTATTTCTAACAACATAAAAATAATTTGTGGAAGTCAACAGTTCTGTCATTTAGATAAGTCTTTGCTTGACAAAATTTACTTTTCCAACAAATTATACACTCCATTTATTTTGGGGGGTAGGGCTAATTAATGAATATGCAGAATAAAGAGATCATGATCCAAATATATCCATCTATATAAGTGTGTGCATATAATATAAATATTAAAATCTATCAAATAGTTTTAGATCCTCCCAGTCTGAAGGTACAATATCATACCATGTTAGAGCTGACAGTATGAAATTCCTGCTCTTGCCTTCTGTTTATGCGCTCCTCCTTGCAAGGTCGCCCCAGGCATTTTGGGAGAATGCAGGGAGGCTCTTGAAGCTACACAGGCATAAACCAGACTTTGGGGTCCACCTCGTCCTTCTGTTCTGCTCTGGCTCCACTAGACTGTGTCCGTGGCCTGCTCACATCTTGAAGGCGCCTCCCCACTGCCACTGCTAAAGAAAGCCACTCACTGTTCTGCCTCTTGGTACCATCAAGCTGCCCATCTTCCTAGTGTTAGAAGGTTCTAGGTTCACATACAGGCAGGAAGGATGGCTTTATCCTAGCCTCTGTCAGCTGTATATAGAGGAGATTTCCTGCTGATTTTACATAGTCTCTCAACAAAACAGCTTTCTAACTGCTAACTTTCACCATCTAATCACTAAATTCCAGGGACCCTTCTATCCCACTGTATTTGATTCAGGCTCTTCTCTCCCCAAAGCTCTTTTCTTCCCTCTGCTCTTACAAAATAAAATTTTCTATGAAAGTCAATTAGCTGTTATTTATTGATCATTTACTATATGCCAGGAGTTGTTCCAAGAACTTTATATGATCCCGTTCATTCCTAGTAACAAACTCCTAAAGTAGGTACTATTATTATCTCCATTTTACAGAAGAGAAAACCAAGACATAAAAAGATTTAAAAGATTAATTAATAGTAGAGCCCAGATTCAAATTCAGGCTTTCGGATCCTAGAACCCTTGCTCTTAAGGACTCTCGATAGTCTTTCATTACCAACAACATCTCTAGGAGGGAGGCAGTCTGAAGGGTGCTCTCTACAGGAGTTGGAGCTCAACCCCACTAAGTGGCTTGATACATTAAGAGTATGTATATTTCCATCCAGCAAATGATAATCCCTTCTCAATTAGGCAGAATATAGCAAACATATCATGGGATTTGTGAATTAAATGGTACTTGGCTCTTGGCTTGAACATCATGTTTCCTTTGGTGTGACTTCAGGCTATTTACTGTAACTTCCTGAGCCTCCATTTCTTTGTCTTTAAAAAGGGATGATAATGCCTATCTTTAAAATAGGCATATTCTTCTCTGAGTAAATAAGACACTGTATATGAAGCAACAGCATGGTGCACAGAGCACTTGGAAGGCAGCCACTAAGTATTAGTGTCTTTCTTCTTTCCCATCCAGAAAATAAGAAGAGCAAACCATCAGATACTGTGCTTCACTATACTGCTTCTAGGTTGATTCTTTTTGTAATATAGAGCTTAAGATGATAAAGATGATCCCACTCAAGATTCTAAATGCTAGAGCCAGCTGTGATGGCCTACTGGTTAAAGTTCAGTGCTCTCACCACTTCAGTGGCCCGGGTTCATTTCCTGGTCAAGGAACCACACCACTTGTCTGTCAGTTGCCATGCTGTGGCAGTGGCTCACATGGAAGAACTAGAAGGACTTACAACTAGGATATACAACCATGCACTGGAGCTTTGGGGAGAAAAAAAAAGATTCTAGATGCACATAATAAAACAATTTTCTGCTGTAAGTTACCAGTGAAAATTAAAACTCAATTCCATACTATGCTAGTTACAATACTGTCTGTTTTTTCTTCTGGGTTGCGTATGCACAGGTGATCTGTAGAACACAAAAAGAATCTACAATAAAATGTAATACCTCTTTGGTAAAATACTACAGAGCTTTGGTAAAATACTGCTGCTTCTAAGGGCTTTATAATTTATATAATCATTTTTGTATAGCTATATTAAAATATATTGTATTTACTTAATAATATTAGTACCATGATTATATTTTAAGTTCAGAAGTACAAATATAATTTTTAAATGGTTGATATAATGCCTAATTCTTAAACTCCAAGAATAAAAAGAAACATGTCTTAGTCTGTTTGAACTACTATAACAAAATGCTTATGAACAACAGAAATTTATTTCTCACAGTTCTGGAGGCTGGAAGTCCATAATCAGGGTGCCAGTATGGTCAGGTTCTTGTGATGACCCTTTTCTGGGTTGCAGACTGCTGACTTCTTGGTGTGTCCTCACATAGTAAAATGGCAAAAATTTTAAGACTATCAGCCACAAGCTCAAGAAAAAGCAGCTAGTAGTTAACCTAATAAAGAATGCACAGGACAATACAAATATTTATTAAGTGCTTACTTCAGATACAACATTGGTGAAATTAGAGGTGCTTACATTGGAGTGGAGATAGGGAGACAGTAAACAAATAAACACATAGATACATAATATGTCAAGTGGAGATAAGTGTCCTTAAGAAATTATAAAGCTAAATAAGGGAGATAGTGAATGATGTTACAAGGTCCCCTATTTTTTATCAAATGTTGAGGGAGAACACTGGTGTTAAAGATGACATTCAAACAGAGATTTGAAAAAGATGAGGGGGTGAGCTATGTGGATATCTGGGGATTGAACCTGGCATGTTGAATAGCCAGGAGGCTGGAGTCAACTGAAGGATGGAGGGCAGGGTAAACTAGTGCCAGGGGATACCGTAAAGAGAGATGAGGTTGGTGACCACGCACTATAGCAATAATTTTCAAACTCCTTTGACTGTGACCCACAGAAAACACACACACATTTTACATTGTAACCAAGTATACATATCCAAAGAACAGAAACAAAAGTTCCTTGAAACAATCATTTTCTTACACATGCTAGTGTTTCTTCTTCTTTTCTGTTCTATTTCATTTTTTAAAAATGCTGGTTGTGTGGGGGCTGGCCCCCTGGCCAAGTGGTTAAGTTCGCGCGCTCCGCTGCAGGCGGCCCAGTGTTTTGTTGGTTCGAATCCTGGGCGCGGACATGACACTGCTCATCAAACCACGCTGAGGCAGCGTCCCACATGCCACAACTAGAAGGACCCACAACAAAGAATATACAACTATGTACCGGGGGGCTTTGGGGAGAAAAAGGAAAAAAAAATAAATAAATAAAAATCTTAAAAAAAAAAAAATGCTGGTTGTGTGGCACTAAATTGATTATCTGAACCCTTAAGAGAATAAACTTTGGATTTTACTCTGCAATGGGAAGCCAACCAAAAATTCTGAATATATGAGAGGCTTTATTTTTTAACTTAATTTTTATTGTTAAAACTTACTTTATGAAGTTTCAAACATACACAAAAGTAGAGGACATAGAATAATGAACCCTCATTGATTTATCGCCTGCTGTCAACAATTTGCCATTCCTGTTGCGCCTATCACTCCATGCATTTATTTTATTTTATTTTTTTTAATTTTTTTTATTAGTGTTATGATAGATTACAACCTTGTGAGATCACTCCATGCATTTTTAATAAACCACTAGATGACCGAGGGCTTTGGGATTTTTTTCGCGGGGAGGAGGAAGTCCAGTTGATAAGAGTGTTCCATGGGTTTTCCCTCCTGGTTACCCAATGCAAAATTGTAGAGGCCTCAGCATTTCTTCAAAAATCCTGGCACAAGTGCTGCTGACACCAGATAGGCAGCCAGCCGAAGGGGCGGATGGAATTAATAGACAGAACACAATCTATATTATTCAATGGGACAGGGGACCATCAGCCTCAAGGACTGAGGTGAGGTCCCTCGGATCGCCACATATTTATTTGCGGGTAAAGAACCTCAAGCATGTACAATAGCAGAAACTCATGCCTGCAGGGACACACAAGCCAAAGTCCAAAGGTTCTATTCTTCATCCCCCTGACGCACACCAGCCTGTCCCACGTCATTCCCTTGGGGAGTATTTTAAGAACAATCAGCAAGGTATGCGTTCCGTTCCTGCAAGGGCCCTGCCTTCCTAAGCCCCTTGCCTTCATGCTCGATAAGATATTTTCTTCCAGCCTTTGATTCCAAGGCACAAACAATCTGGTATCAGATCACATATCTCCCAGTCACCCATCTGGAATTTATTTTTCCTAGGCTTAAAGCCTAGCAAGGATGCTGCTATGATTTCCCGCAGCACAAAAGGATCTCATGGTTGAGGTTTTGCTTTCTTTACAGTAGCATCTTTGTGGATGCCCAGAGAATTCTAGCCAGAAAAGTGCTTAGAGAGACAGGATCTAGAGCACAAGTGTAGGCTGGATTTATGTAGAGGTTCTCCTCCTCAGGGGTGCTGCGGGGGTGGAGGGGCTGTCCTAGAAGATGGAGATGGAGTATGCACCCTGCACAGAGTGAAACAAAATGGGGTCACTTATGTCCAAGGCTTTAAAATGGAGCTGGGAGGCCATTAAGGAAACCGGCCTTATGCATGTCCTCATGGGGCAGAACATGAACTTTTGAACTGAGTCGAGACAAATATTCTGAGAATGCCCCAAAGAACACCTGCAACTTATCACAGTGATGGACTTTTGCCTCCCTCTAGGAACAGCCTTAACAATCAATTATATTTAGCCAATATTACCACCCCGCCCGCCGACAACTCCAGTTAACATTCTTGGTAATACAAACCTCCCTTTTTTGCCTTTAAAAGCCCCAGCCTCTTACTCCGTAGCGGGACACTATTTGGGCTGCCACCTGAATCTGTCTGTGTACCCTGGATGGCAGGCCTCTCTGACCTGTTATTTTAGCTCTTTATTTTCAGGTTAACAACCCTCTTGACACCTCCTGCTTCTGGATGTGATAAAGAAGACACCAACAACTCAACTGCCTTCACTCTTGTCCCAGCAGAATCAGTTGAACTACATTCTGACAGGCCCATCACGGAGAATTAACCAGAATGTACTTTTAGGGGGCTAAATTACCTGAACTTGGATACATACGAAATCAATCACCAAGGGATCTGGAGGGATGTCGTGGATTTGGAAAGTGGCTAGCAAACGGAATAGCAACTAGAAATAACGCGAAACTTTTCTGGGCAGAGACATGTAAACACTGTGGTGCTAAAAACCGTCTTATATATTGGCGAGGGAGGGCCCCACCTGTCCGCGTATCAGAACGGTCCACTTGGGTTATAGGAACCCAAACGGCCGTCTAAGGACCACGTGCTCTGAGCTGAGGTTGCAGGGGCGTGGGAACCACTGAAGAACCGGCCCCAGAACGTGAGAGTGCAGGGCATCTGCCAGGATTCCCGGAGAGCTGCAGAACCTCCGGCGCGGGACTGCTGTGTCGGGCTCTCTGAAGCAGCGCTGCAGCTCTGCTTACGATGCGGAGAGCGACCAAAGGTAAAGCCTCTGCTCTCCACACTCCCACCTCCCTCCCAAAAATCTCTCAACCAGTTCTTGATGGTTTATGACACGCCCCCAGTGGCTCCCGTGCACCTTCGCCCGGGCAGCCAACATCACTCTCTCTTTTCAGGGCCATACGAGGTGTTGTTTCTGCCCGCAGAACAAGCAGGTGTCTCGGAGGTCGGGGCCGACTATCAGCGCAGCTCGGTCGCCGCATTTTCGAGTCCAGGCACCAGGGTGGGCCGGACTGCATTTCCCAGGGGCCTTGGCGCGCACTTCCGCTTCCGGCCCCTTTGTCTGGACCTGGTCTGCGCACGGCGAGCGTGTTTCCTCGCCGTCAACTTTTGCTGTGACCTGACCCACGTCTGGTCTGGGGAGGAGCAGACGCCGGACAGGGGTGTGTGTCCAGCAGGGGATTGTCAGACTTGGGGGCCTGGTCGCGTCCCACTGGGTTTCTCCCCGGGCCTGCTGATCTGACCGTAATCCCCTCTGCTGGAGGCTGGGTGGTGCCCTTCTGCGTTCAGCCCCCTTGATCCTGCCCCTCTGCTCTGGGTTTTGTGTGTACCTGACAGTGGTGTGTGCGCGGGTTTAATATCTGAGACACCGGGTCCTTTCCTCGGAAACAGGCTGAGGGTCCGCACAGCCTGAAGCGCTTGGCTGGAAGGTGAGGCAGTTTGGGCGCAAGGCTCCCAGTGCTTGGGTCAGGTTAGAGACCCACGCGTATGCGCCCCTGTGTTCCTGCAACCCACAGTGTGATGAACCATTGTATAGACTCACTTAACGTGGGAGGGCGTGGATGCAAGAGATCCGTTCGTCTACGTTGCCAGAAAGGGATACTGCTCGGGGATGTGACCCTAGGCAAGTCACTGGACTCGGTGCCTCCTGTTCCTTATTTGTCAAATGAGGTTTACTGTTCCTACCTTAAGTGGTGGTTGTGAGGATTAAGTGGAATTCTGATATAAAACAGTTGACACAGTGCCAGGCACCAACTAAGGGCTCAGTCAATAGCAGTGATTATTAATGGTAGGCATCCACCTCCACATTTGTAGGTAAAAAGAAACTGAAACACAGGGAGGAAAAGTAACTTGCTCTGGGTCACCCAGCCAACTGGCACATAGTACAAATTAGAACCCGAGGGGCCTCACTCCTAGCAAGGCACTTTCCACCAGGGTCCACACTTGGCACTTGTGTATCCATCAGGCATGTTGGTGACAGTATCTTCACCTGTTGTCTGTTATTGTGTTCCTGGGTGTCTGTCTCTGCAGGGCCCTGGGGTAAAGGCTATGTTGAGATTTGCCTGTGTTTAGGGCTTCCTGAAGACTGAAGGACTGCTGACGTTCTTGACTTTAGCCTTAGCTCAGAAGATACTGCTTCAGACTCTGATTACTGTTGTGAGTGGAGTCTCAGAAAATGAGAAAAGAAATACAGTGAAAAAGGAGAAAAATTCAAATGCAGAATCTCTTGCCAGAGTTTCTGGGAGAATGCTGGCAATTCCCAGGAAGAGACATGGAATAGTTGGGTGAGGTTGCTACACCCAAATGGTGGTGCCGAGGCTGTGGCTGTAGAGGCTTGGACCCACAAACTTCAGAACAGAGGTAAGATATACAAGTGAGAGAGGGTTCTGCCATTAGCTGGGTACCGACAGTGTGCATGCATAATCTCCTTTTAGTTTCTCCTTATAGCAGCCTTGTAAAATATGTGGGCAGCTCTGAGACCTTGGGCAGGTGATCAGTTTCTTCATTTGTAAAAGGTGCTTTATAGAAAACACGTGGCACATGGTGAGTGCTTGATATGTAGTAGTGATTTTACTAATATCATTCCATTTTTACTTGAAGCTCCAAGAAAGTAAGACATCTCATCCTCCATACTCTTGCCATTTCACCAGATGCCTCTCCGGAGAAGAAGGAGAGAAGGAAAGGAGAAGGAAATGGGCGTGGAGAAGCTGATGATTTGACTTGGCATCAGAGCACATGGGAGGGCTCGGGTGCAGAGCTGGGACCTGCATCAGCAGGGTCCAAGGCCTTGCTGCCCAGTTCTGGCGGGGTTGGGAACTGCTCCCTGTTTTCCTTTCAGTTCCCTCTTTAGAAGTGTTCTTTCTTAAGGGAATACAGATGGATGGCCAAGATTAGAAGGGGCTTCCATAGTCTATCCCAGGTCTGTTTGGCTTTCTCCAGCCTCAGCCTCTCTGAGTTCCTAAGACCCTAGTCTTCATTGATTGTTAGAGTTCAGTACAGGGAGGGGGCAGCCATCTTGGGGAAGGGGCGTGCCTGGGAGTATGATCAAACACTGATTATACCTTTTGTTTGCATAAAACAAAGGATAGAAGGAAAACCCATTAAAATCTTGGGTGGTGTTGATGTGTCGAAAATAGTGAGAATGCTAATTAACTGATAATTGAATGACCTTTACTGAGTGCTTATTCTGTACCAGGTATTGATTTGGGCCCTTTATATGCATTGATTTGAGTCCTTTATATGCATTAATGCACAATGCTGGAGGTAGGTATGTCTATTATCCTATTTTTCAAACGAGAAAACTGAAGCACAGAAGAAACTGGCCTGTGGTCATGCGGAGCCATGTTAAAAGCAGGCAGGAGGACTCTGGAGGCAATGTTCAGTGAGAAAGCGGTGCAGGTGGCATAGATTTTTAAAAATTGTGAAACCCTGTACTGCTTATAATGACTGAGGACGTGAAATACCTACTTCTTCCCCAAACAAATCCATAAGAGGCTGTAAGTATTGCTTTTGGGAGTGGGGGAGGGGGAGAATTAAAGAAATAATAAACTATAGAATATTGGGAAAACACAGAATTATACATGGAATAAAATAAATAGCATGTAACTCTAACACCCAGAGACAAGCTCAAAGAAGTACTCAAAGTTAACATATCAGCAGTTTTCTTCCTAGAGGCAAAACATCAAAATGGGAAAGTAAATTGTGAGCAGAAGTTTGCTTGATGGGTGTGGAATCAGACAAAGGGAGGTAGGTGGATTGTTCATTAATTCGCTTACAACACCTTGAGTTTATTGCCTGCCAGGCACACTCTGCTGAGTGCTGAGGGTACAGGGGGAATGAGATGACACACTGCAATTTAGTGGATCAGGTGTGTGGTGGAACCAACCTGGGAAGGCTGCAGACTTACTGTGGGCCTGGAATGCTCGTGATCTGGTGGCCGAAGGTCCCTGTGCCCTTGATTGCTGGGAAGGGCACTGCCTCCGTGGCTCCTTTTTCTTGTTCTGTGAAGTTGTACAGTTTCTCCATTTGTCAATCAAGGATTTGAGGCTAGATTTCTTTGTTTTCTTCCAATCCTGACAGTCTGTGCCTTTTTTTTGGTCACGGGGATCCTCATTCTCAGAGCACAGGCTCAGGCATATCCTGAAACCACTTAATGGTCATTTCTTTCCCTGAGTTTACATTCAGTCTCCTATGAAGTTATCTTTGAAGCCTTGTTACTTAGATGTCTGTGGAATCCTTCAAACCACAGGACAACCAAGGCTAGAGGCTGCTCTTCTCCAGACAGCAAAGTCCCAGGTGAGTTGGGGCTTTTCCTCTTGTCCCTAAAACCTCATTTTAATTCCTGAAGCAAATAAATTTCTTTCTCTTAGCGTGAAGCTAGTCAGCCTTATAGCATCAGCAGTTTTAAAATATAAGATCAAGTGGGTGGGATGGACTGCCAGTGAAATGGTAACTGGGTGTTCCTCAGGTGTGTAAAGTAGCAGTGGGGATCAGGGGGCTTGGCGGGCTTGGCGGCCTTTCCTGTCAATTGGCAGCAGAGGAGGTGGGGAAGATGAGGCCTCTTTAGCAGATAATTGAGGAGGAGGACTGACAGAGCACGGTTGGATGAGAACGAAGCTCCCGTTTTTTCATTTGAGACATTTGGCTTAAACGTGCAAGGGCACATGAAACATCTCTTCTGTCTGCTTAGAATCCCATGTACACAGGACCTGTACACAAATCTGTGTGGTACAAATCAGATTTATTGAGGGCTTGCTCAATAATAAAGAGCTTTAGAGAAAATGTATGAATTCAGAGGAGATTGAGTAAATGTGTTTTACTGAGAAAGATTTGGTAAGGCTTTATTCATTCAACCAACATTTTTAAGCCCTTTTAAGGAGCTCCCGGGCTAATGGCAGCAGCGAGATTTGAAGTGGGCCCTGAAGGATGAGTAGATTTTTGAGAAGTCAGTGACATAAATGGCTTAGAATTGAGGAGAGATACTGCTTTCTTTGAAACGGGAAAAAAGGAAGTACATTGAAATCATGGATATATTGTCCTACAAAAACTTCTGATAGATTTGCCATATAGTAATAATGGCACACTAAGTTCTTCCTAGATATGATTCTCAAGCTTGGTATATTTCTTAGTTTCTTATTTATCATGTCTCTTTCTTAACTTAATGAAAATAACCTTAAGGCCAGCTGAATAATAGGCTTGGATGGGAAGGCCATATCCTTAACCTGATCTTTTTTACAGAGCTAAGTCACTTTGTTTAGCTGAGACGTTTTTATGGACCTTTGTTCCTCAAAGCCTTTTTCAGACTTATTTTCTAGTGTATGAGACCTAGAAACAGTTTGCTTTTCCAACTATGTTTGCAACCAAATTTCTAGGCTCTGTATTCCATTTTGTTTTAGCTTGAAAATTGGCAAATTCTTTCCTGAGCTCAACTCTTTCTTTCTTTGCCGAATACATCCAGGAGTATCCTACACAAACCAGCATTCTGGCTCTTTCCAACCTATTCCCCTAGAGCTACAGGCTCAGTGAGCATTTGGTCTGCCTTCACAGTTACTAATTATTTTGTCAGTGTATATCAAGCGTCTGCATCATTCTAGCCTTAAATATCCATTTCCTCGAAACCTGCCACCTGATTGTCAAGCCAATGCCACCTGTATATTTTAGGTTTTTATGATGATACCTTCCACTTCTAGGTGTTAATTTATGAATCAGGGTTGGATAACTTACAAGTGGTGTAACCAGCACACCCAAAATGTGTAATGGCCCCAATACAATAGAAGTTTATTTCTTGTTCTCATAACCATATGACTGTGTCAGCAGGTTGATAGGGTGGCCATTCAGGGCCTTGAGCTAGCTGAAGCTCTAGTATCTTTATCACATGGCTCTCAAACTCACTTTTGGGGTCATCTCCACACCAGCCATCCAGAAGGAGAAAGAGAAAACAACATGGAGGAATGTATGTGAGTCAGGCATGGAAATGGCACGCCTCACTTCTGCTTGCATTCCGTTGGCTAGAACTCAGTCACGTGGCCACATCTAACTGCAAAGGAGCTTGGGAAATGTTTGCCTACCTAGAAAGGTGAGGAGGAAGTGTACTTTAGTGAGCAGTTATCAGTTTCTGCCACTCTCCTCAAACTTCTAGGTTGTTTAGAACTATTTTGCTATTGTAAGTTATAAATAGATAAGAATCTTTGTATATAATTCATTTTCCTTATCTCTGACCATTTTCTTATAAATGACTTCTAGATATAAAATAGCTGTGTCAAAAGGGTATACACATTTTAAACTCTTATAACATACAAGTCAATAAAATCTTGCCTTTGATACTATGAACACGGTTGGATCTATTTCCTCCCGTCCCATCAGTCTCCTCTAATTCTGCCTCATTCCACCTTTTCTTCAGAGGGTGTTTCAGGGCTTTGTGTCGTTCAAAGGTGTGGCTGTGAACTTCACTGAGGAAGAATGGAGAGAACTGGACCCTGCGCAGAGAGTCCTGTACAGGGATGTGATGCTAGAGAACTATAGGAACCTGGTCTCCTTGGGTAAGGTTGAGTCCTCCCACTCAGGTTGGCCTTTCGGGATGCCTTTGCTTTCTAAAGATTCCCTTGCTCCTATTAGGGGGAAATAACAAATGAGGTTTTGGTTATTCTTTTTTCCTCCAGAATCTAGAGTAGATCCTTAAACTGCTTCTCACCCTACTTACCCCGGGTAGAAAATATTCACTTAATTTTGACAATTAGGTATCTTGTTTTCTGCTCTCAAAAACGCAACCGAGTGGGACTGAGAATGGGGTGGTCCTTTGTCCTTTGAACTTAAGATCACATTGTGTTTCTTTCCCTTGAGTAGGATTTCCATTTTCTAAACCTGGTATCATCTCCCGATTGGAACAAGTGGTAAACCCATGGATGCAGGAGGGAGAAGTGCTAAGCAGCAGCTGTACATGTAAGTGAGAACAAGGCAGATAACCTCTTTCAAAATATGAGTCAGAGGTTCTTCTCCAGATCCTCCAGGCCCATAGAAAATGGTGAGGCCCCCTCTACTCTCATCTTCACTTGGACGTATCAGAGTCCTGATAGCCTGCCTGTCTCCTTCTTCCTAGACTCAAGGAAGGGGTACTTCCTCCTTAATGTTGTAACCCTAACACTTGATCCAGAGATCCCTGTTGTGTCCTGCCCCAGGCATTTTATGCAGTCATTTCCTTCTCCTATCTAGTAGCTGGAGTCTCTCCTTCATGTACTTTGTCTTCATTGTACCTAGTTTGTTCCTATCTAAAAAATATGAAGAGAATGAAGCAATTTGCATGTTATTTTACATCCAATTTTAAGGATGTAAAATTGACAGAATTTGCTGAGTATATGGGGAGGTAAGGGAGTAACAGACAAAAATAATTCCCAGGTTTCTGGCTTGGATGTGTAGGTGGATGGAAATTCCCTTCCCTGAGATGGAGAACACAGGAGAAGTAGCAAATTTGGAGGGTGAAAGATGAGTTCCGTTTATCCTAAGTTGGCTGAAGTGTCTATTGCAGGTCTAAACCAGTGGTTCTCAACGGGGGGCAGTTTTGCCCCCAGGGGAGATTTGGCAACGGCTAAAGATTTGGAGGGGCTATAGGCATCTAGTGGGTAGAAGCCAAGGATGCTGCTAAACACCCTGCGATGCACAAGACAGCCCTTTACACAAAGGCTTGCTGGCCAAAATTTCAGTTGTGCTGCAGTTGAGAAACTGGTCTTCATGGAGACGTCTGGAAGGTAGATGAATATAAGGACGATATGTCAAATGGATCTTGATGAAGGAAAGAGATCTTAACTGGTGGTACAGATGAGAATCATCTGAAAAATATGGTAATTGAAATCATAGGAGTGGATGAGATCACCTATAGAGCATGAAATGAGTTGCAGGAGAGGCTAGATACCTAGTGAACATACACATTTAAGTATCTGTCATATATATATATATATATATATATATATATCACTGGTGTACTTTTTCAAAAGTAAACACATAGGGAAAAAAACTGGTGCCAAAAATAATAAAATGGTAATAATTTTTAATAATGGGTGATGGCATTAGATGTTAAATTTTTGAAATTTAAAAATTTACTAATTTAAATTAAATGAAATTTTGAAATTTAAAAATTTACTAATATAAATAAATGAAAGAGCATTCAAAGGGGATAATAAGAAGGAGTGGCTAGAATGAGGAGGAAACCAGGTCAGATTAATTGTCACAGAAGTCAATAGAAGAGAGCATTTCAGAAGGAGGCGAGGGGCTCATAGTGTTATATGCTAGAGCGGTCAAGTGAAAAAGACCTGAAAAGTGTCCATTGGACTTAACATTAATAGGTTATTCCTTCTTTTTGGCTAACCTAATAGTGCATTAGTCCTCCTGCTACCATTTTTGTCCTCTGCTTAAACTTCCATTGCTGTCTTTTAACTTTTCTTTTCCTACCTTATATAAGGTTGTCAAATCCACATACTAAGATTACTTTGAAAATAGTCCTCAACATACAAAGAGATATATGCCATGTTTGTTTTACCCATAATAAAGTTGAAAGAGTACTTACAAGATCCCCAATTATAAAGTCCCAACTTTACAACAATTAAAAAGTATGTCTTGTGTAGTTTCCCCATAATAAACCTGAACTAATGTTAGTAGTAGGCCTAATCCTCTGATCCTTCTAACATTTCTACATTCTCCTGAACTTTGACTTCTGTAAGCCTTTGGTGGGTGAGGGTGTGTGTTCATGTGTGTTTTGGGAGGCTCAGAGAGAAGGAAAAAAGTGGAGGCTGAAGGAAATCTCTGGCAAATGGTGAACATTCATGGTAACAAAGGAATTTTTGGGAAATGATCTTTTTGAATCTGATAGCAACCTCATTGGTAATCATGGAGAGTTTCGGGAGGACTGTGCCATTGGGAGTGGAAGATGTAGGCACTGAAGGATGACCCGGGCTGGGGTGAACTCCAGACAAGAGGTGAGGGAGGGGGTGTATCAAAAGCCAAGGAAGATTTCAGTGGTTCAGAGTCTGGGGCATTTATCATTCCTGTGTACAGTACTGATAATTTCCCAATTGAGATCTCTCTAACACCTTGTTTTATAGTATTCATCATGCTTGAAGTTATTTAATTAATACCTTTCTTCCCCAATAGACTATACATTTCACAAGAGCTGGTATGGTATCTGCTTTGTTTATCATTGAATCTTAGCACATAACAGTGCTGAGCCTATAATAGGTATCCAGTGAATTATTTGTTGACTGCTCAATTTACATTTGTGACTAATGGTGTTTATGTAATTATTATTTCATTCCTGCTTTAGCCATTTCTTTCTTTTAGTGCAGAGAACATTTTTACTTTTCCTCCCCCAGACTTGGAGACCAGAAAGTCAAAACCAAAGAAAGTGTTTTCTGAAAAGGAATCATACCAGAGGATAAATATGGAGAGAAGCACAGAGGCTGATGCAAGGACCTCCAGTCTGAAAGAGGCCTGGGGATGTACACAGATCAAAGAGGGTGCTCAAGATAGACTCTGCAAAGAAGCAACAGTTATCTGCAAGAAAAGAACTTCAATAGCAGATAGTAGCCCCAAATATATTGAATTTGCCAGACATGTTAGTCTGAAGTCAGACTTTGTTATACAACCAAGACATTCTAAAGAAGAGAGACCTTATACATATGATGCTCAGGGAAAGAGCTTCAAACAGAATTCAAAATTAGCCAGACATCAGAAAGACAGCACAAATGAAAAAGCTCTTCAGTGTAATGAATGTGGTAAAATCTTCAGTGATTACTCAGTTTATATTCAACATTGTATAGTGCATACTGGAGAGAAAGATTTGGAATGTAATCAGTATGAGAAGGCCTTTGGTCATGGTGTACACCACACTGAACATCAGAAAACTAATATTGGAGAGAAGTCTTATGAAGCTAGGAAAGCCTATAAGTGGAACTCCTATCTTATCAAACGTCATCAGAGTGTTCATAGTGGGAAGGAATATAATGTGCATGAAAGAGCCTCAATTCAGAATACACCATTTATTCAACATCAGAGAATCCAGAATAGAGAGAAACCTTATGAATGTAGTGAATGTAGAAAAACTTTCAGTAATTATTCAGCCCTTACAGTACATCAGAGAATTCATACTGGAGAGAAACCATATGAATGCAATGAATGTGGGAAAGCCTTTAATCACACGTCATCTCTTATTCAACACCAGAGAATCCATATAGGAGAGAAACCCCACAAATGTAATGAATGTGGGAAGGCTTTTATTCAGATAATGCACTTTATTCAACACCAGTGGATTCATACTGGAGAGAAACCCTATGAATGTAATGAATGTGGTAAAGCCTTCAGTCACAATTCATTCCATATTGAACATCAGTTTATTCATACTGGAGAGAAGCCCTATGAATGCAATGAATGTGGGAAAGCCTTTAGTCACAACTCTTCCCTTATTGTCCATCAGTTTATTCACACTGGAGAGAAACCCTATGAATGTAATGAATGTGGCAAGGTCTTCAGTCAGAGCTCACACCTCTATCAACATCAGAGAACTCACACTGGAGAGAAACCTTATACCTGTAATGACTGTGGGAAAGCCTTTAGTGATCGATCAGCCCTTATTCGACATGACAGGACTCATACTGGAGAAAAACCCCACAAGTGTGAAGAATGTGGTAAAGCCTTCAGTCAGAGCTCAACTCTCATAAAACATACAAAAATCCACACTGGAGAGAAACCCTACACCTGTAAAGATTGTGGGAAAGCCTTCAGCCAGAGTTCATCCCTTACTCAGCATCAGAGGGTTCATACTGGAGAGAAACCATTTGAATGTCATGAGTGTGGGAAAGCTTTCAGTAGAAGTGCCCATCTTACTCAGCATCAGAGGATTCACACGGGAGAGAAACCTTGTGAGTGTAATGAATGTGGCAGGGCTTTCAGGTGTAGTTCAGCTTTCATTAGGCATCAGAGACTTCACAGTGGAGAGTCACTCTGAATATGTGGACATATTCATTCAGACACTTCACTTTGTTAAATACCAAAGAATCATACTTTCACAGGTTGTTACAATTGTGATACTTTTTTATTTTGAGGGATGAAAATGCCCTCCCCCCATTTTCTCCTGAAAAGTATCAGCTGCCAGAATACCACAAATCCAAGTGAAGAAACACTGATCTGAAATCTGAAATAGCCCAAGATACTCTAAACATCAATCTTTGTGTGTGTATGTGTGTATTTTTATCCATACCTGAAAATGGCTATTGTCACTGGGAAGTGATTTCTTTTTTTCTTGGCCACAGGAATAAGCTGTTCCAACACGTGAAGCAATTCCAATTGTTCAGAATTGAGCTTATTGACCCTTTTTGTACAAATTGGAATAGTGCCATGTCCAAACTAAACAGAGAAACTCATGGTTGATTATATATCATAATACTACCTTCCTATAAATCTTTGCTCTTATATACAGTCACTCCTACCCTCAGCATCTACCCTCCTGTAGATAGCTATTGTCTGTTTTACCTTGTCCCAATTTTTTGTGATCACCCCACAGAGGCAAGATGGACTCCCTCCCAATGAATAGGCCAGTTGTTGAGACTGATGACACTTCACGCACCAAGAGAATTTGAAAGAAAGTATTACTCATATGAAGGACTTTTGAGGAGAGCAGGGTAGGCACAGGCCAGTCTGGAATGGCAAGTGCAAAGAGCAGGTTGGGCCTTTTCAGTGGCTAGGGGCTAGGGCTAGAGAAGTTTCCATGCACGGCAGTGGTATTCAAGCTTGCAGGAGTCAAGCTCCAGTGCCAAGAGCTAAGGAGGTACACACAGGCTTCCTTATCTAAAGTACGAGATGTCTGGTGGTGGGGAAGCAAGGTGGAAGCTCAAATGCTGTCAATGGCCAGACATCAGAAATGGAGTCAGACTCTATTACAACCACTTCCTCAGAAAATCTTTGTTCACTTATCTCAAAATAACTCTTTAATGGTACTGCGTTTTTTCTTGATGAAGAATCTATTTTGCTTTGATCATCTTCCCCTTCCGAGAATCTTTTTTCTTTACCCTTTCCCCAAGGCTTAAATTATAACTATCACTTCTCAGAAAGTCAACCTTATTTACCCTGGAAACTGACAGCCTTCCATGGTAACTGCTGTTTCATATAATCCGGACGGAAGAGTTGGGGGAAGGTTTGAGCTTACGTTTTTAGAAAACATTTCAGGAAAAAAATAACCTACGAATTTGTATCAGACTATCACTGGATTAAATTACTTGGCTTTTCTGGTGAAAATTCCTGTATATGGCCCTAAGAAATTTTAGGTGTACTTAGTGAAGCCAGGTATTACTTTTTGGTCACACTGTGAGTTCTTTTCTTTCAAGTCATCCTAAGCTTAAATTAATCTTATGGTCCTTTTTTAGGTTTACATGAATTATTTCCTCTTCCTTTTTTCTTTGTTCTAGGCATTTTTCAGTTACCGAAGAGGATTCTTATCTAGGATTAGAGTCTCAACTTTCTCTTTCCTGATTTACTAGTCAGAACCTGAGATGTCCATGCTTTGTATTTTTCTCTCTAAAAGGGCTGCTCTGAACTTGCCCTTCTCACCAGCTTTCCTACCCTTCTCTTCTGTTTAAAGCACTTACATGGTGTCAGCTACAGCTTGAAGTTCAACAGGGCTTGAGTTTTAGGGCTGAGGAGCACAACTGCAGGTAAAGAAGAAAGGATTTTTGTTCTGAAAATTAGCTGTAAGACAAAATAAAGGAATGGTGACATCTGGAAATAACTTTTGAAATACCTGAAATCTTTAGTAACTTTTAGAAATTGAAAAGGGGAAAAAAGAGTCATCTATAAGTGTCCATCATTAGAATCAGACCTCTTAAAATAATGTTTGTTAACAACTTAGATAGCAAAGCCCTCTCATAACCAATTGTTCCCTGGAGCCAGTTAGTTTTGGTTGTGGGTAAACCTTTGCCATTCCTTCAGAGGCATCGGGTATGATAACCTGGTTTAGAACTAAAAACTCAGGACAGGTGTCCTTGAACAAGAGGACTGTCCTTGGACGGGTGGATTGCATAAATTGGTGGATTGCACTGTAGTGAATTGGTTTAATTCTATTTGTAGTCAAAATATAGTTTGGATACTGAAATATTAAAATTTATAGGGCATGATGGTAATAAGATAGTTGAAATCAGAACATTTCCAGAAATGTTATGACTGTTTTGTTTTAATCTGTGCCATTAATAGTAGGATCTATGCTTTTACTCTTTTCTTGGATCTTTCTTACAGGATCCTCTTAAATGCTATCCATACTTCCCCTCTTGTTAGAGACTATAATCCCTCTCCTTTTATTACTTAAGCTAAAGCTCTGTGTGTGTGTTTGGTTAAGGCAAGATCTTGGGGTGGTGATGGTGAATTTTGGAGTTTGATTTAAAGGTTTAGATAATACTTTTTTTTTTTTTTGATATTTTGATCTCTTTTTGGTAGGTAATCTGGATTCTTCAGTTTTTAAGTCATGCAAATCAAAATTTCTAATTTATATGGTTAAAACTGCTTATGCTTGACTGACCTGGGTTCAGCGAAGGGAAAATTAATTTACATGTTACATCTGAAATCCCTCCAGGCAGCTTGGGTGTTTTTCACTGTTGAGATGAGCTCATGTTATGGTGGCCCTGGCTTGATTTGAGGATGGCAGGAGGAGATCTTTGTTACTCAAGCAGGGCTTTCTGCCTTTTCGCGGGGGTGGGGGGTTGGGTGGGGGGGTTAATACTTTTAAGGGTTTGTGTTTATTTGTTTTTTTAAATCAAGAGGCAGCTGTCGCATTATCAGTCTTTTCTATTTGCAAGTTAGTCTCCTCTTTAGGACCCAACTCAAGTGTCACCTCCTCCCTGACCTTTTCCTTCATCACCATAGTTGAAAATAATCTCCTTTTCTGAAAACCTGTGCCACTCATTATGTCCCTCATCTATGCTGCTAAGACATTTTTAGTTTGATCTTAATTTCTGGCTTTGTCCCCAACTTTAACATAGTTCTCCCCATGAGGAAAGTATCTTGTTTAGGTCTTTTGTTGTTGTTGATTTTAAACAAAATAATACTTGCATATGGTTTTAAAAATTCATATAAAATAGAGTTTTCTAGTGAAAAAATCATCCCTTTAGTGCTTTTGATAACACATCATATATTAGATGGTTTCTGGATATGTTTTGCCAAGAGTCACGCTAGAAAATACAGTGGCTTTTCTTGGGAAAATCATATCATACGTACCTTTTACATAATAAGAATTCAACCACATGCATTAAGACCCCTTCCCCCCCCAAAACCAACAGATAAATAAATTAGTGAAATTAAAAATACTGTAAAATTATATTTTTCATATCTGCATAACATTCTTTTGTTTACTTATAAATTTGTACATACAAATACATAATAGCATGTGTTGGGAGAGTTATACACAAAATTATGTAGCTGTATTTTATGGACAAATTAAAAAATGTATAAGGGCAATCTTGACAATACCCTGTTTTCACCTAATCTGCTGACTGTGGAAGCTAACTGTGTGGAAGAGTTTGACTCCAAAGAACCCAGAGGCACAGCCAGTACATTCGTGTACTACTTTTACTTATAATACTTATTCCTCTCCTTGAATGTTTTTGCTTGGTTTGTCAAAGTTGATTATATCAGAAGATAGGCCAATTCATCCTAGTAGGAAGGTTGCTGTGATACAGCAATGTGGAGAATTGAGAAACATTTCTGGTTAATCCAGGTCAAAAAAATCCATTTCCCAAAATAAACCCTCCTTTAGGTATCTGGATAATTGCCTCAGTTAATAAGGCAGACTTAGTTTGAATCTCTCCTTTAGTAAGAAAGAAAAGCTACCTGATTTTTGTCCTTATATTAGAAATGCAACTGGAGAAGTAGACATTGGTATTCCATTTCTTTCATTTTTATCAGCATGAGGTAAGGCAGAATTCAATGTACAGACTTTTTTTTTTTTTTTAGCTCTATCCAAATCCTTTTCAGAAGATTTCCCTGACGATAATAATAGCTAATACTTATAAAGCATTTATTATGTGCTAGTCACTGTTCAGGCACCTTTATATGCACGAACTTACTCATTGCTCCCAACAATGCTCTTAGGTACCTACCTCGTATTATCTCTCTTTTCTAGATGAGGCAACGAGGCTCAGAAAGGCTAAGTCACTGGCCTGCTGGTAAGCAGTGTGGAGCTGAGATTTAAACCCAGGTAGTCCAGCTGGAGAATCCTTGTTCTTAACCTTTTTGCTGTACTGCTTTGCACGTGTGTGTGGCCCTGAGCTAAGCATTGCAGAAGCATGCCAATCACCAGGGCATGTGGGAGCTTAATGGAGCTACCTGCTAGGGATGATGGAAGCATAAGTGACGATGGGGTCTACAGATGTCAAGCTTCTTCCCTTCATGCTACACAACCTGATAAGCCTTGGGCCAGACTATGCTAAGAGCAGAGGGATTCTGCATTGACTCGGAGGCAAAGCTCTGAGGTAGAGCACTCTTCACATTCCCCATGTTAATGCCTACCTAGGGAACTGCTAAAGTGTAATAAGGTACTAAATATTATACTGGAAAGTCAGAGAGTAGTTTTATCTGGGTAGAATAGCCCAAATTTACCTACCAGTCCCTTTTAGGCCAGCATTTTCAGCAGCTCCCACAAAGTCCTTAAGGTTCATGACTGTGACAAGATCAGGGGCCTCTCAGAGCAGAGGGCAGCTTTGGGGCTGGTTGCCCGTCCTGAAGGGGACTTTCTGAAGCATGCCCTTCCCCCTCTTTTGTATTTGACGATTGACGTAGTAATAAGCACACATCAAAGGGAGTCAGAGGCTTCTCTTTGGAGTAAAGTTAACAGGCGGGAGGAGAGTTAGAGGAAATTAGGAAAAGAAAGAGCAAGTTCTGGGGATTAAAAAAAAAAATTCTTGTCATTTTAGGAGTGTGGAGTGTGCTTCTTGTGATGCTTCGAAATTATTTCTCCTAATCCAGTATTGTGTGGATTTATGTCATTCTCTCCTGTTTACGAGGGGAAGGAAGTCTCCAGAAGAGGAGAGCGGGCTTGAAAATCACAGTGGAGTTAGGGGATTTGGCTGATCCGATGGCAGCTGTAGGTAGTCCTTTAATGCCTTGGTTCGCTCCCTCGTCGTGAGCACACGTGCCTTTTCCCTCATAAAAGGCTCTTTGCTTTATAAGTTGGCAACAAGGTTGTCCAACCTCTCTGCTGCTTTGGGAGAATGATTCTTTTTTCTTTTCTTTTCTTTTTTTTACATCCTTAGCCCGCTATCCAGTCACTAGACTCCAAAAGAATTGCCGGCGGTTATTTTTCACATTAAAACTGTGTCCCCTGGTTTTTCTACTAGACAACGCTCACATGCACCTAGTTCATCGCGCCCGGTCCCTGGTTCCGGGCTGTAACCTCTCGTTCATGAATCATATGGGGGACGTGACAGCCCTTCCTGCTTAGATGATAAAGACGCAGAAATGAATCCCCTTCCTCCTGCCTTTGGTCGTTGGCTCAGGCCCTCCGGGATTGGCCGGACGGCAGGACGCTCAGGAGTTGTCACGGAGACCAAACGCGGGCGCGGGGGGAGGAAACGCCCGGCTGCTGATTGGCTAGGAGGCTACCCCGTTGCTTCTTGGGTAACCGCCGCCGCGCGCGTGCGGGGGGCGGGGCGAAGGAGGGAGCGAGAGAGACAAAGATGGGGCCGGAGGGAAGGTGGTTGTGCTGCGCGGCTTCCCGGCCCGGCGCTCCGCCCCCGGTGTTTGTCGGCGGGTGTGCTTTGGGTGGATGCGGGTGTGTGGTCAGCTAATCTCCAGGCCGCACTACCAGTGGTCGTCGTCCGCAGGGCCGGAAGCGATTCCCGCGCAGCCCGGCGCCGGGCTCTGCCGCCCTCTCCGGCAGAAGGGCAGGCCCGAGGCTCCGCGGCCTCGGGAAGTTCGCTCCTGCCGAAGCTACTGGTGGCTCGGACCGCAGCGCGGCGACTCCAGGCGCGGGACGGCGTGTGTCCCGCCCGCTGCAGTGGCGCAGCGAGCCCTGCCATGTCCACTCTGCCGTGCACCGCGGGCGCCGGCCGAGGCGAGGGTCCGGCCGCGGGCAGCGCCTTCCAGGAGTGAAGTGGCCAAGGCCTGACCCACCGGCCTTTGGTCCGGCGGGGAACCCATTCCTCCTGGGAGGGAGGAAGATGGAGTGCATTTTCCTTATTAAATAAGCGCGGGAGAGGTGGACTGCAGACAGGTGGCAATTTAGGATTCATAGCCTGGGGCACGATAGAGTGCCCGGCCCTTAGTCCAGAGCTCTTTCCTTTGGAGTCGGCACAGGAACAGATCCCAGACGATGTTGTCCCTGGCCACGGAGCCTCTCTGAATGGTGGCTTAAATCGATGTCTGGGAATTTCTAACAAGGTGGTCTGGGTGCTGGAAGGCGATGCTGTTCGCCATCTCCTTTTCCCGTCTCAGGACTCCTTACTGTATGGAGGAGCACAGTTCCCCAAATATGGGTGCAATTCTCCCCCAATTTTGCGTATTCTTTGCCTAGCTAGGTGCTGTAGAGTAAGACGACATTTCATCCCTCTCCACCAAGGCATTTAACTTATCAGAAAGAATAAAGATAGGAACCTTTTTGTCCCCTCCCCTGACTTTTATTTTTGAGAAATATATAGGATGGTTCTTTTAATGACTATAGGAATATGATGTAATAGGGCAGGAAAATATTTCCAGATGTTTTTGTTATGCAAAATAATTGTCAAATATTTTAGTCGTTAGTATGAATTAATGTTTTCTAAATTTTTATTTTAAACCTTCCCTTTCATAATCAACTTCCTCCTTGAATGAACTAATATGATGTATAAAACCATTAGGAATTTTTTAATAGAAACTTTGAAGTAGACTTAAGGAATTAATTTCAAAAGAAAAAGTGCTCACTGTGAACTGCAAGACTAATCTATTAATTGTCCAACGTTACAAAACAGTTTGCATTTGAGGAAGTCATACTCCATGGGGGAGTTATTATTTTAGAAAATGGCCCTCATTTTTTTCTTCTTTATTTTTTTCCTGGAAGTGTGTGTGATGATGAGAAGGGTAAATCAATATGAGAATCTATGACTAACTTTAGGTTTAAACACCCACATGCACTCTCTCTGTTAGCATGGGCTTCCCCGAAAGCAGACTTTGAGGCAAAAGTTTGGGTGCAAGTAGTTAATCTGGAGTTGACCCCAGGAAGCATGGTGAGGGGATGGGGAAGTGATACAGAGGAAAGTCAATAAAGAGCAGATAATGAACAGGTGAACACTGAGGCTCAGTGCCTCTGGGGACCCCTGAGAGATTGTGTGGAATGCATCTCAGACCTGACTAATCATTGAATGGCAAGGAAACCCGATATGTATTCACCAACTCCCATTCCTCATTGAGGTTTGCTTTGGGAGCATTAACTGGTACTTTTGTACATCTTTGCATTATGATTGATTATATCATAAAAATATAAAAGAATGTTAGATGTAGATATCTTAACATCAAAACTTTCTAGAGAGAAACGATATAATGCAGTGAGTATACAAGAGCCTTCAGTAATCGCAGAAAACTAATTTGATATAAAATAATCCATATTGGAGAGAAACCCTGTGAATATCTTAAATGTGGGAGAACCTTGGCCATGGCATACATCTCTCTCCTCACTATAACACTCGCACCAGAGAGAAGTATGTGAATGCAGCAAATGTGACAAAGCGTTTGATCACAGCTTTCCCCTCATCAGAGAGTTCACACTGAAAAGAAACTTAGAAGTGCTGTGCATTGGCGAGTACCTACCACCACTGTTACTGAAAGTTGGGTCTCTGATGCTGATGCCAATCCAAATAATGAGAACAGTCTTGGGAGAAAAAGGAAAGCTTTACTTTGCCAGGCAGAGGGAGCAAAGCAAGGGCTAGTGCTCCAAAAGTTGCTTGCTCCCCATTAAGAAATGGGTAGGGGCTTTTTATTTGGGGTTTCAGGTAGAGGAGGGGGACCATGGACTTCTTGGTCAGCATTTTCCCGTCAGCCTGTGTCTGGGGCTGCTTCCAAGGGAGGAGACAAAGGACTCTCAGATGAGTGTCCTTAGCTGTTTATCTCCATGGTGGAAGGTAGACTCTGATGTCAGGAAGCTGAGGGGTTGGGCCTGGGAAGCTTCTGTTTCTTGATATTCTCTGGACATTCGTTTCTCTGTGAAAGAACTTCAAGTTCCTGGGATCAGCCACAACTTTAGTGGGAGCCCAGTTTGAGGCCATCTGGACTTTACCAATTTGTAACTTCTATTTGGTTGTAAAGCTCAGGGAGTCAGAGGTTAAAGAAACAAACATTTACATGTGAGTGGAACTAAAGACCCAGGGAACTAGGAATGCAGGTTTTTAGTTTTAACCCCATATGTGCCAGGTTCACTGTAGGGGAACCAATATCAGGGCTGATATTGACTAAGAGCCGGTAACACCACTGAGCTTTTATTCTGCATCTGAGCATTCACCCTGGAGAGACCGTATAAACACAGCAAAGTCTTCTGTCTCCACTTAGCCTTCATCAGCATCAGATAATGCACATATTATGCATGTAATAAATATTATGACTAAATGAAAGTGAGAAGACATTAGACAATATTTAATCATATATTATTGACATCAGATAATGCACAGTGAGGAAAACAAAACTAAACCCTAGAAATTCAATAAATGTATTGTGGAGCCATGGCTTAGAATTCTATGCTTATTCAGCATCACTGTTGTTATCGGACCGCAAATCTTGGAATTTAAATAAATGCGTAAATAAGAAGACTCTAGTAACACCAATCTAATTATACACAGGATAATCCTTAACTGGAGAAAATACTTATATTGCAATAGGTATGGCCAATACTGAAGTGGATCATTTCTAATGACCTCTAATAGATTTTAGAACTGAAAGTGAACTTCAGATATCTAGTGTAGGCCTTTTATTTTACAAACAAGGAGACTGAGCTCTGGAGAGGTTAAATGATATCCCCAAACCAGTAAAAATTTTTTTCTTTTGGTAGTCACCAGCAGAGTTGAATTTCCATGGACTTTCTTCCCAAAGGTACCACTCAACAACATGTAGACTATAGAGGAGTAGTGGTGGGAGTGCAGTGAACATAGCAATGCTTTCAAATAGGGAGAATCAGAAGGCTGAATGAAGGACAGCAGGGGACTGGCTCACTCCTTAGTGGCAGTTATTGACTGGAGCACTGTGATGAGGCCACAACAGAGAGTGCCATGAATTCCTCCCTTAGGCCTGGGAGTGGAGTGTGGGGCACTGTGCCGGGATTTACCATCCTTGTTGTTTCTGCCTGAGGCAATTTGGGATTCACTGGATAAGAATGGATTTTGTTATTACTGAATTCAAACCTCAGGCTATCCCAAAGCTGTGAAAAGAATTTAGTGTGAGAGTAACCAGGGGTTGGCGATCACTCATTCCAACTGAATTAGAGACTTATAAAGATTTTGCCTAGTGTAGTATTTTTGTGAGTGAACGAATGAACATGTTTTGTGTATTTACTTTGCACTCACAAGACTTTCCTTCTCTTATATTGCAGTTCTCAACCAGGGGCATTTTTGCCCCCCAGGGGACAATTGCCAATGTCTGGCGACATTTTTGGTTGTCACAGCTTAGGGAGAGAGTGTCACTGGCATGTAAGGATAGAGGCAAGGGATGCTGCTAAACTTCCTACAACTCACTGGACGAGCCCCCACAACAAAGAATTATCTCGTCCCAGATGGCAGGAGTGCTGAGATTGGGAAACCCTTATTAGGCAATTTACTACCACCAGGTGGCAGTCGTGCTGAGATGTTACGATGAAAGGAGTTCACCAGGAGCACAGTTGATTGTAGCAGTTAACCACTCTGTTCTCTCAAAATACACACACATACACCACACACTTAAAGTGTTTTTAAATTACAATAGTGAAATATTCTTTGCAAAAGATTCAAATGGTATAGAAGTGCATAAAGTAAAAAATAAGGGTTCCTCTGTTCCTTCAAGTCCTACCCTTTAGGATTAAATTTGATGTGTATCTGTCCAGATTCTTTTCCTATATATGAGTGTATTTGCATGTGTGTATACATTTATATGTGTGTGGACACACGCACATAACTAGTATCTTACTGTTCTTTTGTTTTACAACTCGCTTTTAACTCTCAACGTTATACTAGGGCATCAAGTAATTTTGAACTATCTCATTTTTAAATGAATACATAATGTTCTGTTGTATAGATGTACTATAATTTATTTATATGTATTCTTATTGATGGGTATTTGAGTTGTTTCCAGTTTTTTGCTCATACAAGCAATTCTGTAGTCATGTTGTTATTTCTGTAGAATAGTTTCCTGGAAATGTTAGAACTGGGTCGGAGTGTATGTACATTTAAAATCTTGATGCATTGGTGTACTGGTTTGTACTCTTAACAGTGTGGGAGAGGAACTGTTTCCTCACACTCTCGCCTACGTTAGATACTATCACTATTTTACTATTTTAAAATTTATATTGTATTTCATTCTTAATGAGGTTGAATATCTTTTCATATGTTTATCTATATTTCATATGTTTATCAGTCATTTGTTCTTCTTCCATGAATTGCCTGTTGATTTCCTTTTCCTGTTTTTATATTGGGTTTTCTTTTTACCAATTTGAAGTAGTTCTTATTATACATTTCGCTTATTAATGCTTTGTCTCAAGTTTGTTTTTGAGTAAGGGGTGAGTTAGGGATAAAACTTAATATTTTCTCAAGCTAGCTAATTGACCTAACAGCTTTTATTAAATAATTTCTTCCTTTCCCATTGTAATGAAATGCATATGTGCATGGGCCTGTTTTGGACTCTATTCTATCTAATCTTGTGCCAGTTTCACCGTGTTTTATTCATTGTAGCTTTATAGCTGGTGAAGAAGGATGGGAAGACCGGTAGGTTGGATACTCTGATGTGCAAAAGCCTAGTGGTAGAAAAAACATGGCAGGTTTGGAAGCAGGCTAGAGGCTGAAGAAGGAATGAGGGCGAGAGGAGAAGGGAAATGACATTGGAGTTAGATGAGGCCATTTTAAAATTTGGATCTTTATCCTTGGAGCCAGGGGAAGATTTTAACCCGAGGAATAACATGATCACATTTATATTTTCTAAAGCTTACTCTCGACTTCTGTTTCCAGCCATGATGGCATAACTGGTATCAGACTGGCCCTCCCACCATAAACGACTATAAAACATGACAATACATATAAGATACTATTTTCAGGCAGTTAATGGCAGGCCACACAAAACTGATCCCTGACAGAAGGAAGAACTTATGAGGTGAGCCCTGTGGTCACCCACTTTCCTGTCTAGGAACAATTTCCTAACCATGACACGGAGAGCAGGAGTCCAAGAAGAGCACAGTGGTCCCACTAACATACGGAGGCAGAAATCAGGGTCCAGAGCAGCTGAAGCAGCTAGAAACTGTGGGGTGAGGTACAGAGAGGAGGGAGTTGTGTAAATAGTGGGCCCCAGCAGTACATGTACAGGTCCCCTGCAAGTCTAAGGCTGAGAGGTGAACTGAACATGAACTGAGTGAGCTCATCCAAGATTTAAAAGATAGCAGCTACTAAGGGTTGGGAGTGGAACAGAGATACTAGCAGTTAAGTAGTGCTATAGGAAGAGTAGTTCTTGGTCACTGGAATTCTGGTTGTAACAGAGCAGGGTGGAAGTTATCACCTTATTAACGCCCCTGGCATTCGATGGTCTCAGTATAAAGGGCACACCTTAGGAACAAGAATCACCCTCTAGAAAAAGACCTTCTCTGGACTCCCCATATCAAAGCCTAAAACCCAGCCCTGACAAGATCTGCATGGGAGGCAGCGTTTGGAGACTGACTTCTGTTTCGTTAGAAGGGGCTTGGGAAACAGACTTTCCATAGATCTACACTAACAAAGCATAAAACCAAACCTACAAGACTTTAGGTTGACCAGCCAGTAATTATACTGCCTCCTAAAATAGGAATAGCATTCTTCAGAGGAAGGCAATAGAATCCAGAGTTTCTGCAGTGAACTATTCGTAAGATTTAGTGTTTAATTTTAAAAATCACTAGTCAAAGAAACAAAATTGTGACACACAGCCAAGAGAAAAAGAAATCCTTAGAAAACCAAACCTGAGATTGTCCAGATGTTGAGTTTAGCAGACAAGACTGTAAAGAAACTCTCACAAATGTGTTTATACAATTAAAGAAGACTTATACAATTAAAAATTAAAGGAAAATATGACCTTAATGAGTGAGAATATGGAGAACTTTGGCTGAGAAATGAAAACTATAATAAAGAACCAAATGAAAACTCTGAAATTGAAAACCAAATAAGTGAAATGAAAAATGTCTTGGAAGGGCCTAACAGCAGGTTGGAGATGACAAAAGAGCCAGTAAATTTGGAGACAGATCAATCTGAGAAACCAAGAGAAAAGAGGTTCAAGAAAATTGAATAGAGCCTCAGAGACAGGGAGACAACATCCAACAGTCTCATGTACACGAAATTGAAGTCCCAGAGGAGAAGAGAGTGAAATCAGGGCAGAAATTTTTTGATATTTAAATAAATAAATAAATAGTGGCTAGAAACATCCAAATTTGATGAAAAATACCAACTCACAGACCTAAGCTCAGTAAATCCCAATCAGATTTCTCTCTCCGTCTCTCTCCCACCTATCTATAGAACTATACTTACATACATCATAATCGAACCTCTGAAAACCAAAGATAAAGACCTTCAGAGTAGCCAGAGGGAAAAAAGATCTATTCAGGGGACAAGGAAAAGGACCATCCACTCTCTTCTCACCAGTGAGTGGGGAGGCCAGATGAAAAAGGGAAAATAGCTTTAAGGTTCTGAAAAAGAACTAGAATTCCATATCCATCAAAAATATTCTTTGAGATGAGGATAAAATAAAGACTTTTTCAGATAAAGAAAAGCTGAGGGAATTTGTTGCTAAACAAACTGCACAACAAAAAAATAAAAGATATCCTTCAGGCTAAAGGGAAATGATGCCAAGTGGAAACTCAGAACTACAAGAAGGAAAAAAGAATACTAGAAATGATAAAAAAAAAAAAAAGGGTAAACATAAAAGACTATATTTTCTTTTTAAAAAAACTGTTTAAAGCAAAATGATGACACTGTAAGGAAGGGGCTTATATTCAAATACAGAAGTAAAAGAGATAACAATTGCACAAATGATAAAGTATGGCTAAATGGAATTAAATATTTGCTAGATTATTACATTTGTGAAATGTCAGAAATCAGCTGTGAAGTGTGTGGTGTGTGTAATGAAGGCAATGTGGAATGTCATATGTGCAGTGTCAAGTGTAAAGAGGAAAGAGGTACAATACTGACTCTAAACAGACCCTGATACATTAAGGACGCACATTGTTAACCTTAGAGCAACCACTAAAAACATAATAACAAGAAATATAACTAAGGAAGCAATAGATTAAATAAAATTGAACACTAAAAACATTAAATTAACTCAAAGGAAAGCAGAAAAGTGGAAACAAAGGGACAAAAAGCAGAAAGGACAAAGGGAAAACAAATAACAAGAAGGAAGAGTTAAACTCAACCATATCAATAATTATATTAGGTGTAGATGGATTAAACATCTCAATTAAAAGGGAGATCATTCAACAAATAGTGCTGGAACAGTTGCATGGCCATATGCAAAAAAAAAAGAGCCTAGACACAGACCTTATACAAAAAAATAACTCAAAATGGATCATAGACCTAAATGTAAATGCAAAACTATAAAACTCTGAGAAGAAAACATAGGGAAAAAGTCTATGTGACCTTGGGTTTGGTGATAGTTTTAGACATAACACCAAAAGCAAAATTTGTGAAGGGAAACATTGATAAGTTGGGCTTTATTCAAATTAAAAACTTTTGGGGGGCTGGTCTTGTGACACAGTGGTTAAGTTCGTGTGCTGCGCTTCAGTGACCTGGGGTTTGCTGGTTCGGATCCTGGGCACGCATCTGGCACCTTTCATCAAGCCACGCTGTGGTGGCAACCCACAGAGAAGAACTAGAAAGAGGATATACAACTATGTCCTGGGGCTTTAGAGAGAAAAGGAAAAGAAAAGAGGAAGATTGGCAACAATTGTTAGCTCAGGGCCAAGCTTCCTCACCAAAAAACCCCCCAAAAACAAAAAAACCCTTTTGGTGTGTAAGACAATGTTAGGAGAATGAAAGGAAAACTCACAGACTTGAAGAAAGTATTTGCAAATATGTATCTGATACAAAACTTGTATCCAATATATAAGATCAAAGAACTCTTAAAATCCAACCATAGGAAAATAATGCAATTTTAAAATGGCCAAAAATCTGAGCAAACACTTTACCAAAAAGATATACAGATGGGAAATAAACACATGAAAAGATGCTCAACATCATTTTTCATTAGAGAAATGCAAATTAAAACCATGAGATACCGTTGCACATCTATTAGAATGGCTAAAATCCAAAAAACTGACAATACCATTTGCTGATGAGAATGTGGAACAACAGGAACTCTTATTCATTGCTTGTGGATATGCGAAATGAAATAGTTGAGAAGACAGTTTAACAGTTTCTTACAAAGCTAAACACAGTCTTACCATGTGGCCTAGAAATTGTGTTCCTAGGTATTTACCTAGGAACTGATTTGAAAACTTATATCCACACAAAACCCTGAAAGTTTATAGCACTTTTATTCATATTTATTTAATTATTGTAAAAACTTGGAAGAGACCAAGATGTCTTTCAATAGTGAATTGTGAATGGTTGAACAAACTGCAGTATACCTGTACAATGGAACACTACTCAGTGATGAAAAGGAATGAGTGATCAAGCCACACAGAGACATAATGAATCTTAAATACGTATTGCTAAGTGAAATAAGCCAGTCTGAAAAGGCTACATTCTGCATGATTCCATTTATATGATGTTATGGAAAAGATAAAACTAGAGACAGTAAACATCAGTGGTTCAGCAGGTTGAGGAAGGGAAAAGGTGGTTCAAAGTGAAGCATAGGGCCTATTTAGGATGGTGACACTATTCTGCATAACATTGTAATGGTGGATACCTGACACTATGCATGTGTTAAAATCCATAGAATTTTAATAGTACAAAGAGTGAACCTTAATGTATGCAAATTTAAAAAAATCATTTAGGAGGTGGAGAGATCCCAAGAAGGAACACAGACTGTGACAAAAGAATCTAACTGTATTTCAAATATTATAGACTAACTTCACTGAAGGGAGTGGGGAAACAAGTGCTGACCTAAGTAACTTTGGAAATGAGTGGAGCCTGTAAGAGTAAAGACAATAGGAACCATACATAAGCACTGTACTCTAGTTGACAACATTATTTCCCGTAGGATTATAGGTTAACAATTTTGAAATCATTATACGTGTATACTTAATTGAACAATTAGGTACATGGATGGTGGATGGGGGAATTGAGGTTTCTCACTGCTGGAGTGGGAGGTTACAGAAAAGCAAGGAGAAGGCGAAGGATGGAATGATCCATGTTGGACTGGATTAGAGTTGGAGGTATCAGTATGAACTCATTGTTAGCTTAATATAGATACAGATAGATACACATAGAAACATGTATAGGTATATGTATACCTATAGTTAGCATATATTTTTTTGCTCTGTCAGCTGAGAGAACATTGAGATCTTGGTTTCAAATGGCATTCTCTAATTAAAGGAACCAAGGTTCCTTGGAGAAAAAGCTGATTTTAGGATTGGGGCAGAGAATATACAAGATGAACATGGAACATCTTGCAGTTCTCCAAACCCAAAACCCAAACCAAACCAAACCAAACCAAACCATAACAATGGGGAATGTCAAAAGGACACTGGAGCCAACAAGAAGAGTTACCAATGGCCAAAACTGACACAATTAGAGCAACAAGATAAAGTAGTGTTGTATTATAACCCAATGTCTAAAATAAATATCCACGAGTCTTTACTGATATAAATAAATGATTGAGTAGATAAATAAATTAGGGAGAATAGACAAATCTCCCATTTAGAAGAATTGCAAATAAGTTCTGTAGATATCTACTCCACTCTCAAAGAGGTGGAGCAAAACTCCGCACTCCTTAAGTGTGGGCTGCACATAGTGACTTCCTTCCAAAGAAGACAGTATGGAAAGGAGGGAAAAAGAGTAACTTTACAGTAGGGAAACCTGACAAACACTACCCTAGCCAGGTGATTAAGTCCTGTTGATTGTATGTGTTCTTGATATGATGTGATGAGTACAGCATTTTACCTCTGTAGTCTTCCTCCAAGAAACCTATAACCCCAGTCTAATCTTGAGAAGAACATTAGACACATCTCAATTAAGAGACATTACACAAAATCCCTGACCAGTACTCCTCAGAGCTGTCAAGGTCATCAAAAACAAGGGAAGTCTAAGGACGTGTGACAACTAAATATGATGGGGTATCTTGGATGGGATTCTGGGACAGAAAAAGGGAACTAGGTAAAAACTAAGGAAATCTGAGTAAGTATGGACTTTAGCTAATAATGTGTCAACATCGGTTCATTATTTGTGGTGAATTAGCGTAATAACCTAAGACGTTAATAGTAGGAGAAGTTGGATGTGGTGTATGTAGGAATTCTAAGAAAAAGTTTGATCCACCATGGTAGAGGAATTTTATTATTTCCTTACAAGTTATAAAATTCTCAGTTGAAGAAACACACAAAGAGAAAGCAGCTAAAAATTATATGAAGATGAAAGTGTCATAGAGGTGTATCAGGAAGTTGATTAATAAAAATATTATTCTTTCTGGAAAAAAAGCCACGTCTACTTGCATCTCATACAACTGCACAAGTACAGTTTCTCTAGAAAACCATCAGAGGTGCTTTATGCATAGCTCCCATTTTGTCACTTAGAGAATATTATAAAGTCATGTACTCAAGGGTTGAGATTTTAATGAAATTAATAGTTTTCACTGCTTCATCAAGTATACTCTTAGCTGGAAGTGGCGTGTTCCTCTAGTCTGTGGGTGGTGAATGGGAAGAGCATGAGGGCTGCTAGTTGGTTTGGTGCTGCTGCTCTGTCTTGTGCTGAGGCCCCAGGAGTTGCTTCTCCGCCAGCAGTGAAAATACCAATGCAGTGAACAAGGCAAATAATATTCTCATATTAGCATGGAAACAGTGCTGACCTCACATACCCCCTGAAAGGGTCTCAGTGAGCCCCTGGAGTCCAGACAACACTTAGAACCACTGGGTTGATGGCAGGTATCCAGAGTTTTTGGATGATGAAGGCAAGCTCCTATAAATACTTTATGCTTGTTGTGCTTGTCCCATTAATGAAATCCATTAGCCTTCCTCCCACCCTCTGCCAAAGGCAGAGTTCATTACACTGGATAAAAACCAAAACTCACTTATATGAGGCTACAAGAGATGCATTTAAAATGTCAAGATCCAGGTAGGTTGGCAAAATGATGGGAAAAAGATAATACCAGGTAGCTAAAAACTGAAAAGAACCCAACAATGCTCATCAACAGATGAATGGATAAACACATTGTGGTATAGTCATAGAATGAAATACTACTCAGCAATAAAAATGAACAAGCCACTGACACACACATATGTGCCTGAATCCCATTGTTTTGCTGAATGAATATTAAGCTAGACACAAAGGAATACCTACTGTATGTTTCCGTTTGTATGAAAGTCTAGAACAAGCAAAATTCATCCATAGTGATAAAAAAATCAGATAAAAAAGTTGGATCCACAGTTGCCTGGGACCAGGAGTGGCAGAGAGATTGACTGTAAAAGGATTTGCAGGAACTTTCTGAGGTGCTGGAAATATTCTATTTCTTGATTGAGTAGTGGTTACATGAATTATATGTTTGTCAAAACTCGCTGACCTGTACTCTTAAAATGTGTGAATTTTATTGCATGTACATTACACTTCAAAAAAAATTGATTTGTAAAAAAGCTTTCTCTGATGCAGTATGGAGAATGGATTGGAGGGAGCAATGAGTGGATGTGCGACTCCTAGTTTGGAGGCTGTTGCCATATGCAGGTGAGAGACAATGGTGGTTCAGACTAGAGTAAGGAAATACAAAGAGGAAAGGTTCTGGAGATACTTTGGATATAAGATGGTGATGGAATGGATATGGGGATGAAGGAGAGGGAGGAATTAGGGATGTTCCCTAGGTTTCTGGTTTGTACATCTGGTTGGGTGCTGGCAGCAGTCTCAGAGAAAAGACCCATGAAGAGGGCCAGCTTTGTTGTGAAATCTGGAAAGGTTGTAAGTTTAATTTTGGATGTGTTAAGTTTGAGGTGACTCTGAGAAAGTCAAGCTTTTATATTTAGAATGTAGTTGGATATACAGATCTGAAAGTCTGAGCTGGAGATCAATTTGTGAGTCATTTGTACTGATGGTAACTGACGTCTTAGGAATGGGTGAACTCATCTGGGAAGAAAGAATAGGTTGGGAAGAGGAAATGGTCTTGGGTTGAGCTTCAAATAGTTTCACAACTTTACCAGCCAGGGAGAAGGAGAGGAGCAAGAAAAGGAGACCGAAAAGTAATGGCCACAGATTGAGGGCAACCAGGAGGATGTGGTTTCACTTGAATGTTATCAATTCATTATCCAGCTTTCCAAAACATTATCTTGTTTTAAAGTTTAGAATCTTACAATAACCCTGAGAGTTAGACAAAGCAAGTACTACTCTAATTTTATAGGTGAAGAAACCTGAACAGATCCAGAAGCCATATACACACGTCCAGAGTGGCAGGAGGAACGTATATTCTACAGGTCGATGGAAGCAGTGTTTCCTGGCTCTTAGTCAGGGCAGCAGATGTAAGGCACATCATTGCCTTGATATTGGGACAGTAACCTGCCTCACTCAGGAAGCTTCCCTGATGCACATTTTCTTGGGATGTAGTCTGCCTAGCTTTGAGATGCTAGAGCTGATAGGTCATGTTGGGGAGATAGCAAGTAAGTTTAAACAGAAGAAGAGAGTGTGTAGTCAGAAGTCATAGCGGGTCCTCCTCTATCTCTCTTTAGATTTTTTTCAGACTGAATTTTTCCAAGCTTTGTCTTCACTCACATTTTGTATTTATCCAGGCTTTTCATCACTTTTGCTCTCCTCCATTTCTCACGTTTACCATCTTCAGTGGGTTATGAATTCTCCAACCAGTGGTGGCCAAACCTGATGCTGAATTTACTTTTTCAACTTCCTCCAAGCCTAGGTTCCCTTCACCTGTGCCGAACCCTGGGCATGTGCTCCTTAATGGTCTTCACTGCCCCTCCTCTCCGCCAGGAGTGGAGAGAGGTTGGGCTCACCTGTGCTGCCTCGTCAACACTACAAGGGGTGTATCATCCTAACAATGTGTGAAATCCACCTGCATCACCCTCTCTGAATTACGGCTGCCACCATATATGAGCCCATTTTTGCTTTCAAAGATGATTCAGAAATGGGTATTCAACTTCATTCTTAAATCCCATTTGCGTTGCTGTTGTTGCATTTTTGTTGCTTTGATTGGCCTATATTCACCATGGGGGGACCCACTGGGTGTGGTTTTTAGTCAAACACTGTGCCCCTCCTTTGTGTCCTCAGGGGGACTCACAATCCAGTGATTCACAAAACATACGACTCACAATATATCATAGTGTTGTATTTCACCAGACATGGTAACTGACCCAGGCCTGGGCAAGCAGAGTGAACAGGATCGATTAGAATCCTTCCGTGACACTTGCTGTATGGAGACTGGTAGGAAGAGGTCTCTTCCCTTTTTGGATCTCAAGCTTGTATAACGTGGGCCTGCTATTTGGCTTATTTCCTGCCACATGGAGAGCGTACCACTTATAATGCTTCCAGCTGGAGCCTAAGGACATTTGTTATCCTATATGACTTGAAGCCTGAAAACAATCAGCTTTGGGGTCAAGCAGCTCAACAATGTCATTGAGGGTCTTTCCATGTTTATGCTCCATTTTTATGCACTTGGTCCTTGCATTGGTCCTTATGACTGCAAAATGAATGCCACAGCCTGAAAGGCAGAGCTATCAAATAAGTCAAGGCAGAATTCCAGAGATATTGTAAATATAGGATTGGCACCTGTTCTTTTTGTGGCAGGGCCTGTGTCATATCATATTTTATGACCTCCAGTGTATCTCAGATTAAGCACGTAATGGATGCACAATGAATACTTGATGAATCAATGAACTGATCCTGTGTGGGGAGGAGACAAGCATGTGGAAATATTTTATGAGTCATCTATCAGGCCAGGACCACTCTGGGGCAAAAAAATGGAGACACTTTTCACAGGAGGGCACTTGGATGTTTGAGAAAGAATTAAAATGAGGTAAGCATGTTACAGAGAGAGAGGAAATGCCAGCTCGCTTGGGAGTGTTGTACCTATTTTCTCCTTTCCTGAGAAGATCCAGCTGAAGAGCAGGCAGGACCTGGGGGATGGACAGCCCTGCTTCTCCGCTACCAGCCAAGTCAAAAGAAGCTGCTTCAAGTCTGTTCATGAGTGACCACCTCCCTCCCTTTCCACTGAGATGAAAGGCCTCTAGGAGTATCCCTGTCCTTCCCCAGGATCAGCAAGAAGGTCACCACACAGTTTGCCTGGGACCTCTCCTGGCTTTGGAGTCACGAATGTGTATTTAAATCTTTACTCCGTCATATATCCAATGTATGGCTTCGCGCAAGGTACCCAATCTCATTAAATTACAATTTTCTCGTCTGTAAAGCCCAGTCCCATGAAGACAACATGTATCGACTGCTTAGCCAAGTCCCTGGCTCAGAAGGAGTAGTTGCTGTGATGATCTTGGGCGTGGTGGCAGCAGCCATGACACGTTTCAAAGACAGTTCTGCTCTCCAGCTCAGGAAGACACATGAAGGAAAATCGAAGCTTTGTGTTGGAAATACTCTATGATTGGGAGGTCAGGCTGAAGGGTTCTGAGGACCCAACTATGGGAAAGATGAAATCTGAGAACTATAAACTGAAGGATTCAGAACAGAATGTATGCCGTGTAGATAAGTAGTAGAAGATACAGAGATGAATATGAACTAAGAAATTCAAAGAACCCCCAGCAAAGTCGTGTTAAGGAATCTGGAGCTCTTGTGAAAACTGGGCAAGCATCACTGCAAATAGACACTTGGTTTTGAGGCAGCCATATCTGAGCTTTCAGTTGACTTTGGGCCTGGCCCCTCACAACCAGGTCTCAGTAGGATTCCTTTTAACAAATACTTATTAGGCACCTACTCTATGCGTTATGACTTACCGAATACCATATTATTGGAAGAGGTGATAAATTCTAGGGGCAGTGAGGAAAGGGGAAAAACAATAATTATGAAGTGATTGGGGAAGAAGAGAGAACAGAACTCGAGCTGGCACATGAAGGAGTGATGTTTGGAGGGAAGAGAGTGGGAAATTGAGGCAGAAATAATCCCTTAGCTTGAGTTTCAAATTGAGGATAATGAGTTTCTTTAAGAGTCTGTCAGAGGAGAAGCTGGAGGAAAAAAGGGCAGGAATGAGGCAGAAGGATGGGGTCTGGCGGAGGGAGATGTGGAGTGCTGGTGGTTGCCTGCTTAGCCACTGTTAGCATTCTTCTAAATCCTCAAGTAATGATAACTCATGATGACAGCTAACCTGTTGAGGTTGAAGACTGTATGTGGATATGTCTAATGTAATTTAATCTTTTCAGCAATCCTGGGAGGTGAGTGCTATTATTATCTCCATTTGGGGCAACTTAGAGACGGTAAGGAGCTTTTTCAAGGTCACCCCTGAAGGTTTGAACCCAGATGGTCTGATTCCAGATCATGCACTGCATAGCTGCAGAAATCATGTCTCCTCGCTGAGAAGAGGGTACAGGATGCAAACGTGGAGTGGGCTACATTTCCAAAGCCCCTTAGACAGTCCCTTAGATGGTCACATCAGATGCAGGAAGCCTGAACCTACCATTTTCCCCAAAAGGAGTAGTAAGAGTTAAGGACGGTTAAGGAAGGTAGAAAACTTTGAAAGTCAGACTAGGACAAGAGACAGAGCAGGTTAGAGTATTTGATCAGAGAGGAAGGTCCAGTGATTGCGACTAGCAGAAATTATGCCTGTAAGTGAAAGGGCCTCTGTGTACCGAGGAAAAGATCTGACATAAATCCAAGGGTGTTGATGAGCTTTGTGATCCAGGTTTCTTGGCAATTTTCATTCCTTCCTGAAAAAAGGCCGAGAGCAGCTTGAAGTGCAGCTTGACCTACACCTAGAGTTCTTGTGGCAAAAGAGTTCAGGCCAATTTTGGAGCATGGGCTTTGTGAAAGTATTCCCTTGTCAGTTAGGACCATTCAGGTTATTTGCAGACCAACCCAAACACTTTCAAACCATAACGAAAACGCATAGAAAGTGGATCGAGTTGATTCTGCAGCTCAATGATGCCATCAAGGACCAGATCCTCTTAGTTCCTCTGCCTTGCTGTCCACTGTGCGGGTGTCGTCTTAAGGCTCGTCCCTTCATATCATAGGCTAGTTGCCAGCAGCAATGCTTCTTTGTCCATCTCCAGAGAGAAAGCGGCTGCTTTCCCAAGTGTCTCTCTTAAAAGCCAGGAAAACCCCAGCAAACTTCTCAGATCTCATTGGCCTAAGTTTGCGCAGACTTCCCATCCTTGGAGCCGTCACCACTAGCCAGTGGGCTGGAGATCAAGTCCAGCGTAGGTGAACAGAGCCCATCCCTGGAGCTGGGATGGACTGGCTATTGAGGAGTCATGTTTTCTGACCTGTGGAAGGAAAAAATAAAAAGCTATGTTTTTCCATTAGGTGATTTAGAGTGAAGCTTGACTGCGGGGTTCAGAAGAGTCTGGACCTCTCTAGTGAACCCGTGGGGCAACCCACCACGAGCCTTGCTGTGTGAGAGGCCAGGAGTCTCCTGGCAGACCACTCGTCCTGAGGGAAGGAGTTAACCACGATGAGCTTGGCTACGCGTCACCATTTCAGGGTCAGAGTGGGAAAGTGGTCCTAAGAAGGGCGGAATATGTCTCCAGGATCTGCCCTGGAGCCAGCCTCAGTGGAATCATGGAGTATTAAGGAGAAAAAGGGCTCTGAGTAAAAAGAGAATGAGCAGTTTCAGTAAAATTGGAGGGACTCGGTGTCCCAAGCACCCTGGCTGTGGGACTTCTGACAGAAATGACCCTGTGTACTTCCTTAGTTGGAGGATGGCCATTGCTAAAGGCACAGCTGAAGCTGATTCTGGCCAGTTCCCACCACTCACCAGCAGGGGTCCTTCAGGCATTGTGGTGGGTGCTGGCCAAGACATTCGGATCAGAGGTCACAATCTTGTCTTCAGAACCAGTGTGTGTGCCCCCTGTCTTTGTGAAGAGAAGGCATATGCAACACCCTGGGACAGCCCCTCCTTCCCGAGGAGGCCAGTCACTACCCCACGGAGAGATAGGAGGCTAGGGGGCAGGGCGGGGGCACGGAGTCCCTCCAGGAGCGGGTGTTCTGAGACTAGGAGCAATGATCCTTTGAGTCTGTAATGCTCTGTTCGCCTGTCCTGCAGTTGGTTCTCTTGTTTTGCTAGCAATAATTACTTACCAAAAGCACTCAAGAGGCCATTCTTCTCCTCTTAGGGGAAAAGCAGGGCCTGGACCAGTTTGCTGATAGCAACCCCAGGCCAGAAAGTCCACTGGGCCCACACCCCCAGGTGAATCAGGAAAATTCTGGGCTGGTTTCTGGAAGAGTGACACAGCTTGCAATTCTGTGGTTCTCAGACTTTGGGATTTTACCAGAAAAACTGCAAAGTGAATTTGGAGGACTGACTTAGATATAACTCTTCCAGATAACTCCATCCCCCCCACTATTATTACCATAGTTTCATAAAAGATAAGACTTTTAATTCAAAAAAAGGGAGGAAACAGTCTCAGTAAACTACAATCCCTTAAAATTGATCAAATTTAGATTTATGACTAGTTACTATATTATTCTCATTTTTAAAATCCGATGGACTGCTTTTTCTTAATTTCTGCAGACAGATGGACAAATATTACCTATGTTTGTGAATCACAGCTCTGCGTGGCTTGGCAGAGACACAAATGAAAAAAACCCAGTGAGATTTTTCAGTAGGCAAACTGAAAGCTGTTTGCTTAGGAGAAAAGCTTGAGAAGCTTCTTTAGCTAGAAACTGCCAGATAGAGTCTTTGGGTTAAGAAAGCTCTGCTTGAGTTCTTCCAGATACCCTGAGGTGATGGCCTTAAACCCATAAACTGGGAGGGGATCTGTTGGCATTCATTGTTTATGTACCTCTTAGGGAGTTTGTCAGTTTATGGGACTATTCACCACACAGTCAACTGGGTGAAAGATTAATAATTACCTACCTACCTACCAATTACTTACCACATGGGTGGGTAAAATTCTGGATGAGGAAACCTCCCTCAATTCTGGAAAGGACTACAAAACCACAATCTGGCCCCAACATTCCTAGTGGCAGGTTTGATTCAGGAAAGGATACCCAAGTGAAATTACATTTGTTTTGTGTAGAAGAGAGAAACATTTCCTTTTATACAAGGCTGAGTGTTTTGGGGTTGGTTATGATGAAGTCAGTGGTGTCCGATTAACACCATTGCTAAGTCTTCACTCAGACAGGACCATCCCTTTGCCTGAATTCATCTCACTGAATTGTTTGCGTATAATAAATTGTTGCTATAGAGACCAACCAGCAGACAGCAGAATGCCCCACAGCACTTGGAGGTCAGAGCTAAACTGACCAGCGTGGGAGGAAAATGACAGCTAGAGCTTCACTGTCACTTCTTGCTACTGGAGTAGCTGAGCAAGACTCTCCCTATGTGACTCCAGAAGGCAGGTTGATCTGGTCAGAATCTCAGCTCCTCATGGTGGCACAGGAGCATGGAACAGAAAATAGACAAGAGTCAGAAATAGTTGACCTTATAGTTAGAAGGGGCCTAACACATATGAGAGGAGCCTATCGGAGCAGGTATACATAGTCTTTCAGTCAGCATATCTATTTCTCAAGTGTTAGGTGCTGGATAAACAGTGGGAAGTGGAATGACAAGGTGAGTGACAAGGTGAGTGGTCCTTGGGGACAGACCTTGAAGCTGAGACTTGTAGATCTGAGTTAGATGGGCATGTGGGTTCCAGGGACATTTTTTGTTTTTTTTAGGATGGAAGATACTAAAGTATGTTTGCATGTTGACAGGAGCTCTGTAGTGGAGAGGAGCAGAGTAAAGGTGCAAGAAGGAATATACTTGAAGAGATAGAGTCCCTGAGAAGGTAGGAGGCAGGAGGGAGCCCAGCGCACAGGAGGAAAGACTAGACTCTAACAGACCTAGGGATACTGCTCTTATTGCAACAGGAAGGAAGGAGGAGAGGCTACCGATGCTGGCACCTATGTAGATCCGGTCATGGAAATACTAGGGATTTCCTAATTGGTGACTTCTTTTTCGCATTAAAGCATGAGTCAAGATGCCCTGCACAGAGTGGAGGTGGGAAGCAGTAAGAGGGTGAGGAATCCAGTCCTTGAGGAGGGGAGAGAGGGCTTCCTAGAGAAACACAGCATGATGGCTGTGCGATGTCAGGGGCCCGCTGGAGGGTAATGGTCTTGAACTTATAGTGGCACCTCTCTGCATGATTGATGATTTTGCCCCAATAATACTTGCTTTTAGGTGCAGGCCCAGGGAAGGTGGATAGTAGGGGCTGCTTGGTGTTCTGGGGTTACCAGGAGAGTGTGATGGAGGGTAGAAAAGAAAGGGAGGGGCTGGCCCAGCCACAGCAGTTAAGTTCTCACGTTCCACTTCGAAGGCCCTGAGTTTGCCAGTTTGGATCCTGGGCACGGACCTATGCACTCCTTGTCAAGCCAGGCTGTGGTAGGCGTCCCACATATAAAGTAAAGGAAGATGGGCATGGATGTTAGCTCAGGGCCGATCTTCCTAAAAAGAAAAGGAAAAAAAAAGAAAAGACAAGGGCAGCTGCAAGAGAACAATGCTTGTGGGACCGTGGAGTCTAAAAGAAGCTAAGAAGAAAATGAAGACAGGAGAGGAAAGATGAGAAGGAGGAACTGGTGAGTAGTGGATTAGTGGTCTAATGAAACCTGAGGTGCCTTTTTCCATGAGGCATTTAAGCAAGTGAGCTGTAAGTATAGTCAGAGAGTAGGATTATCAATTCACGATTTTGGAGATAGAGATTTCTGGTGAATGCAAAATCTGTGTGTGAGGAAGGGAATTCTGACACACGCTACAACATGGGTGGAACTTGAAGACATTACGTAGAATGAAATAAGCCAGACACAAAGGATAAATGCTGTATGATTCAACACACGTGAGGCACTTAGTATAGTCAAAATCATAGAGACAGAAAGTAGAAGGGTGGATGACAGGGTCTGGGAGGATGGGGAGCTAGTGTTTAATGGGGACAGAGTTTCAGTTGGGGAAGATGAAAAGAGTTCTGGAGATGGGTGGTGGTGATGGTTGCACAACAATGAGAATGTACTTTAAGCCACTGAACTGTACACTTAGAAATGGTTAAGATGATAAATTTTGTATTATGTGTATTTTACCACATTAAAAGAAAAATTCATGTGTGACCATAGGGTGGGTGGCCGAGGAAAAAGTCCTCGGCAATGAGGTGCATTCAGAGGTGGAGGTTCTGAGAGTTGGGCTGGGGAGAGAGGCTGCGATCCAGAGCTTGAGTCTTTGTGAGTTAGATGCATGACCGGGAGGCAGGTGGAAGACAGCCGGGAGGAGAGGAGAGGGTGGTATTTCGGGGCGGTATGAGCATGGGGGAGCAGGTTTGACAAGAGGGCTGGGTTTGACAAGTGGTGATCTGGATGTTGCGATGGGGGGTGAGGAGGACTCCCACCCCACCTCAGCTCTAAGATACTTAGGGGATGAGAGAAGGAGCAGTGCCAGTTGAGAGGTGGCGGGAGAAACAGTGTCTTTGGGGGAAACCAAGTCTCAGTTAAGGCCAGGAAGCAGAGGGAGCAGTTTAAGAAGAGACTGAGAATCTTGGGATGGCCCAGGGTGCAGTGGGAGGAAAGGGGTGGTGGTGGCTGTGGCGCGCTTGGTTCAACAGTGAGTTCAAGTTGAGGAGACACATGGGGTGTTAGCCGCAATCTTCTGGTGCTGAAGTGTCGAACCAGGGGATTTGAGGCGTGATGAGATGGGTTGCAGTCCCTGGAAGTAGGATGGTGGGAGCTCAGGGCTAGCAGTTTTGTCCAGAAGGTTCTGCTTCCAGGCCCGGCTGTGGAGGGGATATAGAGGTCTTGGTGAATTCTGTGGTCCCAGAGCACTAGAGGTGGGCCCCCACTCTCCAGTCCTAGGCCCACACCGGACATCATGGCTTGACCATGACGCCATTTCCCAATAAGCTCAGATATGAATTTAGAGAACACAGTTCCCCAGAGAGCCAAACCAGGAATGTATTTACCAGCCCTGACAGGCTGACCTGCTCATTTTCTGGATGAGGAAACTGAGGTAAAGAGAGGACAAATGATTTTCCTAGACCAGGCTGAGATGGAAATTCAGATTTCCTGTTTTCCACGTCACTGTGGACCATCTGCCAGCTCAGGGCTCCAGTGGGGGCACAGGAGAAGGGCTGAGCATGCCCATGAGCTGCCCTGCAGAGTTACAGTAGAGAAGAAGCAGGCAGGGAGACAATTCATGAAAGGAGAAAGGATGGGAACGATGAGGAGGGGACGATGGGACATCAGTGAGAGGCCTCAGGGAACCCAGGCTGGCTCGGTGCCCTCTCATTGGCACTTGAGGCTGAGGAACGGGTCAGACAGGCAGCCACCTTCCCTTCCCCTTCCCCAGAAAGAACAAAGGCTCTGAGATGTGTGGGTGGACTAGTTCAGCTTTGAGCACCGGGTCATTGTGCAAAAGGGGCAGAAAGGAAAGCAACTGTGTCTGCTAATATTTGGGAAGGCCCTGAGAATGGTCTGGGGTGGCAGAAGCCAGCTCCTCTCCCTCCTGGCTGGAGATCTAAAAACCACGAAATGAACTATAAGGAAACCTCTTCTGGGGGGTCTTCAGCAGCGGAAGAGGGCGGTCAGGACAGGGATGCTTAGGGAACTTGATAGTGCTACGGAGGGCTGCTTTTAGGCTGTCATGATATGTGTGTTCCACGCATGGTTGAAAACAAACAGGGCTGCCTCGGAGATGGATTTACAGTCTTCTATGCCCTCGAGCTCGGAGCAGCCTCTGGATTTCTGAAATGTCCTGGTCACTGACAAGAAACGTCCCTTGGTTTATCTAATTAAATCCAGATCTTGCAGAACTCGCCTCAGGGGTGGAGAGCCGTGGAGAGTGCGACGGCTTGGAGACGTCCCAACCCCTGATCCCAGGGGTGAGCTGGACTCCCATTCTCTCTCTGTTCCATTAGTCTTCCAAGTCCTGTTGAGTACAGCTGAGGAAGTCCTGGGTGGAAAGCTGTGAGCCTCTGCAGGACACAGAAGCTGGAGTTCAGGTCCCGGAGTTCTTTGGTGCCCATCTGGCAAATACTAAGTAGACCGTGTGTCCCCATCCAGTAGAGATGCCTAGGAGCTCCTTCCTTCTAAGGAGCTGCATCCTTCCTGTCTCCTCACCTGGCCATGTGTTATGGGCTGAATTCTCTCTCCTCCCACCCCAACATGTATGCCGAAGTCCTAACCCCAGTGCCTCAGAATGTGATGTATTTGGAGAGAGGGCCTTTAAAGAGGTAATTAAGTTAGGATGAGGTCACTAGGGTGGGCACTAATCCTATATGACTGCTGTCCTTATAAGCAGAGGAGATTAGGACATTGACATGTACAGAGGGAAGACCGTGTGAAGACACAGGGAGAAGTCGGCCATCTACAAGCCAAGGAGAGAGAGGCCTCGGAAGAAACCAACCCTGCTGACACCTCGATCTTGGACTTCCAGACTCCAGAATTGTGAGAAAATAAATTTCTGTTGTTTAAACTAACCAGTCAGTGGTGTTTTGTTATGGCAGCCCGAACAGACTCACATGCTGGGTCTAGGTTACCTTATTCAGTGGACAGAGGGGCTGTTGCTTAGCATGCACCCCTCTCCAGGAACTGCAGGGTAGGGTGTTTGGCCCTGGAGGGCTGTCTGAATGGAGCTGTCTGAGGGAGGAGACACGTGCTTCCTGACCCTCCCGGTCCACCCTGAGCACCCATCTTAAGCCTGTCTCCAGGAAACTGCAAGAAGGTGCTGTGGAAAAGGTCAGGGTCAGAAACATGGATCCTGTTCCTCGCTGCCTCATGTCCAGTTCTGTGTGACAGGGAGGGATGAATGGCTGCCCTATGGCTGGAGTCGGTACATTTTGGATCCCTTTAAAAAATGGAAACAAAAAATTTAGCCTGTCAAACCACAGAAAGCAATACAGGCTTTTTACAGCACAGCTCAGGCATCTCCAGTCCTTTTCAGCACAGCCAGACACACGTGGTCTCTGGCTGAGCCTATGGGGGACGGATGATTTACATAAGAATAGAAGTTTCGGGCTGGACTCAAGGAGGGGCCTGTGCCAGTGGGGAGACATCCTGAGCAGCTATGCAGAGCCTGAGTAATCGAGCTGCCTTGTCACAGCAGCTGGCCGCTGACCAAGCCCTGGGCGGAGCAATGACTAACTGAGCCTCCTCTGGGAGGGAGGAGACAGTTAAAATCTTGTGGCAGCTGTAATCACCGAGGCGTGGTTCTCCTGTCTGACTTGGGCTGCACAGAGCCTGGGCTAAGGGGCAGAGGAAGGACGGCTTAGGCGGCGGAGACTTCCAGATGGCTGAGTTGGATCTGATGGCTCCGGGGCCACTGCCCGGGGTCACTGCTCACTCTCTGGTCACTCTCAGCCCAGACCTTGGGTCAGCCAACCCGGCAGAAGAAGAGGACATGGGCTCCCTGGGGAGTCCCCATGGGGAGGCTGAGGGACAGGGCAGCAGCTCTGCATCGCACGGGGGTCCTGGTGTCGAGGGGGAGGGGGAGATCCTGTGTGACTTCTGCCTTGGGGCCAGCAGGGTGAGGGCAGTGAAGTCCTGCCTGACCTGCATGGTGAATTACTGCGAGGAGCACCTGCGGCCACACCAGGAGAACAGCAAACTGCACAGCCACCAGCTGACGGAGCCGGTGAAGGAGCGGGATCTGCGCACCTGTCCTGCCCACCACAGCCCGCTGGTCGCCTTCTGCCACCACGATCAGCAGTGCATCTGCCAGGATTGTGGCCAGAGTGAGCACAGGGGCCACCCCTCAGTTTCCCTGGATGCTGCCCGCAGGGACAAAGAGGTGAGTGCTGGGGTCCACCTGGGAGACGGAGATGAGGAGACGATGAGCCCAAGGAGAGGCCGGGCCACCACTGCTCCTGGGGCTGCCTCTTTCACTTCAGGGCTCTGAGTTCACCTGAAAAAGAGTTTAGCCGTAGCACCTGGCTGTTGGTCCAGCATAAATATCTGTTGCACTTGGTTCTGGAAGCTAAAGAAGGTCACTCTGTCCCCATCTCGGTCCACTGTCCCTATTCTCCTTCTACCTTGGTCTGTGTCTCCTCAGGACTGCTAGTTTCCTGCTATTTCTTACTCACCTTTCAGGCATTGATACGTGTTTGGGTGTGGCGTGCAGAAGTTGTGGGACTTAGGATGGTGGGTTTTCCCTCCAGCTGGATCTGGGTGTCAATTAATGAAATGTAAGCCTTAGCAGAAATTCAAGAGTAAAGAATCTAACCCTTCCCCTAATTTCTCTTTTTGTCTTTACCCCAAAACAAAAGATCAGTAGAAAGTGCTCCTCTAAAGTTACTGAGAGTGAAATCCAAGAGCTTGAAAAGTGCTAAGATAGCATAGAATTGGAAACTTACATTCAGACACGACCTCAAGGACGGTTTACCTCAGGGAAAATAAATGTTCCTCATCAGATATCGGGTCAGGAGAGACTGAGAAAGACCATGCTCATAGCCTGTAATTTTATTCCCATCAGATAAGGGAAACTATTTCTAGAACAACTAGCTTTTCTTTGCCCGAAAGCTGAGAGCCTAGAGAATTTCTTGGGAATGGACTTAGCTGCTTTATCTGCTTTCTTTCTCACACCTTGACTTTCCAGGAGCACTCTGTTTCTCAGTAGGGAAATGCAGTTGGCTTTTGCCCCACATTCCTTATATTCATACTCCTGGCAGCCCCGTGTCTGCACTGCGTGTGGCCGCAGGCCCTTGGCAACTTCTTGGCCCTGTCGTCCTGGGCAGCAAAGGAAAGAGGTGTCTGGGAAGGGCAGTTTACTTGCCAGGGTCTTTCTTCCACGCCCTTTTTTAGGCATACATTTTATCCAGTGTTAGTGAGAATTGTTCTGGAAAGCTGTGTGTTCCAGATGTCAATGACTCAACGTTTCCAGCTCTAAAACCCACTTGTTAACTGTTTCCAGTGTTTCCTGTGTCAGGGAATGTCCTGGGAATGTCAGGAGAGCAGTTCCTACTCAATTCCCTACTCTCATAACCACAGAGGGGCTCCATATTGACAGATAGACAGATCAAAGAAAAAGCTCCATGCAGTGGAAGAAGTTAGTCTTTCTTGAGCATTGCCACGTGCTAAATGCTTAGCATGGATTTTCCCATCCAGCCCTCAAATAACTCTGTGAAGTGGCTACTCTTTTTATCTCCACCACATTTGTCCAAACTCATCCAGATGACTAAGTGATGCGGTAAGGAACTGGAGCTTCTGGAAAGCTACCCTACTGAAGGAACACAAGGGAAGGACCCCAAGATCACGATATTTTCACCTTGCTTTTTTTGCACCAAAACCCTGCCACATGTGTAATAGACATATTAAGACAAAGTGTACTGCTTTTCCTTTTGGGCATAATATCTGAATTTCATTATAACTGACTGGTCAAGTGATGCGTATCTATGCTGAAAAACGGTCTCCACCAAATACCGCAACAGATTATGCCAGGGAGAGGTCTCCTTCCCATCCCGGATCCCCCGTCTTCCTCCTGAGAGACAAACAGCACCACCTACACTTCCTTCTGTTTCCTTTCAGAGACGTTCTATGCGTGTAGCAGCATAGATACAATATGAGTTTTAAACGTAGTGTAAATGGATGTATTACAGAGACTTAGGGGAACTGTATTTCTGAGCAGGAAAGCCCGTGTAGAGCATGTTCTGAAGCCCAAGGTCAGACGTCCTGGGAGGGAGCTGTGTGAGGTGAAGTAGGGACAAGGGGGTCAGGGGCTCTGGGGCAGGTTGTGGTGCTGGAACGCAATCATGGTTATAGGTACAATGCACCAGCCCCATACCCCAGAATTTTAGTGATGGCCCCCGTTCACAAGCTCTGCTTTCTGGTCTGCATGAGAGAGCTCTTGTCCTTTCCATCCTGTGTCCTTGTTTTCGGCTCAGAGAGCAAATTTACTCTGTAAATGCAGCCACACTCTAGGTGGCTCTGCCAAAGCTTAGGAGCCTAAAACGTTTCTTGCAAGGAGCCCGAAGAGACCAGCCCAGAAGACATAGTACTTGAAGAGGCTGAAACAGCCACCAGGATTATTCTGAAAGTTTTATGAGACACGTTAAGGCTCCAGAAGCTCACTATTGCCTTCAGCCAGCCCAAGCCTGCTGGAGTCATTTGCTGAAGGTCACTTTGGGTCATGTTAAGGACTAATTACTCAGGCAGGCGTGTTGTGCATAGGAAACTGCAAATGGCAGGTCAGCCATGAGGACAAGAGCAGTCAGGATCCTGCATTGGGTCCGCAGAGCAGCCGATCGCTCAGTTAACCCATGAGCCTTTTTGGCAGCTCCCGTGGTCTCTAGCTGTGCCAGTGGGCAAAAACTCTGTTTGGGTTTTGGGAGTTCTGGGTGTTCTTTGATTATTTGTTCTACTCTACTGGGCTTCCAGAGCCTGGCTCTTCCTAACGGGGACCTCGGCACTTCCCTTTGCTCCAGGCCAACTTCCTGAGACCCCCTTCATTTTTAAGAGCAGAAGAGCAGCTGGTCTTAACTCCCCTTGCCTTCTCTGAATCTCAAGCTTGCTGTCGTGGAAACGAGACCACGTGCGTGCATGCCTGTGTAGGTTGTAAAATTGGTACTCCTGTGACTGCTTCCTGTTTGTTCTGATCCACAAAGTGTACGTGGTTCTTTTCTGTTCTTCCTCAAGTTATCACGCGTTATTGAGTGCTTCTCTTGGGCTAAATGTGAGGCTACACTGTCTGTCCTCGGGCAGCGTGCACTCGAATCAGGAGTCCAGGTGTGTCCCATAGCTCCTTGGAGGGCCAGAGGGCCCAGGCATGTCCCATAGCTCCCTGGAGGGCCAGAGGGCCCAGGCAGTGCAACTGCAGCATGTTCCAAGGAGGGAGCGGTCACTGGAAGTGAGGGCAGGGTGCCATGTTTGAAGGAGGGAGGATGTGAGCTGGGCCCTTTCTTAGATCCTGAAGTCCTTTACTGACAGGTCATTACATTCAACTTCAGCATTGGTTCCAGGAGGCTCAGGACTGGGTGCTGCCCCTGGACGTAATTTCCATGTAGAGCAGGAGCCAGGTTTCTGAGAGCCACAAGTGTCCATGCTTCTCTGGGGAGCTGCTAATAGCATTGTTCATAGCCCATTTGCTGGTAGCCAAAAGGCAGATGATTTGAGGCCACTCAGGAAAAGAATTTCCTCTAGAGGTTCTGAGGAATGCCTTGGGCTCAGTGTTATATAACTTGTTTTTCTTAAACACTCTAGCAGGCTGCATGTCTTTCAAGAGCAGGGAGGGTGTCTTATTTGACTGGACTGGTATGTGGTGGGTTCTCACCAGTTGACTGAGGAATGAAGTCAGGGGCCAGGTGGAACCCTGCTGCTACCACGCTCTAGAAGGGCCAACAGCACGTGGTTGGAAATACAGAGGAGCTGACACTATCTGGAATGTTCTTCTCTCTTCTCACTCCCTCTGCTATTCCTATTTGCATCTCTAACCCGACCTTTGGCCACCAAGCTCTGGTGCCACCTTTGCCCTGTAGATAGAAGCAAGAACAATTGTGTTAACATTTTCTTGTGGCCTTGCAGCAGAGGAGACACTAAATCATCTGACTAAGATTATACAGCCAGCAAGTGGCAGGTCTTAGGACTCCAAATATTGTGCCCTTTACACGACATTCGTCATTACCCTGCGGAAGTAGGTTGGATCTCTGTGCCCTGCAGTGTAGGGCTGTCTACACATGTTGACACCACTGTCCTGCTTTTGTGTAGGGCCCACCCTGACCTGAGACATGTGTATGGATGACATCTTGGGAAACCTTGGAGCCAGAGTCTGAGGCACCGTGTTATTTTCTAGTAACAAGAATATCTGGAGATACTGGTCTCCCAAAGTGGCCCCACCTTTTTGGTAATTGGGAGTGCCTTCCCTCGGGGTGACTCACTTGAAGAGAGGTCCCCATTAGGTACTTCAGAGTCCTTTTCTCCTTTTATGGCAGTGTGCAGACTTCGGAGTAAAGCCCCCTCGCCGGATGCTCTCGGGTGTCTCCCTATGGCTCTGGATCATGCTGGGGTCAACTGCTTTAATACATTCTCATGTCCATGCCTGTTGCTAGGGTGTGTTCAGTTGTCTCTTCCACCGCCTTTGAACAAGCGGCTCGTGTTTCCCCCCTCGCCTGGAACAGGTCACTGTATAAGCCTGTTAGATAGATCAGGGTTCCATAATTGCCAGATCCTCAGCCCCTCCCACTCTCCCTCCTCACTCCTGGGCCTCAGGTCTCAGGTCTCAGTCGTAGGAGGTCCCTGGGGCTCCCTCAGCCCCAAGTCAGTGCCCTACAGCCTGAGCGAATGTTACCTGCCCTCTGCAGATTGAGGCAAATGCCCTTCCTGCCTCGGCTTCCCTCACTGGGAGTCCCGGAAGTGCCCCAGGCTTCCGTGGGAGAAAGGAGAGATACTGCATTCGTGTTCTCTGAGTTCTGTTAGGGCATAATGATTCACGGCTTCCACTGCAGACATAACCTATTAAAAGCAGTGAAAACTATTTTTTTTTTTTCTGTCTCATGCCCTTGTGGAAGTAGGAAAGTGACAGGGCCTTTGAAGTTTGCCAAGGTTTAGGTTTTATGCCTCAGCACACTTGGCAGAAAGCACTTAGGGAGCCCCAGGAACGAGAGTGAAGCGGGGCCATGGGGTCAAAGCAGGCAAACCCGAGGTTCTCAGGCCAGCACTTGCCTCAGCTGAGAGGGCTCACTCTGCCTGCCTCCAGGAGAGAGTAAGAGCATGTGATGGAAAGTGGCCGTGGCAGCAATAATAATAAGAAGAAGAATAGTGATGGCAACACTGACACTGATGGAGCACTCACGATGTGCCAGCTACTGTACAAAGTTCTTGTTAACACACTCCATCTCCTTTGACCCTCACAATAACCCTATGAATTAGGCACTATAGTTATCCCCATTTCACAGGTGAAGGAACGGAAGTCTGGAGATGTTAAGTAGATTTTTCCGAAGTCTCAGCTGCTAAGCAGACAAACTGGAATCCCCGTCACCAGCTCCAAGCCTGTACTCCTTGTTAGGCTATTCTGGGGTTGGACTGCCTGGGCTCACCTCCACTGAGGGAGTGTGTGACCATGGCTAGGTGGCTCCATTTTATCATCTGTAAAATGGAGATAATGATATTTTCCTAATATGGGGGTGGCCAGGGTGATATGAAGTAATCCATATAAATGCTTGAAATGATGACCAACACAGCACAATGTACGTGCTCACCACATTTTAGCTGATCTGTGCTGAGAGCAGCCCCAGGAGGAGGCTGGTACACGGCTGACCCTTTGCGCCTCCACTTAGGGTGCTCTAGGCTGGTTTCTGAGAGCAGCTTCCAAGGTCAAACTTCCCTTCCGTGGCAGAAGGGCAGATAGTGCCATTGCTCTTGGGGACCTCATGTGTGCACTGGGCTCCTTCCTCCTTAATGCTGTCCTTTCCTCTTCCTAGGCTGAGCTTCGGCACACCCAGTTAGACCTGGAGCGGAAGCTGGAGCTGAATGAAAATGCCATCGCCAGGCTCCAAGCCAACCAGAAATCTGTTTTGGTAAGGCTGTTCTGGGTCACGTGTGAGGCTTCGGCACACCTGGCTGCTCCTGCAGGCTCAGCCAGGCCCATCCAGGGCTGTGGGATGGGGGCTGCAGGCCCAGCCTCCTTATCCGTGGGCTTCTTGGGGTATCTCAGCAAATGAGCATTGTAGGTACAGATATGATCAGCTATGCCATGGGGTAGCCTCACCTTGCTGTCGGAATTTGCTATGAAATTAGTTTAAGTTTCAAAATTGACAAGTGATTTACTTTTTAATAGTACAGAGTAGAAGCAAGTCTGGTCCTGTAATAACAGCATTCTTATCCTTGCATTTGCATGTGCTCTTTTGACCTGGACAAAAGGATGCGTGGAGGAGTGACGGGGTGTTTAGCTAGAGCTCCAGGAAGTATGCATAATCTTGGCTTCTTCCAACCTGAGAGGATGTTCTACATGTGAATTTCACCAGTCCTATGTCCTGGCAGCCAGAGAAGAGAGTTGAGAATTGCTGGATTAGTGGATGGTACTTGAGAACACCAATGGTGTGCCAAGCTGCTTAGTTTTAGTCTGTCTGGTTTATGGCCACTTTCCACATAAACTCTAAGTAGACCCAAATGGTTTCACAAATGCTTCTGATTAGTGGCAAGCCAATAACCACCACGGAGAAGAGAACACAAAACACCTACCCTATGGCGGTGGGTCAGCAGCATCATTTTTGCATACCAAGAATGATTCCATCCATCTACCCACCCATCCATCCATATCTAATACGTGTATCCATTTCAACTTAATTTCCTGCTCCTCAGTGTTTACAACTAATTAGCTGCTGAAGGATGAACACCTCTTTTCTACCCACATAATCTTATGAAAAGAAGAAAAATAATTGTCCCTTGAAAGCTTATAAACCTACAGAGAGTGTTGACTTCCAGGCTCAAGATAACTGGAAGAAGCACGTGGAGCATCTTGTCTTTTTCCAGATCTTTAATTTTCAGACACTTTGATCCCTACTCAGTTCGTCTCGTGATTGCATGGTAACTGGGGAAGGTAGTCATCACAATGGCCACCATATACAAGGGACCTGAAGACACAGAGAGAGATGACAAGACTTATCTGGGTCCTTAGATTGATGGAACAGGACAACCCGGGATTGTTGCGTTGACAGACATGTGCACCATCCGTCACCTCTTTAGACCATTAATTTTGGTGACTTTAATATCTTTGTGGCCTGTCCTTTCTGTATTTTTATTTGTCATCATTTGGGCAATAAATGATATCCTTCATACATTTCATTTATATGCAAGGAAAAAGTGTTTCTCCATAAGAAGGTCTGGGAATGAGAGGCCACCTATGAAAGCAGAAGAGTCAATCCAGCAACATCATTTGAGGCCTCCTTTCCACTACCCTCCCTCTGGAGGCCTCAGTTCTGGAGGGGAGTTTGGACCTGAAGTTTGTCTGTAGACTCTCGCCTTTTCAGCCTCATGGCATTCTGCTTCCATGAAGAACCTACATGTCATAATTATAGAGAGCAAATGGACTCCAGTCCTTTCCCACAACACCCTCACACTGGGTCCCATGCCTCGTCCTGCTCCTGCTTTCTGGCAGTGATCAGGAGTGGGCAGTGGGTACCCGGTGACCCCATGGCTCATGGAGCCTGGCCACCTGGAGCCTCACCGGGCAGGGGAGGGTGGGTTAGTGAGGGAGCTAGAATGTGTTACTTAGGTCAGAACCTGGCTAAAACACCAACAGCAATACTTCCCCCAAATTCACTTATAAGCAAAACTGACCTGTCTCCTGAGAGATTTCTCAATCTTGACTTCTTTGCAATATTGAAATATAATTTGACATTTAGATTTAAATCCAGCTATGATTAATTTTCTCAGAATTCACAGAATTTACAGTATAAGAAGGCAACACTTGTCAGTTGACTCAGAAGTTGCTAGGAAGACTTGCCCTCTTTCTCTTTTGGTCGCCTGCTCAGCAGCATCCTGTGTATTTAGTCCATCATGGCTGGAGGTGGTGCCCCTTGACCAGTGCCTGCAGTGACCAGGGGCTAACTGTCCCTTCTGTGGTCCTGGAAGGGCTTCAGTTTAAAGGGCTGAGCTGTAAGGTCTTGCCTGGCGACCCCCACAGTGCTGCAAGCTCCGCTGAACCACCCTGCTTGTCCTAATGAGCGTTCCAGTGTCCACAGCCAGAGGTCTGGCTGTGCCTGCTACACTGCCATGCGGCCGCCACGGGCATCCCCGCCCCCCCCCCCCCCTCCCGCCCCACTGAGTGGCCCTGGAGAATGGTGATTAAAGGAGCAGGCTCTGGAGGCAGACTGTCTGGGTTCAAGCCTTCACTGTGTCATCTTGGCAAATCACTTAATTTGGCGGTGCCTTGGTGTCCTTATCTAAGAAATGGGGACCATAGCAGTACCTACCTTTTAAGTGTTGCTATGAGGGAATCTGTGTGAAGTGCTCAGAACAGTGCCTGCACATGATAAGTACTTACTAAGTGTTGGCCATTATTATATTACTATTTTATTAAATTAAAAAAATGTGACCAGACAGGCAACAAGACCTCAGGAGGAACAGAAAACAGTCCCTGGAGGGGCTGCTTAGAGAGCTCTCAGAGGGGATGGGCATGGGTGGGGACAATGGGGAAACTGAGGCAGACAGAGAATGGGCTCTGGGCCGTGCAGTGGGGGAGAAGGGAGAATGAACAAAGGAAATTGTATCCAAGACCATTCTGTGAAGTTTAACAACGTAATGAGTGTCTGCACAACGAGATGAAACCGGACGCCATCAGAGGGAGCTGTTGGCACCAATACTTAAGAACCCCTGAAGAGAAGAAGAAACCATCTACATCTTGGATTGATGTCAATGTGCTCTCCACTGAAGACATTTATAAAGCCTGTTCACCCTGTGAAACGATAGAGTCCACATGTGCAAGTGCTTTCATGCAAATCCTTGATATTGAGCCCACAGATTTAGTTTTCTGTTTTATTTGACTGTTCTGCACAGGTAGGTTCATCCTGCTGCTCGGGTGCCGAGGGCACCTGCACCACCCCAAACACTTGCTGCCTGCAGGAGACACCGTAAGCTCAGAGGTGCTTTCGGCCCCAATGGACTCAGTGGGCAGTTTAACCGGACATAATGAAATGCTGAAAAAGCTATTTCATCCTACTGATTTGTACAAAGAAGCTGAATTATTAATTTACCACAAGAAATACACCTATCAAATATACAGAATACGTGCATTGTCCTGGTAGGAAAACTGATTTCAGAAATTTGTACAGCTGCTCCAGACTGTCAGAGCTGGAAGGGGTCTCAGAGATCACAAAATTCACTCTCTCCTCAGATGGACCAGGAGCTAAGTGAATGACTGGTAAATAAATACTTACACCCTGGAGAGTAAATCCTTTTTTCCAGGAACTCAGGGTTCATATGAGAATAAAAGCTTCCTTTTAAAATAGAAAATTGCTCCCTAATTTATGGGTTTCTCAGGTTTACATTTTTGTGTGTCGAGCTTTGATAAAGTTGGATGTCTCGGTAACGGGTTCTTCGCTGCCCCCCACCAGGTGTCAGTGTCAGAGGTGAAGGTGGTGGTCGAGGAGCAGTTTGGGGAACTCCTTGCGGCCATGAGGAAGGCCCAGGCTGACGTGATGCTCTTCTTGGAGGAGAAGGAGCAAGCTGCTCTGAGCCAGGCCAACGGCATCAAGACCCACCTGGAGTACAGGAGTGTAGAGATGGGGAAGAGCAAGCAGGAGCTGGAGAGGATTGCTGCCATCAGCAACACTGTCCTGTTCCTGGAGGTACCGGAGGAGGGAGGGGGCGGGAGAGGGTGTGTGGGGGAGTTTTGGGGTTGGGGGGGTGGAGGCAGAGGTGTCCACAGGACTAACGCCAGGGAGCACCCTCACTTTGCTAGGCCTGTGGCAGATGTGGGAATGGAAGTGTTCTTTGATAAATGGGGTGCGTAGGGAGCTGTGGGGACAGAGAGGAGCAGGTCTGGATTCATAGGAGCACAGCAGTGCAGGATGGGTAGGGAAGACTTCCCAGAAAGGGAGGCTGGAACCACGTCGTGGAAGATGAGAAATGTTCAAGGAGAAGTTTAGTCCAGGAGAGGGAACAGCATGTGCGCAGGCAGAGAGGTTTGAGAAAGCATGGCTGATTTGGGGAACTGAGGCACCTTCACAAGGATGGGGTGAGGGATGCTGGGCGCATAGTGATGGGAGATGAGGCTGGGCCAGGCAGGCAACTGGCTGTGAGAGAAGTTCTTCATCATGAAGTCACAGAAGCCAGTGGAGGACTTCAGGTGGAGAGTGATGAGATCAGATCAGTGTGCTTTATACACCCCTCCAACAGCGTACGGAGGCTTGCCTGGCGGAGGGGAGACTGGAGACCTGCTGCCTTGCTGAGAGGGCTGCGTGTGCAGGGGTGACTGAGGGGGGTCCAGCAGGGGAAATGGGACTTTTCATTACGATGTGCCATCAGGCATTAAGCCACAGGCCATGAGAGCTGGACCCGAGAACATGAAATCTTGTGGGGAAGGCACACTGGGTTGGGCATAAATTCTGTCATCTGTCACTAAATAGTTGTGTAGTTTTTAGCAAGTTGCTTAACCTCTCTGGGTCTCAAATTCCTCATTTATCAAACAATCAGGTCAGAGTAAGTAATTTCAAAGCTCATTCAGATCTATATTCCTAAATACAAATAATTTTTCTTGGTTGCATTTTTGAAAAAAATTCCTTTCTAGTTGCAACAAACATAAATGTTTACTGGGGGGCAAAAAAGCTTGGAAAATACAGAAAAATAGAATGGGAAATAATCACCCCTACTGCCACCACCCAGAGACAACCGTAGTCCACCTTGTGAGGAGTGGGCGAAAGAGGAGGAGAGGATGAGGAGACAGGAAGACAAAAATACGGACAGCATGTCTCTCTCTCCATCAGTTCCTTTGCTTTTCAACATCAAAACAGGAAGAAAATATGAATAAAAATTTGGCTTTCCATGTCATGAGTTTCCCCAAAGAGTATATAAATTTCTCTCTATTTTTGTTTCTCCTTTTATAACTTTAACATTAAAACTTTAATCTGTATAAAATATATTTTAGTTTAAGATAACATTTATTTTGGTTAAAGATAATTTCTTTCTCCCCAAATCATTAGCCAGCTGAAATGACAACGCCCATCCTTTTTCCCTCCACTGGTTTAAAATGCTGCTTTTATCATGTATGGTACTAAATCTACATATGGCATTAAAAAATGTTTATCTAGCTTTCTTTCTACGAACTCTCTGGTTTGGGCTTTTCTTCTCTTTCTCTGATCTATCTAATCATTTTGCTGCAACTGTTTTCCTCACTAAGATTCCCTCTCTACCCAGCCTGCTCTCTAATGCTTCAGCTGCGCTAGGATTTTGATAACGTGTTCCATCTGAAAGCAGCCTTTCCCGATCACCACGTGGCTTTGAAGTGTAAGGGACTTATTGTGATCATCTATGTGAAGACACTTTTCAAACTCTGAAGCACACTATGAGAATTAGAGAAAAGTGTGTATTGGATGGAACCGATAAGGAAAAGGCGGCGCTCCTGCCTGAGGACTTGTTTGTGGATCTTCTGGGTGCTGTACCAGGTCCTCCATTCCCTATGGTGGCTTGTGTTTAAATTATTAAAAAAAAAGTCCTGAGGGAATGACTGTAGCAGGAATGTCACCTCTGTTTGGGCTGTTGGCATAAAATGTGTTTTTGTTCTTTGGTTCCCAGTCTGGGCTGTGTATTTGAACATGGCCATCTAGTATCTCTTGATTTTTAAAAGCCCACTTTCCCAGTTTAAAAAATAAATAGTTTCTCTGTTGTTAGACTCTGAGCTGGATACTCACATTACCATCTTTCTCTGTGAAGTGCACATCACCACTGATGAGGATTATTTTAGGCTGGTTACTTTTAAAACTGCAGATGAGAAGGAGGCTCTGAGGAGTGGAATTCGCTTGCCCTTTGATGAGAGACATTGGAATTTGTGAAGGAAGTCTCCATCTGTGGGGGGTGTCTCCCTCTTTGCACCAGGAGGAAGGTGGGATGGCCTTATCTCTGGGAACTCTTAATAGGGAAGGCAAGGACTTAAGTTGTTTACTGTCTGGCAACCTCATGTAACTGACCCCCCCCCCCCCAACATCCTCCTTTGTCTTTAGCTGAAGATAATATTTAAGCGGTGGCTTCTGCCATTTACTTAATCCGGTTTGATTCTTATCTAAAAGTTATAGGACCACCCAATAACCAGACCCTACCGGCACTGATACCATTTTAACAACTTTGTTTTACATATTCTTTCCTTTGTCTTGCAAAGAGATAACTCACATACCTATGCCTTAAATTTAGCCCTACCCTCAACCCATGTTTGCAGCAGCAGCGGCAGCAGCAGCTGCTCCTGCCCGTGGGTCCTGTCCCCACGCAGCAGCTCTGACTGCCCATGGGTCCTGTCCCCATGCTATTCCACACTATTCTCTGAATAAAAGAGCACTACTGCCAGACCTTGAGAGTCCAAGAAATCTTTCTTTCGACTCTTTGGCTCACTGACCCTGCATCAACCATCAACCCCTTTTACAGACGCAGAATGTGACATAATGAGGAGGGCAGCCCAGTTTAAGAAATACAGAAACCAAGGCAACAAGTTCTGCTGTTTCCTTTCGTGCAGGAGTACTGCAAGTTCAAGAACACCGAGGACAGCGCCTTCCCTAGTGTTTACATAAGACTCAAGGATAAGCTCTCGGGCATCCGCAGGGTCATCACAGACTCCACTGCGCACTTAGTCCAGTTGCTGCAGAACTACAAGGAAAAGCTCCAGGAGTTTGCCAAGGAAGGTGAGGAGCTTTCTGGGCTGTGGAATGTGGTATCTCAGAGTGAGTGATGGGGAAGGAGAGAGAGCCAGGGGAGGGAGGGTGAAATCAGGGGAGAGTCTCATTTTCAAAGCTATGCTTTGGCTAGACCACGTTGCTAATGGGTGCATCTCGATGATGTTATTTTACGATTGAGACCCACAGAAGCTGAGTTAGTTACCTTGTGCAATTGGTTGGTATTTCTATGACTAGTTTCTGAGGTTGCTAATGCCTATACTTTTGAGTGAAATTCAAGTCAGTCTGGGATCTCTTTCCAGCATATTTTCCTTCATCCAGGAGGCAGTGAGGTCCTTCGAGCATGGTTCTCTGAGAAGTGACTAGGCTCCAGCCCCAGCTTCCCCCAGGGAGCCCAAGGAAGAGGGGCTGGGAAGTTCTGCTTCTTCAGTTCCCCTGACCTCCTGGACAGATGTGCATTCACAACTCTTTGATTTTCTAGAGGAGTATGACATCGGAACTCAAGTGTCTGCCATTGTCGAGCGAAAATATCGGACCTCAAAGCCGGAGCCCAGCACCAGGCAACAGTTCCTTCAGTGTAAGTTGTGAAGCACTCCCCTTCCCCAGGTGTTGGCGTCAGTGTAATGCTTTGCTGAAGTAAGAACTCCATCTCTCACGTAAGTTTCAGGTTCTAGCAACCTCGAGTCTATCCCTAAAGGCCACATTTTTAAATTTTAATTTTTTTACTTTCTAACTTTTCATTTTGAAACAATTTCAAACTTACAGAAACTTTGCAAAAACAGAACAAAGATTCCCATATACCTTTCATTCAGTGTCTCCTAACACATTACATAACTACAGCACATTGATCAAAACCAGGAAATGAACGTTGCTACAATTCTATGAACTAATCTACAGAATTTACTCAAGTGTCACCAAGTCTTCCAACCAATCTCCTTTTTCTGGCCCAAAGTCTGATCTGGGATCACAGAGTTTCCATGTCTCCTTAGTCTCCAATCTGGGTCCAGGCCCCTTAGTCTTTCTTTGTCCTTCGTGACCTTCCTGACTTTTGAGGATCCTGGCTAGCCACCAAATGGTTCCCTTTTAAGTCTGACTTGGCTAGAATTGCATAACCCATTGTCCTGTCCTTAAGCGGTATTGTTCTGGTCTGTTAGCATTTTAAAAACACTATTTCCAATCAACACATCATTACGGTTAACGAGCGGGTGGGGTTCCATCTCCTAGTAGGGAAGGACTATGGCTGTGTAGTCACGGCTCATTTTTCTGACATTTTTGGAACATGTCATTGAACCCTGCTTCTGCTTGTTTTCTGGGGGTAACCAGTGGCTAACTCCCGGACCCCCTTTTCTCCTGTTGTTTTGTGGAGCCTCAGGTTCTGATGATTATCTCCTGTTCTTGCCACAACCCCTACTTCTTCCCAGGACCTCTTGGCTTCCACACAATTTCTTTTATTTATTCTTTCCTGCTTCCTGACAGAAGTACATCTCTATTTTCCAAACAGATATAATTAGTACAAGAAGCCAAACACCTTTTATTCTTAACATTAAAATAAAAATGAAACATATCCTATGATAACGTCGACTGAAATAAAGAGTCTAGGTGACATTAGTGAACGAGTTTTCTCAATAATCAGCTTGAGGAGTTCGAACCCTGGGAAAACAGTCACGCAGAGCGCTCTGATGGAACTGCTCCGAGGGGTGTGAGGTTAAGTGCAGATGATATCTCTTTCAAAAACAGTGTATGTGCAGAGAAGAGGACCAGAGAAAAACCTTACAACTAGATTTAAAAAAGAGAGAGAGAGAGTACATCTGGGCTTTTCTCTAGGTGACACATTGAAGGTAACGTAAACAAGAATTCCTTGGTTGTGCATCAAACAAGTTCCGAGATGCTGACGTCCTCTGTGTTCTCTATGTGTAGAGGGGGCAAGGACCAGGGTCCCTCATTATTCCCTCAATCTCTAAGAAGTGCAGCTGGGAAACGGGAGAGCGAGGTGCCCTCTGTCTCTGCTGCTGTGGATCTGTCCAGCTGCCGTCCTCGGTCGTGAGGTGTGGGGCTGCAAGGACGCTTGACACAGGCTGAAGATGGCCTGCGCGGCAGCTCCACAGGACAGCGTGGATTCTATTGTACTGACTTAAAGCCTGTGCAGTTTGCTTGTTAGATTCGCCTGTTAGACCAGGGAGAGGGGTCCCAAAAATCTGTCCTCAATCATCTATCCTCTTTTGCATTACAAATGTCTTTTTTCACACACTATATTAACTTTTTCTCTTTGAATATTGTTATAAACTTTTAGCCTTTTCTACACTCAGATTGTTTCACTGGTCAAAGTTCTGCGGCTCAAATTGCCTGCTTGACCAGTGGAAGCCACTTGTAAGCTAGCCTCTTTCTCCTTTAAGCATTGACATTCTGCCCTTGACACTCTTAAAAGTATCATTGCTTTCTGGCACTAGCAGAATGCTCCAGGACCATTCTGGTTCTCTTGTCCCGAGACATAGTATCACCTGTCCTCCTAGGTGTCCTGGGTCCCCTTAGATGAGAAGAATCCTATTGTTTAACATCTGGATGCTGAGGATTCCCGAGGACTTGGCGGTGGCTGCGGCGCCGCTGCTGCTCTTGGGGCCACTTTTAGTAATGGAGCCGCAGTCTGTCTGCCCTGATGGTCCTCAGTTCACACTCATTTTTCCTTTGAACTATTGTAAGCTTGTTTTCTTCTAGGATGTGGTTTCATTGACTAGTAAGAATTTCTCTTACCAAAAGAGTTTGGAAAAGTCTGGGTTAGAATAAGATACTTTTTAAATTTAATGGATCTTTAAATAGCCTTTAATATGCTAATTCATTTGGCAAGTGTATACTGATCATCTCCTCTGAGCTAGAACTCCGGGGTAGAGTCCTACATAAAATGTGGAACTTACAGACTGGAAGGAGGACAGGCGTGAAACAAACACACAACTAAATAGATTACCACGGTGGTGAGTCCCATGAAGGTTAGGAAGCCACGTGCTCTGAGAGGCAGTGATGGGAAGGCATCTGATTCAGATTGGGCAGCTGTGGAGGGCCTCTCTGAGGACATGGACTCAGCCACAACCGGAAAGATCGGTGGGAATGACCCAGACTCAGATTAGGGTCACGATCATGTTGCGGAGTGTGTCTGTGCTGAAGTCCTGAAGTGGGTCTGAGGTCAGAGTGGCTGGAGTGTGGCGACCAAAGGGGAGAGGATAGGAGACGAGGCTGGAGACACAGGCAAGGCCAGTCATGCAGGCAGTTCAGGTCGGAGTGAGGGGTCACTGCTTTATCGTACGAGCAAGGGGCACCATTGTAGGGCTTTAAGCTGAGGCGACATGATTCACCTTAGCCCACACCTTGAAACAAGCACTGTGGCTCTGTCGTGGAGAAGGTATGGAAGGGGGGCAAGGAGAAACACAACCAGGGAGGAGCCTATTGCACTAGTCTGGGCGAGATTTGGTGGTGGCTTAGATGAAGCAGTGGGCCAGAGAGAAGCAGGTGGATCTACTGGGCTTGCTGCTGCCTTTGTGTGTGTGTGGGACAAGTCAGGTGGGGAGGATGAGGGCAAAGAAGTGTCAAAAATAATGTTAGTGTGCCTTGAACAACTGGGTGCATGGAGGTGCTAATAATCTCTTGACTGGGAAGAGAATACGTGTGGGGACTGTTTGAGAGTTCAACATGCTAAATATACGTCCAATAAAAAAAGGAAAAACCAATGAATGAATCAAATGTGGATATATTAGTGCCTATTTCCCCGAGCCCTCGCCAACACTAGGTACAATAGCGTTTCAGTACGTATTTGTTGAATGAATGAATGAATGAATGAATGAGTGAATAAATGGATTTTAGTTCTCAATTCAGTTCAGCAAATAATACATTAATGCCAAGCAATTTGATCTTCAGAAAGGAGGAAAGTGGAGTGACTTGTTAAAAGGAGTGTGAGACCGTTCAAAATGTATGTGTCTGGGTTTCCCCACCAACCAATTCTCTGCGACACTGGTTGGGTGTCCTACAGTGCAACTCAATCTGACACTACCTGGAGACAGCGTCAGATCCCACAGGTTAAGGGCTCAGTCCCACAAGACCGCCCGTTACTTCAGATGCCATTCACAAGTAGTGGGTCCCCAGATCACCCACAACTTCTGTCCAGTTTGGCTACAAATTGGAGGTTCCCGTGATCCCCTCCTCAGGTTCAATTAATTTGCTAGATCGGCTCACAGAACTCAGGGAAACACTTAGGTTTACTAGTTTATTTCTTTATTACTTTTTATTTTTATTTATTTATTTTTGAGGAAGATTACCCCTGAGCTAACAGCTGCTGCCAATCCTCCTCTTTTTGCTGGGGAAGACTGGCCCTGAGATAACATTCATGCCCATCTTCCTCTACTTGATATGTGGGATGCCTACCACAGCATGGCTTGCCAAGTGGTGCCATGTCCGCACCCAGGATCTGAACCGGTGAACCCTGGGCCACTGAAGCGGAACGTGTGCACTTAACCGCTGCGCCACCAGGCCAGCCCCTAGGTTTACTAGTTTGTTAAAGGATATGATAAAGGATACAGATGAATAGCCAGATGAAGAGAAACACAGGGTGAAGTCTGAGAGGGTCCCGAGCACAGGAGCTTCTGTCCCCATGGAGTTGGGGTGTGCCGTCCTCCTGGTGTGGATGTGTTCACCTGCCTAGAAGCTCTCCGGACCCCCTACTACTGGGATGTTTACGGAGGCTTCATCGCATGGGCATGACCAATCATTAACTTCATTTTCAGCCTTTCTAACTTCTCAAGAGAATAGAGAGTGGGACTGAAAATTCCAAGCTTCTCATCATGGCTTGGTCTTTCTGGTGACCAGTGCCCATTCAGGAGTCATCCGGGAGACTCCCCCGCCCCCCCCGAGTCACCTCATTAGAACAAAAGACACTCCTATCCCCAGGAAATTTCAAGGGTTTTCAGGAGCCCTGTGTCGGAAACTGGGGGACAGAGATGAAACATTAGAACAAAGATGCTCCTAGTGCTCTTATCACTTAGGAAATTCCAAGAGTTTTAGGAGCTCTGTGCCAGGAACTGGGGGCAGAGACCAAATATATATTTCTTATTATAAATCACAATGTCACACTTGTGTTCTCTGTTTTCTGGTTTTCACCCACCTCTTTCCCAGGCTAACAGTGGCCTGGGTAAACAGAGAACAGGAGATGGATGTTTTCTCACACTTTGGAGGGTGGCCAGGTTTGAAGTGTTCTGTCTGAATCAGATGTTTGTTCATAACCCGCTCTTCCTGCCTTCTGTATCTCCTCAGATGCGTGTGACATCGTGTTCGACCCCGACACAGCACACAGGTACCTCCGGCTGCAGGAGGACAATCGCAAGGTCACCAACACCACGCCCTGGGAGCACCCCTACCCGGACCTCCCCAGCAGGTTCGTGTACTGGCGGCAGGTGCTGTCCCAACAGAGCCTGTACCTGCACAGGTACTATTTTGAGGTAGAGATCTCCGGGGCAGGCACCTACATTGGCCTGACCTACAAAGGCATTGACCGGAAAGGGGAGGAGCGCAACAGTTGCATTTCTGGGAACAACTTCTCCTGGAGCCTCCACTGGAATGGGAAGGAGTTCACTGCCTGGCACAGTGACACGGAGACCCCGCTCAAAGCCGGCCCTTTCCGGAGGCTGGGGGTCTACGTCGACTTCCCGGGAGGGATCCTCTCCTTCTATGGTGTAGAGCCTGATGCCATGACTCTGGTTCACAAGTTTGACTGCAAGTTTTCGGAGCCGGTCTACCCTGCCTTCTGGCTTTCCAAGAAGGAAAACTCCATCTGGATTGTGGATCTGGGAGAGGAACCTGAGAAGCCAGCGCCAACTTCAGCGGAGGCTGCTCCCTAGACTCCAGGATCTGTATCTGAGACTTTTGCTAACCACAAAGATGGGGCAGCAATTTGGATTTTAACAGCAACTTGGAGGCAGAAATCTCTGCCAGTGGTGGGTGGCTTAGAAATCGTATGGGTCCCCGAGTGAGGAGAAGTGTCTTCAGCTTCTCCCTGTTGCCCCATGCTGCACTGTTCTCCATATATTTGTAGTAATCCTCAGGCGCCTGAGTCTCTTTCATCATCTTTGAGTGATATTCTGCTGTTCGGTAACCAGGAATCTTCAGAGCGATCAGAAAGATTTCAGAGAAATCATAATAAATTCCTAACTGATTGTGCATTTCCTTTGTCCCGGACACTGATCTGAGGGCTTCCCGTGCATTGACTCAACCCTCACAGAGGCCCTGTGGGGTAGATGCTCTTATCATCTCCATTTTGCAGATGGGAAAATAGTGGTCTGGGGGGTTAGTTAGCTTGCTCAAAGCCATTGTGGTGACATGGTGAGTGAGTGGCAGAGCTGGGAGTCAAACCTGGTCAGGCTGATGCCGGGATTTTAAGACCACACCGTGCTGCCTTCCTCATTAGATCATGGGTGCTGTGTGTAAGGGAAGAAACTACACGGTGAACTACATGGCCTGGAAAGTGAGTGTCTTAAACACTCAGTCTCTTTGTATCCCCACATCTGACTGGCCCATGCAGCTGTGCAGCGGCAGAGAGCTCACTCCCTCACACAGCTGCTCCTCCTGTGTTTGGACAGTGAGGATTATAAGAAATGTCTTAACAGAGTCCAAGTCTCAGTCCCTGTGACCTGTGGGGAGGGGTCTCATTTCTCTCTTCTGAAGTCACGTGGACTTGCCTAATTTCTCATTCAAAGGACAGTTCTTCAAATATTTGAATGCAGTTCTCACACACGTCCTCCTGGGATGTATTCTTGTTTCCACACTCTGTTTCCCACTTTCCTTCATGGTTTCCAGACCTTCCACTCCCCTGATCATTTCATCCTTCTCTCGGCAGATGTGCTGAGATTAATGGTGAATATTCATCAAGCCGTTAGGTAAATGATAAGCATATTTAAATGGGTTTCTGAGGACATAACCTGAAGCCCTGTCAGGCCGCACCAGAAAAATAACTCTGGGTCTTTTCCTGTGACCTGTGTCAAGGCAAGTCTCTTCCTCTTTGACCAGTCTGATGGGCCTGTCTCGAGAGTACTTCAGCATTACTCGTCTTGTGTCCAGAGGCTGTGCCTTTTATTTGTATGAGGACTTATACAGTGTAAGATTTGCATTTTTAATTGAATTTTTTACTTTTTAATTTTGTAATTTGAATTTCATTGAATTTATTTTTTATTTGAATTTTTAATTTCATCACATCATTGCTGCTTGCTGAGAACGTTTTGACTCATGATTCCACATCCAATATATTTGCTCTCCTTCCTAGCCTAGTGTCACCTACAGAATTGGTAACCTTTTCTTCTTACGTCTTAACCTTGTTAAGACGTATCATGATTAGGGTAGGGCCAAATATAGACTCTCTCAGCTCTCCGTCAATACCCTTTGGGTTTAGTTACTCTCTAAGTTGCGCATCTGTAGAACTGTGCAATAATGTAGCCCACCTCTTCCCCTTTTCCACTGGATGTAATGAAGGACTGTTCAGTGGCAGAGATCAAGATATGTTACGTCTGCTTTTCCTTGCTCTGCCTGTCTAACAATCCTCTCGAAAGAGAAACTGAGGTCAGCTTGGCCTGCCTGATTTTTATCGAACCCTTGTGGGTCATTGGTGCTTGTTACTTTCTTTTCTAAATGCTCCCAAAATATCTGATACACCATTTTAGAATTCTGTTGTGGATGAACACCAAGTTGACTAGTCTGTTGTTTCTAGAATCTACCTTATTTTTCTTTTAAAAATCAAGACAGTTCTGCCTGCCCTCATCCTTTACTGTTCTCCCTAATTTCTTGGAGGTTACTGCCTGGACTGGAGTCTCGTTGGTAATTGTGGCAGTGCCGTGAGACGAAATTTGTTTATGCCGGAATACTTGACTCATGTACAAGGAACCCTTACCTGTCTTGAACTTCATTTCCTTGTCCGCCCTTTTTGTCCACTTGTTTTCAGTTTCAAGACCTTCCTTCTTGATAGAAAAGATCAGAGCGAAATTGAGAGTAGGGAATGTTTGCTTTCTTTCTGTCATTGCCTCAAGTGCTAGGCACATCTTTTTTACTTTTTCTTGGTCTAAAAACTGAAAATTGCCTAAAACAAAGAAATAAAGAAATTAAACAAACAAAAAAAGAACAAAGGCTTATTTTATATTCTCTGTCATTTCCCCCAAGCTGTGTGTGTCACTCTCCTGTATTTACCCACTTCTATTTCCTCTCCCATTGTGCAGACTCATTTTGAAAAAAAAAAAAAAATCTGAACTCATCCAGAGCTCTTCTTGGTGCCGGACTGTTTTTTTCTATTACTAGACCATTTGTGACTGTAGAGTCAGAGTGTAATTTTAGCCATGACATAATTTATTCTTGTCTCAATTTTTTGAAGTCCCAGGGCATATGGCAATGTCCTCTAGGAATCCTATGAATTCTGAGTCAATTCCCACATTCTCCTGGGATCAGTGTTGAAGTGATGAGGTGTGAGTACTGGCACAGTCACGGGGCCCTTACGTCTTCAACCTGGTTCAGCATGTTTTTGGAATGACTGTCCTCAAATCAAATCGATTCAATCTATGTGACATTTATAACGTGCGAGCCACTGTGCTAGGTACTAAGATAGAGTCACCCGGAAGATAACAAGCTGCGTCTCTTGATCACAAAATGCTCATTTAAATTGAAAATTGTTCGTACGTGAAGAGCTAAATAGGAATCTACTATTCAAGAGGATAACAGATGAGGTAGTATACGAAATGCATTCCTCGTTTCCATGTCCCGGTGCCCTGCTTCTAATTTAACATTTTCTCAGGTCATCTTCAGTGACTGCAGTGTCATTGACCGACCTACTCCCTGATTGCTTCTCATCTCTACAACCCGCTGCTGCCATTCCAGGGGCTCCCACACCAGTCCCATTGGCCTCAGACAGAGGCCGGAAGGAAAGGCAGTGCCTACACTTCCTGTTTCTCCGAGTTCCCTGGGATTTGGCACTGAGTCCCCTCCCTCCACACCCGTGATGAGAACGGGGAGCAGATGGCCTTCGCAGGGAGGGTCCCTGTGCCATGTGGGGTACACGTGCAGGGCAGCCACTGTGTACGGCTCAGGAGAGTGACTGGCCGGCCAGGCTTTGCTGGGATATGCGTAGTCTTTATCTCTATTTCTGGTTTGCTCTGTCGTCTTGTCGAGAAAATATCACCATGTCCTGGAAGGAAGGAGGCCAGGTACTGGAAAAGAAGAGGTGGAACAGGTCATCTAACAAGGACTGAGGGTCAGCACAGCAGTGGACAGCCATTTGGGGTTAAAATCTTTTCCTCCAAATTAATAACTTGTGTGGTGGCCCTGATGATTACCTGAAAAGAGGTATGCATGTGTATATATGTGTGTGTCCCATATAAAAAATATAATCTTCAGGGGCTGGCCCCGTGGTGGAGTGGTTAAGTTTGCACATTCCACTTCAGTGGCCCAGGGTTTCGCCGGTTTGGATCCTGGGCACAGACATGCCACCGCTCATCCTGACATGCTGAGGTGGCAGCTCACATAGCACAACCAGAGGCCCTCACAACTAGAATATACAACTATGTACTGGGGGGCTTTGGGGAGAAGAAGGAAAAAAGAAAGCAGATTGGCAACAGAAGTTAGCTCAGGTGCCAATCTTTAAAAAAAAAAAAGAAACTTCAAAAATGCTACCAAGCTGCGTAAACTGGGATTAACCCCTTATACTATCTCAGCCACTTTGAGCTAAAGCAATTCAGTCTTTGCAGCCTTTTCAATTATAACGTGCTCTCCAGAAGCTTACATGAAAACCCATCATCTTCTCTTCTGTTCCAGCCATGCCTCTCAGCCCCTCCTCTCCTCCTCCTGCTCTTCCTTCTCCTCCATCTTTGCTCCAGTCAGTTTAAAGCTTAACTTTGAAATTAAATTTTATTTCCTCCGGGATGCTCCGGGCTTTATGCTGTGATCCTGAGACAATGTGACTGGCTTGGGTGTCAGGTTGCTAACCCTGCCCTGGCACACCGGGCCTCACAGCTGGAAGCTCAGAGAAGCCCAGGTGGGGCGGCAGGTGTGGTGGGAGATGGGGATTGCCCTAGGGGTCCCCATGCAGAGGTCCACGCAGAGGCGGGCTCCTGGTTTGTTGTATCCATCTTTCTCTGGGGGAAAACTAGGATACTTGGTTCTGTGCAATCAGCTTATTTGTCATATTAGTTGGTTAAATAAATTTAGAGTGGAACAACAACCCAAAAAGTAAGAGATCTGCTCATTAGTAATTTCGTTTACTCTTGAGCAACCAGTGTTTCCATTCGGCAATATTGTGCATTTCATTGTTCTCGTCCTTCCTTCAATTTCCTTTTCCTTTTTCTTTTTGTCAAATAAATTCTGTGCTTACCTCAGTAGCCACGGCTAATACTGGTCGGGGTCAGGATCCCACGCTGCATCCCATTTGGAGGGATGGAGACAAGGCTGCCAGGGGAAGACTACCCTTCTTAATCTTTTTTTTGCATTTTCTCTCCATCTCCTCTTCTACCACTCTTTCTCTCTCTCTTTTCTTTCTCATTTCTTCTACTTATGCTGTTCTTGACCTGCTCCTCAAATTGGCCTCTAGGACTCTAGGGTTTCTTGGTCCCCGTCTCAGAGAAGTGAATATCCAGCTTCACCCCAGACCACCGAGTCCTGCTCCCACTGGAGTGTATTATTTGTCACTGTAGTTTCCATCAGTGCAGCCTTCAACGTGGGCATTCTGCCAGTGGTATTTGGCTATCTCACGTAACCATTCTGGGCCTCAGTTTCCTCGTCCATAAAATGAGGGGCGTGGGACTCCCCACGTGTCTCTCAGAGCGCGTCCAACCCTGAAACCTAGACCTGTTCTTATTTACAGAACACCGGCGGTCACTTGTTGCACCCTTCACCAACAGATCATGTGTTCATCAATGACAAATGCATGGCTCGAGCCTATAAAAGCTACTAAAGCTACTGTAGCAGAATTTTTAGGACCTATGCAAACATAAAGCAGACAACTGTCACACAGGAGTCATCACTAGCCCTGGCAAGTCCCTGAGCACAAATAAGAACGGAGAGTAGCAGATTCAGCTGGTCAGACACAGCCGACGTTCTAATTCTCCCTCTCTCTCCTAATCCCCCTCTGCCTACCATATTTGCTAAAGTTTTGCTGAGGTCGTCAGATTCCTCTCCAAAGCTTAGATTTTTTAAGATTAATGAGAAGTAGAAAGGGCTTTAGCATTTTGAGTACTAGTTTTAAACGTCATTTCTTATCTCACTTCATCTTTGCAGCCCTGTGAGATGGATAATATTTTCCCTATTTCATAGACAAAGATGAAAAACTGGCGGCTCAGAGAGGTTTAAGTTACTTGGTAAAAGACACTCAAAAATAAGTTTTGAAAGAATTAAGTATTAGTGTTTATTTCTAAAATGGAGTTATGTTCATAAATTGTGAGACCAGAGCACAGCTTACATCAGCGGTTCTCAAAGTGTGGTTTCCTGACCAGCATCAGCACCGCCTGGGAGCTCATCAACCTAGACCTCGAATCAGAAACTCTGGGGGTGGGGCCCAGCAATCTGTGTTAACAAGGCCTTCAGGGGATTCTGACACACACACACACACACATGCACACACACACAGAGACACACAAACACACATTCTTAAGTTTGAGAACCACTGGTTTACATCTGTCTATTCTCTTTAACCTGTTCTGTTCTTCAACTACCAATAGCAAGTGACTGTGAGTTTTAGGACAAGTAGGAAGACGTTTTGGCCACCAGAGGAGCATTCTATCTCCTTGGAGATTCAGCTATTTTAGCTAAGTTTAGAATTTTTCTGTGCTCTCCTGGTTCTCCCCCTTCTGGAGAATAAAACATTTCTAGCCCATGCCCTTGCTTCCCCACCTGCTTCTTTTAAAGTCAAAGAGCAAACTGGCAACCTGGAAATTCATGGGTTTCTTGTGACCAAAGACTTTTCCTGTTTAACTTTGCCAACAAGTGTAATACCACATAATGGGAAGGTGATGGATAAAACATGACAGTTTTCCCACTTTCCCCAATGATAACAATACTTGTATAGCTTTTGACATGTTATAAAATGGGTTTTCAAATACATTCATTCATTTGACCTGTAGGGGAGGAAGACGTTTCCTCTACCCACTCTGGGTTCTTCTGGCCGGGGAACGAATTAAATTCACATGAGACAGAATAACAGGAGAAAATTAAATAAAGCTTTATAATATGTATACATGGGAGAGGCTCAGGCAACCTGAGCTACTCAACTTGCCAAAATGGCCAAAGCCACCACCTTAAATATCATCTTCAGCTAAAGACAAAGGAGGATGTTGGGGGTAGCGGAGTCAGTTGCAGGAAGTTACCAGACAAGTACAGTCAACAGGAGTAAGATTATTATGCAGATTTAAGTCCTTGCCTTCTGCATTGATTAAGAGTTTCTAGAGATAAGGTCATCCCCCCTTCTTCCTGGTATAGAAAGGGAGACACCTTTACAGATGGAGATTTCCCTTACAAATGTAAATGTCTCTTGACAAAGGGTAAGTAAATTCTACTTTTCAGTTTCTTTCCTGTCTGCAGTTTTTACAAGTAACCAGCCCAAAATAATCCTCATGCCAAAGAGACATATCTTGGGGTGGCCAATTCCAGTGCCCCACAGACCCTGACACCCACCTGTGACCTAGGTGGAATTATGATTTCATTCACAGAAGGGGAGCAGGCCGAGAGCAGCAGGCACATTGTCCAGGGGCAATACTGGCTCTACCGCAGAGCCCAGCTTCACTCCACACCCTCCCACTCCAGAACCTCAGCCCTCTTCTGACTTCTGCTGGCTGAGCCAGGGCAAGGTGGCTGTGGGTGGGAATCAGCCAAACCTCACGTGCAACGTCAGGCAGGACAGCAGGGCCAGGTGCGGGTGTCTGGCCTTCCTGATCAGATGCTCCTCTGCTCTTGCCTTTTCTCTAGATAGCTCTTCAGATAGAAGAGGTTGAGCTGTTAGAACTGCTCTCCTTCCCAGCTCTCCTGTCCCCACCTGACCCTTGTAGGAGACTGCCATTGCTGACCAACTCCAGCCGTGATTTCCATTGCCTTTCTCTAACTGCCAGGTCTCTGGACACAGGCACTAGATGCGGTCACAGTACTGCAAACCTTTTAGTTTAACCTAGGGCAATGACAATAACCATAACAACAACAGTGGCAGTGACAACTGGTCTCACACATTTGGTCTAATCCTAGAAGGTAGCTGTAATTTTTATTACCTGCCTTCGTCTCTACCATCGTCATCAATAAGTGGAGACACTGAGGCTCAGAGAGGCCAGGGAGCTTACTCAAGATCATCCGGCTCCTAAGTATCAGTGTTTGAATCCTGTCTTGTCTGATGTAGAATCGTCTCAGTGTGCCTTCGAAACTCTTTTCTGGGCTGCCCAACATTTCCAAGGGCATTTTGGCTACAGTGGTGAGCTGGTGGCTATTGCTAGATAGTAGTCTATTATAATAATTTTTTTCCAACTTAGCAGTATATCTTTATTAGTTATTTGAAATATTTATTTATTTATTTATTTGAGGAACACTAGCCCTGAGCTAACTACTGCCAGTCCTCCTCTTTTTTGCTGAGGAAGCCTGGCCCTGAGCTAACATCCGTGCCCATCTTCCTCTACTTCATATGTGGGACGCCTACCACAGTATGGCGTGCCAAGCAGTGCCATGTCCGCATCCGGGATCCGAACCGGTGAACCCCGGGCCACCGAGAAGCGGAACGTGTGAACTTAACCGCTGCGTCACCGGGCCAGCCTTGAAAAATTTCAAACCTGTGAAAAGCTGAAAGATTAGAACAATGAACACTCATACACTCTTCACCCACATTCACCAATTATTGGCATTTTGATACATTTGCTCTTTCTGTGTGTGTGTATATATACACACACACACACACATATATATATATATACACAGTATATGTGTGTGTATTGTTTGTGTATTGTTTTTGGTGGAGCCTTTTGAGAATTATTTGCAGACATTCATTCTGAACATATCAGCACTTAGTGATTTTTCAAACTGTTTTTTGAGCACTCTAGGTTCCTGGAGCAGCTGCTAATTTAAATTTTGTGGCTTTTGAAGCTGATATAAAACAGTATCTGTCATCTTTAACTTCAGCTTTAAAGGTGTTGCCTTCATCAGAATAGCTCCATTGTTCTCAATAATTGCCTTGCTAGCAAGCAGACTTTTGAACTTATAAATTTGTACTAATGTAATATCACTGTCTATGTTACATAATAAGATTTTATAGAAGATATGGTTTGCAAACAGGATTTTTCTACTGAAAATGTTTGAGAAGCCCAATGAGCCCCTGTCTCTTTCTGGTCATAACTGACAGCAGAAGCCTTCTGCTTGGGACCCTCCCGGGGGCCACAAGCGCTCACAGAGTTGGTTCTCATGGCCCAAGTCATTACTCCTAAATGGGTCATAAGCCAGGGCTAACTGGTAAAGAAAGACCTTATGTAATAACTAAGTCAGTTTCATGTCACTTTTCTTTTGAAAACTATGTGTACACACCTTCATTATTATTATTTTCAAACATTGGCTCCTGAGCCATCATCTGTTGCCAATCTTTATCTTCTTCTTCTCCCCAAAGCCCCCCAGTACATAGTTGTATATTCTAGTTGTAGGTCCTTCTGTTTGTGCTATGTGGGATGCCACCACAGCATGGCCTGATGAACCATGCCATGTCGGTGCCCAGGATCTGAACTGGTGAAACCCTGGGCCACAGAAGCAGAGCGCACTAACTTAACCAGTTGGCCATGGGGCTGGCCCCTCATTATTTTTTTACATGCATTTCAATGTATGTACATATGCACATATAGCCATTGTAGTGGACGTTGTTTGGCTGCCCAGAACAATAATCCTAACAACAGTGGTGATAATGACAACAATAGGACAATGGTTAGTGTTTACTGAAGGTTAAATATGTGCCGTACAATCTTCTAAGTGTTTTTCATAAAGTATCTCATTTAATCCTCACAACAACACTACAAGTAGGAACTATTGTCTCCATTTTACAGATGAGGACACTGAAGCACAGAGGATTAAGCCAGGTGCCTGTGTTCACAGAGCTAGTAACAGCTGGGCTGAGGTCCAAACCCAGGAGTCTGACCCCGACCCCACACTCTTCACCGCTAAGGTACTGACTCCCAGACACATGAGTGGGCATGTGACAGAGGTTTGAAGTCCCCAAATATATTCTTAGGCCCAGTGAAATTTTTTCCACTAAGGAGTGGCTCCCTGCAGAGGTTCTGGTTAGCATTCTGAAGCAGTTAAATAACTTAAATTTATGTTAAATATTTGGGTTTTTACTTCGATGATGAGTTAAGAAAATGAATATAAACATATTCAGGATCATTGAGACAGCCACCTTACAACCAAACAGCTATAAACATAAGTTTACGTCTAATTTTATTTTCACGAATATTTAAAAGTCATTAATAACAACAACAATTGAAGCTCAACATCTGGCTTCACAATATTTTTTTTCCTTTGGAAGGGGCCCACATATTACTCAAGTTTAACTAACACTATTCTTGTTCTAGAAATGAGATGACCAGCTCTTTCAGAATATACAGCAACTGCCTCCAGATAAGCAGTGCTGGGTTTAGGAGATTTACGGTAAAGTCATGTTTCCTAGGAGGTCAGTACAAAAAGTCAGACTTCTACCGGCAGTTTCTGGGGGAGAGAAGCTTTCCATCCATCGCAAAGGTTTACTTTTCCCCTGGGAGATGTTTGTAATAGAAAGGGCTCAGCTGGGGTCTCTGTCAGCTTCTCATGTTCCTCTGGTGTTTGGTGGAGTTGACAACGGACAAGGATAAAATGAGCTGGTCGTCTCAGGATCATGGAGAACCTGGAATCAAGGCTCAAGAATGCCCTCTATTTTCGTTGTGAGAGGGGAAGCGATTTTGTCCCCGTGTGCCAAAAGTGTGAAACGTGTGTCTTGGCTTGGAAGGTCTTCTCTACCAAAGAGTGGTTCCGAAGGATTGGGGAGATGTCCCAGAGGAGGTTTCTAGTTAGCATCCTGGAGCAGTTAGACAGCCTGTATTTGTTACACTATTTTCAAAACATCCTTCAGGCCACACAGGGGAAGGATTTCATCTGTAACAGGTCCCGGATCAACCTCAACAAGGAGGGTAAAATCGTGAAGTCCTCCCTGAACCAAATGTTGGATAAAACAGTAGAAGAGAAGATGAGGGAGATTTTGTGCTGGTTTGAGAACAGCACCCACCGGACTAAGGCCAATTACACACTCCTGCTGCTTCAGATGTGTGACCCCAAGTTACTGCTTGCTGCTGCCGATGTCATCAGAGTCCTGTTTCTGAGAGAGCAGAACAGCATCTCAGGTAAACAAGGCCACAGGTAGAGACCAGAGGGCCCCCAAGACCAGCCAGACTTCAGGAGCCTGTAAAGGGACCAGAGGTGTGGACAAGCTTAGGTAGATGGGGATTTTCCAGAGCGCAAGATAGAGTTCTTTGTCCTGACACCTGATCCTGTTTACCAAAGGAGAAATTGCTGAATGTGACTTCCTTCTAGAAAATTATAAAACAACAAATGCAGAAGGAAGTAGTGCAGAACTTTTAACTGTCAGGCCTTTAAAATGGATTTCTGCATCCCCTAGGCCCAGAAATGGTCCGTACCTTTACTGCTTCATGCTGGTGTGGCTCCTGCGTTCACGGGTTAGGGATTGGACTGGGTTTGGGAGGGATGTAAGGGGAAGCTACAGAATTGCTTTACCTTTCAGCTTGCACTGTACAAAACCCAGGCCAAGAGGTCAAAACTTAGGGCTTTTTTTTCATTTATTCCATCATATCCCTTGCTTGTGCATAAAATCCAACCTTGGAGTGGAGTTTATCCAAGCCTGGAGATAGTGAAAGGGCCCAATAAGGCTGGGGTGGTCGTTCTCAAAGTGCAGCTTGTGTCCCAATCACCAGGAGCGCCTATTAAAACGCAGAAGGCTGGGGTCCTCCCCCTGCGCTGCTGACTCAGCAGGTCTGCTGTGGGCTCGAGATTCTGCATTTCAAGCAGGTTCCCAGGTGATGCTGATGTTGCTGATCCGAGGACCTCACCTTGAGAGTCATTGGTGTAGGGTGTCAGTGAGAAGATCTTGGAAATGTTTGACCAGCTGGATCAGGGAAGCAAAAGAAACCAGAAGGGAGGAAAGAGACAAGAGATGACAGAGGGGTCTGGGAGTGGAAGGTCCAGCGTGGGGAAGCACAGGTTTCATGAGGGGTGGAGAGGGCTGGTCGGGTGGAGGAATTCAGAGTTTGAGCTCTTGAAGGTAGGGAATTCTCAATGTCTCTGAGACCTGATTTGTAGTCATATTTTGCACTAACAGAATCCAAAAGAATTTTAAAGCTAGACGACCTATGGAGCAGTGGATCCCGATATATGCCGCTTGGTATGTCATGGAAATAATAGAATGATATTCTGGAATGAAGAAGAGATGAAAAAAATCAGAGAATCCTATAAGTTAGATTAGAGACCAACCAGTCCAGCTCCTTAATTTTATATTGAGCCAAAGTTCACAGAATCGGAGTGACATGGCCTAGGTCACCCAACAAGGTGACCTCTCCTGAGCAGGCCTCCCATCCCGAACATCTCCCACTGTGCGGCGCTACCCCTCAGACAGGGGCGGGGAACTATGATAGATCCGGCATGTACACGCACACGCCGTGTTGTGTGGGCTCTCTCAAAGGCTTCCATCACCCACTGTGGGCATCGACTCCTTGGACTGGGGTTGTGTAAGTCCAGTTACAGGTTGATCCTACATTCCCGTCTTCCTAGAGGAGCTCCTGTCTTAAAAAACTCAATTTTCTAATTTGGCTCAAGGGCAGTTATTCATATTGTTGAAGAAAATTAGGCAAGAGCTCAGACAAACAGTCCCTCTTCCAGCTCCTGCCCACAGCGCTCTCTCTCCCTCCTTGTAGATAGAGCTCTGATAAATTTTGTGTTGTAGGTGGGCTGGCAAAACCTAACAGGGGGCTTTCTTTGATTTTTGTGTAGAAACTCAGAGTCCCCAAATGAAAACAGTTGTAACTGGCCTGGTCCATTTTGTGTAGATTTAAAGAAGCAAGTAGAAATAAAATCGTTTCTCTCCACCTCTTTCTCATTGCTTACGGAGAAACCTTGTCTTGGTCTTTTGTTTTTCAGGCCTCAATCAAGACTTCAACAATGTGCTTTTCTTCCCCGAGAAAGACTACAACCTCCAGTCTGAGACCTCACGTGTCTACTGGGCAGCCAGAACCAGGCACACATCCTTCCCTTTGTCCAAAGCTTCAGGGAAAAAAAGCTCGCCTGAAAATGTGGTGGGAGGTGCAACTAAGACTGGTGAGTCAGCTTGTAGCAAGAAAGTCAATAGATAGGAGATTAGAAAGTCTCAATGGAGTTGGAGGGGCTGGCAGGGCAGCAGCATCTGAGGATGGCAGCTTTGCGGAACTAACATTCACTTGACACCCACAGTGTGTGTGTTGGGCTCCCTGAAATTTATTCTCTCAGTTAATCCCACATCTGGTAGGGGAGAAGTAACCCTCAAGTCTATATTGCCACCTCTCCACCGGGGTTCCCTGGAAAGACACCTGAAAAGAGAGATCAGGAAGGAAACTATCAAGAGTGCCCTTTGAAGTCCCCTCTGCTCCAGGCCGCAGTCCCTTGCCCCGCCCTGACCTCTGGCACGGTGGGCTCCTCTGGGATTCCACCCCTCAGCGCCTACTTTCGCAGCCCTGGATTTACTCTTTAGGAGGAAACAAAGTAGTGGGAAATTTGGGCCTGACCTCAAGGCCCAGATAAGTTGGTTTTTGAAGCAAGACGTATACATGAACTAATTACAGGAAACACAAAGCAAAGATTCTAAAACATTTTTTATATGGAAAATTTCAAATTTCAAAAGCAGCTAGAACATTGCAATAACCACCCACATAACCATCACCAACTTCAAAAATTATCAACATTTATCAATATTTCATTCATTCCTCCTTTCAAAACATGTTTAAAACTTTTTCTTGTTGGGGTAATTTAAAAGAAATTCCAGACACAACGCCATTCACCAGAGCAGGGCAGGTGTTTTTATAGACATCTCTTCGAGCTGAGAAAGTTGAAAAGGATTTGTGTGCTTGGTTTGGGAGGTTCTACTTTCATTTTGACAGAAGAAATGATGGAAACCCTGGGGCCTAAGGGTAGACTCTGCTGAGCTCTATTTTGGGGGAAAGCTTTTTTTGTTTGTTTGTTGGAGGAAGATTAGCCCTGAGCTAACTGCTGCCAATCCTCCTCTTTTTGCTAAGGAAGACTGGCCCTGAGTTCATATCCGTGCCCATCTTCCTCTACTTTATATGTGGGACGCCTACCACAGCACGGCTTGGCAAGCCTGATGGGCAAGCTTGACCCTGGATCTGAACCGGCGAACCCCAGGCTGCCAAAGTGGGACATGCGAACTTAACTGCTGTGCCACGGGGCCGGCCCCTGGGGGAGAGCTTTTGGCGAGGACTTTCTCTTGACATGGACTTAGCACAGAGACAACCCAACCATGCACCTTTCTCTGGCTTCACTCTAGGACAATGGAAGAATTCCATCCAGTTTATTTCCGAGATGAATAGGCTGTTTTCTGGAAAAGCAGACATGCCCAAGGCAGAGTGCGCCTCCGCCGAACTGTTGGTTGACCTGGATGCTGTCAGAGACCTGTGTTCTGGGGTCAGCAAATATCGGGACTTCATCCGTCACCTGCCCATCCACCTTTCCAAGTATATTCTAAGTATGCTGGGGTGTATTGGGGGATTTCTCAGGAGACCTCCCATTGCGGCCCAGTTCGAAGGTTCCCAGGTCTATCTTTTTTTTTTTTCAGGTATACTGGATAAAAACACCTTAAACAGGTGTGCCTCTGTGAGCCAGCACTGGGCTGCACTGGTACAGCAGGTCAAGATGGACCTGTCGATGCACACATTCATTCAGAACCAGATTACCTTTTTGCAGGTATTTTCTCTTTAGGGGCGGGGGTGGTCTGGAGACCCGACTGTGGGCCTTTCTGTCTACTCAGCAGACCCTTCCCTGGCTTCCTGCTCCACATTTGCCACCTCCCAGGCTTCAGCAGTCACTTCCTTTTTGTCTGAACTCCTCACTAATCACCATTTACACTTCCTTTGTTAGTGTATCCAGCAGGGACAACATGTATGGAAACCTCTCAGGAAGAGAGAGGCAGGGCCTTTCCAAAATCTCACAAAGCAGGGAATTTTTTCCCAGATTCTGGATCAGCCTCATAGGGTACATAGATGTTTACAAGGCCACAAAGTACATATATATTTATTAATTTATTTTTAGTGAGGAAGATTGGCCCTGAGCTAACATCTGTGCCATTCCTCCTCTGTTTTGTATGTAGGATGCCACCACAGCATGGCTTGACGAGCTGTGTGTCAGTCCATGCCTGGGATCCAAACCCATGAACTGCGGGCCACTGAAGTGGAGCTTAAAATGTAATTTCCCCCCGATAGTAACCATCTCTGGCATTTTTACTTCTGTTTCTTGCTTGAATCCTAACCCTAAATCATGGCTTCTTGGTAGCTTGGATGTTTCCCACCAGAGATAGATGACAGAAGATGAGAAGAAGCAGGCATTGTAAGATAGACCAGACTCTGGAAAGCTGGGAACTGCTGACCATCTCCTGCTGGTCTTGCTCCATATGTTTGGTTTTCCTTATCCTCCTTAAACCAGTCTGCACACACAACTGGCCTAACTGACCAGGCCTAGGCCTCCCTTAGCCAGAGCGCACCCATCTTTCCGATCTTGCCAAGCACTAGATTTCCCCCTCCTCTTGAACAGTAGGAACCAAGAGTAGCCATTTTCTGTTATTTTTTTCCCCAGGGGTCCTACACAAAGGGAATAGATCCTAATTATGCCAACAAAGTTTCTATCCCGGTTCCTAAAGAGGCAGAAGACGGAAAGCGCACGCGTGTGAAAAATCCAAAATTGAAACTGAGAACAAAGGTGGGTTCCCATGGCATCTGGGACAAGGAACTGTCAATGTCACATTCTTATTGGCCATTGAAGGCTGAAGTCCAGACTCAGCTCTCACACAAGGATATAGGAAATGGGAAGATATAGGATATAGCATATGGATATAGGATATGGGAGGCAACATTTCCTAAAGAAGACCAGAGTTCTGAGCTGTGTGTCCTTAAGCGGGTCACTTCCTCTCCTTAAGCCTTAAATTCCTTATCTGTTAAATGAGTGAATTAATTTGGCTTTTCACTTCAAATCCCATGGCCATATCTTCTGTCTATTGTACCAAGTCATCTAGTGGAGAGCTCAGAGCCAGGAGCAATGTCAGTGATAGCTGGGATTTTCCTTGACATCTATCAGTCCATGCCTCTTGAGGCTGCAAGACTCCAGCTCGGGAATGAGAAGGATATGAGGGGAGGGCCTGGGCTGGTCCAGAATGTCCAGGGTCAAGAATGAATTAAGCTTCCTCACCTCTGACTTCAAGTTCATCCTGATTCTACGATGGAAGAGGAGAATTACTTAACCATAGACCTCCCTAGCGAATCTTGGGCAATAATAGAGAAGAGTAAACGGGAGACTCTGAGCTCTGTGTTCTGCCTATCCAGGCAATGGTGGTCATTCCTAAAACCATTAGATTCCTGACCCCTCTTCTCTGCTCAAGGCCTTTCTATTTTGAAATCTATTCAATGGGCCCAAAAAGAAGGATACTTAACAAGGGGTCGTCAGACTGAAGCTTCCCATAAGGAAACCGCAATGTAAATTAGAATCTGAGAAACAGAAGTGTCCAGAGGGATCATCTAGTTTATATGTCTGTAGAGGTCAGATAGGTCACATGAAGGAGGGAGATGGGAGGTGTGGGCAGTAAAGGACAATGCGACTGTGATAAATTGGAGCGTTCACTCCCCATCTGAAGGGGCTAGTTGCCACTCAGCTCCTGATAATTATTGCCATGGGAGGCTGTGGACCTCAACCTTCCAGACCATGTGAGCTTTCAAGAGAAGATAGAAATATGAATTATCGTGTGACATCTCTTGCTTTTCTTAAACGCTGGCAACCATTAAAAGTATTTTTAGAAATTATGTGGGCCAAAGAAAACACATTTGTGGACCTCATTTGACCTGCAATTTTTTATCTTTGAACTGACACATTCACTCATTGTATAGATGAAGAAACTGAGGCACAGAGAGTTTCAGGTCTCCCAGCCAGTGGAGTGAGAGAGATACAAGCTGAATGTTGACCTGCTCTTTCCAAGCCTGTCGCTCTGTTAAGTATAACAAAACTAACACCCTACTTCCTTAGGTGATGTAGTTAGTAACTGCCTGTCAAAAAAGGACTACCTGGACAGTGTTTGATATTTTAGAAATATATAACTTAAGAGAAGAGAGAGAAACAGCTAAAGCAGTACGGAGACCAGAAGAGAACAAGTGAAGTATCAAGAATAAGCAGTTAAGGGGTCTGGCAGGAAAAGGTGGAGGTGCGTGCTTCTGAGGGGTGGTGATCACAATGGGTGCTCTCTACCGAGCTGAGCAATGTGCCAGGCACTGTGCCAAGGGCTCTGTATACATCATTTACTTGATCTTCACCATAGTTGGGTAGATATCATTGCTTCCACTTTATGGATGTGGAATGAAGACTATGATCTTAGAAACTTGCTCAAGGTCTCATAGCTTGTCAGTGGCAGAGCTGGGATTTGAACCCGTCTTTTTCCTCCCACTGTCTCCACCATGTGGCTCCCAGGCTTTCAAAACTTAGTTGATGAGCAAGAGCCAAGGAATTCCATCCTGGGCTGTGAGAAGCCAAGGAAGCCTCATTTAATTCAAGGCAGGTTATCAAAGCTGCCTGGACACTGGAGGGGAAGCAGGTTGAGAGATTTTTCTGGAGAGACGTCTCGAGGGACATTAGTGCTTGGTTACAGATAATGAAGGAGAGTGAGCTGAGGAAAGTGGGCATCCTGAGGAAGAGTACAGGCATGGAGGAGAAGGCTAAGGTTTGGAAGGAGACTTAGGAAGAGATGTCCCTGGGAGGACTCCCAGATGCAGACGTGATGATATGGTCTTCTTTGCTTTCACAATAAACGCACCCTGGTTTTTGGTTTCCTGCTAGGGTGATTGGTATTCGTGCTGTGTGAGGGTGGAGACTATTGCTGGAAAGAAGAGTGGAACTGGGAACCCAGTTGAATCATCTATGCCCAAATTTGGCAACTGTTCAGAAAGTGTGTGATGGAGCGGGGAGAGGGATGGAAGGAGGGCAGGAAGGAAGAGAGGGAGGGAGGGAATGATTGGAAAGGAAAGAGAAGCACCCCTGCTGAGACTTGATAAAACTGATCTCCCCTCTCTGAGGCTCACGTGCCTCATCTGTAAAATGATGAGAATAATTCACGGGGCAAATGATGTACTTGGTGAGGCAGCTGTAAGGAAAAATCAGGGTTGCGTATGTATGCAAACTTTGAAGCATAGAGTGTGTAACAGTAATTTCACATACAGCTTGAGTTTCCATGAGTATGCTTTGTACGGTCAGGAATATGCGATATAAACATGAAACCTCAGCTTCCATGAAGTGGCCCATCAAAGGGCGCCTATGACTTTATTTTGTGAGCTTGTTTTTGGGAAAGTTGCGCTGTCAGCAACATCAAAAGTTCGTGGAATCAGAACACATAGAAAACACAAAGAGATAGAAGGAGAGTTAGCACCCTTCACTCAATATTTTCTAACTCACAGATTACGTCAGTGCCTGCTCACTGTCCCCTCGCCCCCACCACGTAGCAGCAGCTGCAGCCTGAAGAGGAAGAATCCACGGGCCCTTGTGCCCTTGCAAGGGGAGACTCCAGAGGAGGTGTGCCTGGGACCCTGGGTAAAGTTCCACCGTACTTTGACTCCATGTGTTCCTTTCTTAGAATGACTACAACCTGTGGGCTGCATACCAGAACCAGGAAACCCAGCAGGTCCTGATGGAGGAGAGAAATGTCTTCTGTGGAACTTACAATATCCGTATTCTCTCTGACACGTAGGTACCGGGGTCAGAATCCAGGTCTTCAGGGACTCTTGAATTATCCACACTGGCATCTTAGGATTCCCATGACCCGTGTTCACTTCCTCACCTCAAGCTCCAGCCCCAACGTGAGATCCCATTTGGAGAATAGGTGCTTGATTTTTGCTCCTTTCTCACTGGTGGGTGGAGGATATTTTCCCCTTACAAATTTTGGGTACACTGCCCAACAGCCTTTTGTTGATATTTTGAAATATCTTTATTGTTTTATTCTAATTGTAGAAGTAATGTATGCTTATGGGAAAAACTCCACCAGATGCCAGGAAATATATAGAGAAAACCAAAGATCACCTATAATCTTGTCACCTAAAGATAACTACTAATGCGGCTGGCACAGCGGCTAAGTTCGCACCTCCCGCTTTGGCGGCCCAGGGTTCGCCAGTTCGGATCCAGGGTGAGGACATGGCTCCGCTTGCCAAGCCATGCTGTGGTAGGCGTCCCACATATAAAGTAGAGGAAGATGGGCACGGATGTTAGCTCAGGGCCAGTCTTCCTCAGCAAAAACAGGAGGATTGGCAGCAGATGTTAGCTCAGGGCTAATCTTCCTAAAAAAAAAAGATAACTACCATTAATACTGATGTCTGTCCTAGAATTTTTTTCTTTGCACGTGTAAATACATATTTTACATAGAAATCGGGTTAATCTATACATATTTCTGTAACTCACTCCAGCAAAATACTGTGGAATCTTTCCATGTTAGATATGAAAATGGTGTTTATTTATTTAATTAATTTATTTTTATTTTTTTAAATTTTTCTCACTAAATCCTAAGTATTTTTATTTCCTCATTATTTTCCTTGGTGTTCCAAAAAGCAAACTTGGGGTTGAAAGCCCCCAGTCTTAAATGTAAATATTAGCTTCTCTTGGCATAATCTCCTTCAGCATTTTGGCTTTATATGCTGTTTCAGTGCCTCTCTCTTATCTAATAGAGATAATATATGAAGCCTAAATTGTTCCAAATTGTTTTGTTTTGTTTTGTTTTTTTTGAGGAAGATTAACCCACCGGGCTGGCCCCTGAAGCCCAAATTGTTGAAAGGTGGAAGAAGAGAAAAAGAATTGTTTTCTTGCTATAGCTTTTCTGACTTTCTATCTATTAGGCATATAAAGAAGGAAATAAATCATTTAGGTGAAAATTTGTGCTGAGAATATGAAGAAATACAAAATTGATGGGCTTTTTTTTTTTTTATAGTATAACATGCTTGAAATTTCTTCATAAATCCATGTGTGCAAAATGTTCATTTTAAAATTTTCATTAAATCAACTTGAATTTAGCCTTGACCCCTGTTCCACCAGATTGGCTTGTACTTCAACCTCAGGCATTCCTGGGGCCACCAGAATACAGGAGGTTTATATGAATTCTGGATAAATGGGAAAGAATCTCTAATCTTCAATTCATCAGGACCATTTTGTTTCGTTTATTTATTTGTTTGTTGAAAAAAATTTTTTAATGCAAACTTTTATTTAATTTTTAGTAATTTCCTTTTAATCTATTCAGAGACATGCATTATTTCTTATCTTTTGTTTTTACATTTTATTTATTTATTTATGTTTTTAAATTTTAAATTTTTCTTTTTAGAGCAGTAACATTGGATTATAACATTATATAACTTTCAGATGTATATCATAATATATTTCGAATTCTGTGTAGATTCCATCGTGTTCGCCACCGAAAGACTGATTACAATCCATCACCGCACACATGTGCCTAATCACCCCTTTCACCCTCCCCCTCCCCCCCTTGCCCTCTGGTAACCATCAATCCAATCTCTGCTGCTATGTGTTTGTTTGTCGTTGTTTTTGTCTTCTACTTATGAATGAGATCATATGGTATTTGACTCTCTCCCTCTGACTTATTTCACTTAACATAATATCCTCAAGGTCTATCCATGTTGTCATAAATGGTTGGATTTCATCATTTCTTATGGCTGAGTAGTATTCCATTGTGTATATACCACATCTTTATCCATTCGTCCCTTGATGGGCACCTAGGTTGCTTCCAAGTCTTGGCTATTGTGAATAATGTTGTGATGAACACAGGGCTGCATCTTTATGTATTTGTGTTTTCGAGTTTTTTGGATAGATACCCACCAGTGGAGTAGCTGGATCATATGGTCGATCTATTCTTAATTTTCTGAGGAAACTCCATACTGTTTTCCATAGTGGCTGAACCAGTTTACACTCCTACCAGCACTGTACGATGGTTCCCTTTTCTCCAACACTTGTTGTTTCCTGTCTAGTTAATTACAGCCATTCTGACTGGAGTGAGGTGATATCTCATTGTAGTAATGATGTTGAGCATGTTTTCATGTGCCTGTTGGCCATCTGTATATCTTCTTTGGAGAAATCTCTGTTCAGATCTCTTGCCCGTTTTTTAATTGGGTTGTTGAGTTTTTTGCTGTTGAGAAACGATGTTATTTAGGATAATTGCAGTGTGACATCATTTGGATATGCCATAGGAAGACCCTTTAATAGTCAACTTCCTGCCATCCTTTAGGACTTCACTCTTTACTCACAGAGGTTTGTGAAGGTCATCTCTGTTTTCTTTTTGGCCGTGAATCCTGCTAACAGATCACATCTTGACCAGTCAGTAGGGGGAAGACAGAGCACACAGGGAAAGGCAAAGTTGAGTTTTTATGGATGGCACGGTGATAAGTGCTCTTTAGAAGAGATGAGGACTGGTTGAACTCTAGATATGACAAGTGGAATGAGGACCAAAAGATCAAGAATTGCTCTCCATATTTAGAGTGACTGTTAACTGAAAGAATCCCACTTTCCTCTGTGGTCCTCAAGTAATTATAGTGTCCCCTTTCACAATAAAAAATGTCTCAGTTTGGACAATGAACTATTTGGTCATCCTGCTCATATTTTATCTACTTGTTAATAATCTTATGATTGGAAAATTAGTTCAACTCACCCTGTTTTTTTGGACTGCAAGCTCACTGAGGGCAAGGTCTGTATCTTATTCATCTTTGCCACGGTACCTGTTAGCACAGGACTTTGAACCTAACATCACTCGTAGGATATTGGTTAGGAAAAAAAAAAAAGAACAGAGGGATATACAGTGGGTATGGGGCTTCCCACCTGTGTTCCTCTGAGGTTTTCCATGATCAAATAAATTTGGGAAATCCTGCATACTCTATTCTCTCTCTTGGGGATTTATCAGACATTAGCAGATTTTTTTCTTTATAGTTTTGCCTTTTATCTTTAGGTTTTAAATCTACCTGAAATGGATTTTTGTTATGGTAACAAAATCTGCTTAATGCCACCAGGGCCCATTAATACTAGGCCTTGCTTTCTGCTACATCCCTTGTTGGAAGGCCCTGGATTTTTCACTATACCATTGCTGCAGGTGAAAGCCACCGTGCTAAGTGAGTTTCAGGAAGGACACTAACTCTTCTTTCATGGGTCATCCTTTTCCCCCTGCAACTCAGGTGGGACCGAAGCAGAGTCATTCACTATTCTGGGAGAGATTTGGTAGCTGTGTCATCCAATCGGAAGATCCACCTTCTGGACATCATACAAGTAAAGGAGATGCCCGTTGAGTTCCGAGGCCATGCTGGGAGTATCCACGCCCTCTTCTTGTGTGAGGAGGAAAACTTTCTTCTGAGCGGGAGTTATGACCTGAGCATCCGGTAAGTGGTCCACGGAAGCTGTGGTCCCCTCCCAGGGCCTGCAGTCAGCTTGTGGAAGAAACACGAATGCTTTTTCCTTTTTGTCTTTATTGAAAAGTTATCCTAAATGATACTGACTTCTAGAATAACCCACAACATTTTTTCTTTCTTTTGGCAAGGTAAAAACCAAGAATTTGTCTATTGTTTAAACTTTGAATGAGATAGATTTCTAACAATTCTCAGATCTATTTTCTAGTTGAAGACTATGAATCAGAAAATATCTTTCTTAGAATTCTTAGATGAAGGCATAATTTATATTTCTTTCTATAGACTCCTTCGGGGGAAAGATTTTTGTGGGTATGAAATATGGTATAGAAGCAAAATAGTGTTTAACGATGCATTTATACATATATTTTTAAACAATGTAATAAACACCCATGTGCTCATTACTCAGGCCGAGAGATAGAGCGTGATCATTCCCCAGATCCCACTGTGTGCCTTTCCCTTATTGCTTCTCCCTTCCTCCCAACCAGAGGTAATGTTATCCTAAATTTTAGACTAATTATTCCCTTGTATTTCTTTATAGATTTCTTTATAGTTTTGCTACCTATTTATGTATCTCCAAACATATTGATTACTTTTGTCCATTTTTTAACTTAACATAAATGGAATTGTATTTTAAAAATTCATCCATAGTTGATTCTTAACACTGAACTATGATTTTGAGATTCATGCCTATGATGTAGGTAGCAGTAATTAATTTATTTTCACTGAGATATTGTATTTTATTGGATGAATATATCATAACTCATTCCTTTATTCTTCTATTGATGGGTATTTGCATTGTGTCTCATTTTTTATCCTTTTGAAAAGTGCTACCATAGATGTTCTTAGATGTGTTTCCTGGTGCCTATGTGCATGAGTTAAAAAAAATTTTATTGAGATATAATTGATATATAATGTATTAGTTTTAGGTGTACAACATACTGATTTGATGCATGTATGTAGTGCAAAATGATCACCACAATAAGTTTAGTTATATCCATCACCACACGTAGTTACAAATTTTTTTTTCTTGTGATGAGAACTTTTAAGATGTACTCTCTTAGCAGCTTTCAAATATATGACACAATATTGTTGACTATAGTGCGTGAGTTTATTTTAAGGTATATTCTTGGTAGTGGAATTTCTAGGTAGAAGTACTAAACTATTTTCCAAAGTTCTTGTATTAAATTACACTCCCACTGGCAGGGTATGAGAAGATCCATTCTTATACATATGTGTGTGTAAAGAGATTTATTATAAGGAATTGACTCATGTGATCATGCAACCTGGAAAGTCTAAGGTCTGCAGCATGGGTCAGCGGGCTGGCGACCCAGGAGAGCTGAGGGTGAGAGACAGTCTGCAGGCAGTCTGCTGGAGAAGTCTCTCTTGCTAGGGGAAGCTGGTCTTTCTGTTCTATTTATGCCTTCAGCTGATTGGATGAGGCCCACCACGTTACAGAGGGCAACCTGCTCTACTCCAGTTTACCCACTTAAATGTTACCTCATCCAGAAACACTCTCAGGGTTGACACTGAAATTATCCATCACAGTATGTTTTGTAGCCATTTGTGCTTCATCTTCTCTAAAACTTGTGTTCAGTTTTTCTTTATTTGGCCCATTTTTCTGTTGGTTTATTTATCCTTTTCTTATTGATTCATAGGAGTTCTTTATATTCTCTGGATTCTAATTCTTTGTTTATTTTTGTACTGCAAATTTCTTCTTTGATTTTCAGACTCATCTTTTCACTGTCTGTGGTGTCCTTTGATGACAGAAATCTTTAACTTTAGTGTAGTAGATTTTGTTGATTTGACATGTTTAAGAAATCCTTCCCTACTTTAAAGTTGTAAAGGAATTCTCCCTGGTGTCTTTTTTAAAGTTTTTTTTTTTTATTTTTTAAATAATAGTTTGCCTTTCATTTTAGGTCTTAAATCTACCTGAAACTGATTTTTGTTAACATATCGGTAAGGGGTCCAATTCCTTTATTTTTTTCTCTCCGCATTTGGATATCCAATCACCTAAGTACCATTTATAAAAAAGAATGTCCTTTCTGCCATCGGTCTGTACTACGTGCCTTGTCATAAGACAAGTGTCCATATATTTCTATTTCTGGACTCACTATTCTATTTCATTATCTGTTTGACTATCATTTGTCAATACCACACTGTCTTAATTACTTTTTTTGGAGTCTTTGTATCTGGTAGGGCAAGTCTCCCTCATTCTTCCTCAGAAGAAGGAGTTCAGTTTCTTTCAGCTACTCTTGGACTTCTGCGCTTCCACCTGAATCTTCCACCTGAATCTTCCGTCTGAATCTTCCACCTGAATCTTTTTGGTGGGTTGGGGTAGGAGGTTTCTTTTCGTTCTTTCTCAGATCTCAGGTGCAGAGGATTGATTTGGTTATGCTTCTCTGTTCATATCATATTATTATTATTGGTCTGTACAAGCCTCCATTCCTGTTTTATTTATTTGTTCATTCTTTTTTCTCTCTATTCTTCATTCCTATTCTCTTCTTCCAAGGGCTACCGTCTAATCTTTTTTTTTTTTTGAGGAAGATTAGCGCTGAGCTAACATCTGCCACCAATCCTCCTGTTTTTGCTGAGGAAGACTGGCCCTGAGCTAACATTCATGCCCATCTTCCTCCATTTTATGTGGAATGCCTGCCACAGCGTGGCTTGACAAGTGGTGCATAGGTCTGCACCCAGGATCTGAACCAGGGAACCCCGGGCTGCTGAAGCAGAATGTGCACACTTAACCACTACATCACCAGGCTGGCCCCCTTTTTTTGTGTGTGTGAGGAAGATTGGCCGTGAGCTAACATTTGCTGCCAATCTTCCTCTTTTTGCTTGAGGAAAATTGTCACTGAGCTAACATCTGTGCCAGACTTCCTCTATTTTGTGTGTGGGATGCCACCACAGCATGGCTGGATGAGTGGTGTGTAAGCCCACGCCTGGGATCCAAACCTGCAAAGCCTGGACTGCTGAAGCAGAGTGCGCAAACTCAACCACTATGCCACTGGGCTGGCCCCCATCTAATCTTTCTTAATGTGTATCTTTTTATTTATATGTATTCTTTTAAAACCAATTGATATATTTTGATATGTTTTATACATGTGTTTATCATTCTCATCCATGGTATTATTTTAAACTTCTCTTGGTTTCTAACTTTTGCACCCTACCCTATGTTTCAAAGATTCATCCATGTTACCATCTAGTCAGTTGTTTTTAACTGTTGTGTGGTACTCTAAGGTCCGCATATACATTTTACCTACTTGCTGTCTCAGTGATGGACACTACTTTGCCTCCAAATAATGCTGCCTTGAGTATCTTTGTCCCTTCTCAGACACTGTGAGATTTCTTAGGGATATATACCCAGGAGTGGACTTGCTGAGACAGAGGGTAGGCAGTTCTAAATTTGACTAAGAAGTACCAGATTGAAGTCCAGAATGACTGTATGGGTCTACACTCTTACCAGTAGTGACCCTGTATCTCTATTTTCCTACCAATATAAGGCATTGCCCAGCTTTCAAGTTTTTGCTAGGTGGATACATGTATGTACAACCATTTCCATTTATGTTACTGTGGTTACTAACAAGTTTGTTTATTAACTTTTGGGGTGTAGTGGAGGAAGACAGTTCCTCTACCCTCTAGGTCCTTCTAGCTGTCATAAGATTAAATTGGTATGAGACAGAATAACAGGAGAAAATCTAACAAAGCTTTATAGCATGTATAACATGGGAGAAACACAGGAAAGCTGAGTAACTCGCCAGAATGGCTGAGGTTTCCACCTTAAATACCATCTTCAGCTAAAGACAAAGGAGAGTGCTGGCGGTGAGGGGAGTCAGTTATGGGAGATTACCAGAAAAAGCACAGTAAACAAGAGTAAGGTTTTTATGCAGATTTAAGTCCTTGCCTTCTGTGTTGGTAAGAGTTTGTAGAGGTAAGGTCATCCCCGCCTCTTCCTGGTACAGAGAGGGAGACACCTTTACAGAAGGAGATTTCCCTTGCAAATGTAAATGTCTCTTACAAAGGGTAACTTCTACTTGTTTTTCAGAGCTTCTCCCCTGTCTGCAGTTTCTTAAAAGTAACCAGCCCAAAATAATCCTCATGCCAAAGGGACACATCTTGAGGTGGCAAATTCTGCTCCCCTACCAGGGCTTCCTCTTTTGTGAATTGCCTGATTATGTCCTTTACTCATTTTTCTCTTTAGATTACTCTAATTTTCTTATTAATTTGCACTTCCATGTATTTTCTTCTATATTAGTCCCTTGTCAGTTTTAAAATTGCAAGTGTCATCTCCTATTCTTTCACCAATCTATTAGCTTTGTTCATAGTGTCCTTTGTTGAAAAAAAATTCTTGATATTGATGTAATAAAATGTATCAGTTTATCAGTTTTTGGGGGCCTTTGTCTCTGATTCTTCCCACCTCCAGGTCACAAAGATATTTTTGAATATTTTCTTCTGTTAATTTTATAGTTTTACCTTTTGCATTTTGTTCTTTAACCTATTTGCAGTCCAACTTTGTATGTGGTATTAGGAAGAGTTTCCATTTTATTTATTTATTTTTAAGTAAAGTGAGCAGTTTCCCCCACAGCAACTACTAAATAACCTATTTCCCCCATTGATTTGTGGTGTCATCTTTATAACATGGTAATTTCCTCATATATATATGAGAGTGTCTCTGTGAGCTTGTTTTTTCTGTTCTTGCATCAAAACAAAACTATCTTTTTTTTTTTTTAAGAAAAAGGCAATTTTTATTGAACAGTTTTTGGTTCACAGCAAAATTAAGAGGAAGGTACCAAGATTTCCCATATACTCCCTGCCCCCACACATGTGCAGCCTCCCCATTATCGACATCCCTCACCAGACTGGGACATTTGTTACAACTGATAAATCTATATTGACACATCATAACCACCCAAAGTCCATAGCTTACCTTAGGGTTCACTCTTGGTGTGGTACATTCTATGAATTTGAACAAATGTATAATGACATGTATCCATCATTATAGTATCATATGGAATATTTTCACTGCCCTATAAAAATACTCTGTGCTGTGCCTATTCATCCTTCCCTCTTATCCTAACATCTAGCAACCACTGATCTTTTTACTGTTTGCATAGTTTTACTTTTTCCTGAATGTCATATAGTTGGACTCATACAGTGTGTAGCCTTTTCAGACTGGCTTCTTTCACTGAGTAATATACATTTAAGTTCCTCCACGTCTTTTCATGGCTTGATAGCTCATTTCTTTTTCATACTGAATAATACTCCATGTTCTGGATGTACACATTCATTTCCTGAAGGACGTCTTGGTTGCTTCCAAGTTTTGGTGATTATGAATAAAGCTGCTATAAACATCTGTTTGCCAGATTTTTTGTGGACATAGTTTTCAGCTCCTTTGGGTAAATACTGAGGAGCACTGTTGCTGGATCATATGGTAAAAGTATGTTTAGTTTTGTAAGAAACCACCAAACTGTCTTCCAGTCTGGCTGTAGCATTTTGTGTCCCCACCAGCCATGAATGAGAGTACCTGTTGCTCCCCATCCTCACCAGCATTTGGTGCTGTCGGTCTTCTGGATTTTGGCTCCTCTAATAGGTGTGCAGTAATAGCTTGTTGTTGTTTAACTTGAGTTTCCCTGATGATCTTTTCATATGCTTATTTTCCGTCTGCTTATCTTCTTTGGAGAGGTGTCTGCTCAGATCTTTGGTCCATTTTTGAATTGGGTTGTTTGTTTTCTTATTGTGGAGTTTTAAATGTTCATGGTATAATTTGGGTAGTAGTCCTTTACCAGATGTGTCTTTTGTAAATATTTTCTTCCAGTCTGTGCCTTGTCTTCTCATTTTCTTGACATTGTCTTTTGCAGACCAGACAGTTTTTATTTTAATGAAGTCCAACCTATCAATGATTTCTTTCATAGATCATACCTTTGGTACCATATCTAAAAAGTCATTGCCACATGCTCCACTTTGGCAGCCAGGGTTTGGTTCCTGGGTGTGGAACCACACCACTTGTCTGTCAGTAGCCATGCTGTGGCAGAGGCTCACATAGAAAAACTAGAAGGACTTAAAACTAAAATATACAACTACGTACTGGGGCTTTGGGGAGGGGAAAAAAAAGAGAGGAAGATTGGTAACAGATGTTAGCTCAGGGTGAATCTTTCTCAGGAAAAAAAAAAAGAATATATGTATATATAAATATATATTAAAATATATATAAAATAAAAAGTCACTGCCATATCCAAGGTCATCTAGTTTTCTCCTATGTTATCTTCTAGGAGTTGTATAGTTTTGTGTTTTACATTTAAGTCTGTGATCCATTTTGAGTTGATTTTTGTTAAACGCGTAAGGTCTGTGTCTAAATTCATTTTTTTACATGTAGATGTCCAGTTATTCCAGCTCCATTTGTTGAAAAGACTAGCTTTGCTCCATTGTGTTGCCTTTGCAATCAGTTGACGTCACTTATGTGCATCTATTTCTGGGCTCTCTATTCTGTTCCATTCATCTATTTGTCTATTTTTTCACCAATATCACACCATGTTAACTACTGTAGCTTTATAGTAAGTCTTGAAGTTGGGTAGTGTCAGTCCTCCAATTTGCCCCCCTCCTTCAATATAATTGTGTTGGTGACTCTGGGTCTTATGACTCTCCATATAAACTTTAGAATAAGTTTGTCAATGTCTACAAAATAACTTGCTGGGATTTTGATTGGGACTACCCTGTTTTTAAAATTATTTTCAATTTGTTTTGTGTTTAGCTATGCATTTGGAGAATGTTTTAATATATGATGGTAGGGCAACTTCTACTCTTCATTTTCCTTTTTTATGTAACTTAGCTATGGTATATTTTTTTGAGTTTTTAGTTTATTGGCTTTAAAAAAATCTAACTAGACTTTTGACAGGGGTTACATTGAATTTATACAATAATTTGGGCAACACATTCATTTCTTTTTTCTTTTTTCGAGCTGGAAAATTTTCTTTATAAAAGTCTTGGGTATTCTTACTTAATAGCTACAAACTTTATAATTTTATTGCTATTGTAAATGATATCTTATTTTCATCTATATTTTCATACTGGTTATTGCTGGTATAGAGAAATGGTATTGATTTTTGTAGGTTGATCTTGTATCCAGCAACCTTGCTAACCTCTCTTATTAGTTCTAAAAGAATGTGTGTTGATTTGGTTTTTCTATGTAGACGATCTTGCCAACCGGAAATAATGCCAATATATCATCTTCTTTTCTAAGACTTACACTCCCTTTTCTTTCCTTTCATCCCGGCTTTGCCTGGGCCTTCCGGTTAAGCGGTCCCAGTAAGACGGGCGTCTTTCTCTTGTTCCTCTTTTCGAAGGGAGTGTCCATCTACAGCTTCTCCATTAAGCATAATGATGCTGTCATGACTTTGGTTTATAAGTTTACTAAGTCAAGGAGATTCCTTCTATGCCTATTTTTCTAAAAGTTTTTATCAAATAAATTTTCTGCATAAATTAAGAAAAACAACCTAGACACATGGTTGGCCCTGTTTCTAGAAACAGAAATTCAAAACATGCTTTTTTCAGATGACTGGGACATCGTTAAATGCACTGTGAATGCACAGTAGGCTCTAACAAACAGGTAAGGCTGTAGGACCTTTGGGAATATTAGAAGCAAAAGCTTAACACAGCCAAAGAAAAACAAAAGAAACATTTATTAATTGTTTATGTGCCAAGTCTCATAATAACTCTGTGAGGAAAGTACCATTTTTATCCCCAATTTACAGATAAGGAAACTGAGGGACAGAGTGCTTCAGTAACTTATCCAAGATCCCACAGCTAGTAAGTGATGGACTTGGGATCAGATCTCAGGCAGCCTGGCTCTAGAGCCCACTATCTTAACAGTACACCTCGCCCTGTCACAAAAGCAATCTGGCTGAAGTGGAAGTCTGTATCTGTGATAGTTGAGAGATCTCAGGCAAGTTTGCTTGTTAAAAAACAGTGTAAATCCTACATATTTCCATATATCTCTTAGATATGCTTTTGATATATGCATGAAATATTTTGGATTTAAGCGGCTGTGGTAAATTTTTTTGTTGTTCTGGTTTGAAGGTCAGCTCTACAACTAAATCAGTGCCATGGATTCTGAGCCTGGTGATCATTCCAGGGACCCATCCACCAACTAACATTTACCAAGCATTTTCCACTGTTCTAATGTTACATGCAGTAATGCAGAGTTCCTCAACCTCAGCACTATTGACATTTGGGGCTAGAAAATTCTTCATGTGGGGGCTGTGCTGTGCCTTATAGGATGTTCAGCAGTATCCTTGGACTGTATGCGCTAGAAACCAGTAGCACCTCCCTCCCCACTTGTGACAACCAAAAATGTCTCCAGACGTTGTCAAATGTCCCCTGGGGTTGAAATCACCCCTGGTTGACGATCACTGCATTAGCGTCTTTAATTCTTCACAAAAACCCTATGAAGTAACTACTATTTTTATCATTTCCATTTTATCAATGAGAAAATGAAATTTACACAGAAATTAAGTGGCTTTCCCTAAGTTACACCTAATTGGTGCTGCATCTGGGCTTTGGTTCCAGGCCTCTGAATCCAAGCTTAACCGTGAAAGTCTTCTGCCTTCCACTGACCTATTGCTCTAAAGAAACTCTATACAATGTGATCCCTTGATCTTCAGAAAATCTCAAAAAATCCTTTTTGGCTTGCTTCCTGCAGATACTGGGATCTGAAAAGTGGGGCTTGCCTACGAATCTTCAATGGTCACCAGGGGACAATCACTTGCATAGATTTATATAAGAACAGGCTCGTATCTGGAGCAAGAGATTGCCAGGTGAAAGGTGAGGAAGAAATGCCTTAAACTTTCTAAGAAGTTTCCCCAAATCCGTGGGTTGCTGAAATACTTGTTTTACTCATTTCTATAGGCAGTCATTTATTCTTTTATTCATCCTTCCATCCATTATATCTATTGATCCATTCAATCAACAACTATTTGCTGAAAACCTACATTATGCTAGACACTATACTAGATGCTAAAGAAAAAAAATGAATATGATATGGACCTTTTGAGGTGGCTTTTTATATTTTCAAGAGTCTTGTAGTCTCCTAATGGAGATAATATGCAAATACATGATGGGGGATATAATAAATATGTGAAAGACAACAGCTGCCATTTATTGAATACTAAGTTGGTGACAGGCACTGTGATAGGTGCTTTGCATATAGTGTCTTATTTAACCCTCACAAGAACCCTATGGGGTTTGACGCAGATGAAGAATCTAAAACCCAGAGAGAAAAACAGCTTGCCCAAGATCAAAGCTGCTAAGTGTTAGAGTGGGGATTTGAACCCAGGGCTGTCTGGCTCTAAATCACGTGCTCCTGACCAACATGTGCAATTCTAAGGGACTGTAGAAATAAGAGTAAAAGGGAAAGTACCACAGATAGGATGCTATTTGAGCGTAGTCTTGAGGATGAGTAGTTCTACAGGCAAAGGGAGATGGTAGGGCATTCCAGGCAGATGCAACAGCACAGGCAACTTCATAGATGGTTGAAGAAAACGGTGTATTCAGGGAATTTCCCATAGCTAGGTGTGGCTGGACTGCAGTGTGTGGTGTTGAAGATAAGGCTGGTGAACTTGTTTGGGGCCAGATTATCCAGGGCCTTCTGCATCACAGGAGGAAGTTGAACTTTATCCATAGGACTTGGGAGGTTGTAAATGCATTTTAAGCTGAAGAGTCACATGATCAAATGTGGGTATTTGAGGAAGATAGCTGTAGTGACAGTGTGGAAGAAGGATGTGGAGAGAGGTGACTGTGTGGAGACAGGGGACAAGTTAAGACCGTAGAGAATTGCTGTGGTGTCTTCTGAATATCTGAGAATAGGCAAGTGTGAAGAAACTCAAATGGACATGAATTTACATGAGCTGACCCAGACTGAAGGGAGATTTCTAGAGAGAGAATTGGCAGGACTTCATCACCAATTGGATGTGAAAAGTGAGAAAGATAGAAGGGCAGATGATGAGGCCAGACTTCTTAACTCAGGCCAATGGGCATATGGGGAAGTGCCATTAATGGAAATAGCGATTACAGGGTAAGAGGAGGGTAGGGTGAGGAGCGGAGGAGGAGATGATGGCTTTAATTTTGGACACGCTGAGTGTGGTAGGCAGAATAATGGCCAACCAAAGATAATAATCACGTGATAATCCCTGGAAACTGTGACTATGTTATCTTGTGTGACAAAGGGACTTTGCAGATGTGATTAAGTTCAGGACCTTAAAATGGGGAGATTATCCTGGGTTATCAGTGGGGGCCCATGGGCGATTACATGGATCCTTAAAAACAGAAAAACTTTCTTGTCTGTGATCAAAGGGAGATGTGATTACGGAAGAATGGTCAGAGAGATGCGATGTTGCTGGCTTTGGAGATGGAGGAAGGGGGTCATGAGGCAAGGAACGTGGGTGACTCCTAGAAGGTAGAAAAGGCAATGAAATGGATTCCTCCCACAGCCTCCATAAAGGAACATAGCCCTGCCGACAACTTGATTTTAGCCTTGTGGGGTCATGTTGAACTTCTGTAAGATAATACATTTTTGTTGTTTTCAGCCACTAAGCTTGTGGTAATTTGTTACAGCAGCAATAGAAAGCTCGTACATTGAGTATGGGATTCCTGAGGATGTCCAGGCAGATGCATGTGTGGCTATATCGTTCTGGGGCTCCAGATATGTTGATTTAGTGGTTATCAATTATAATGAAAGGTGGAAGCCCCAAGAGTGGATGAGATTTCCCCTGCAAAGCTTGAGGAAAGAGTGAAAAGAGGAGAAGCAAGAGACCTGGGAAACTACAGCACATTAGAGGCAGGTGGAGGAAAAAGATGTGGGAAATGGACAATGGAGTGGTCCATCACAAACACTCAGACCTGCTTAAGAAATCTTACTCCCTCTCTCTTCACCCTCCTCGACCTGATCCAAGTGTCATTGCTGTGACAGCTTTGAGGAGTGGAGCAGAAATGATGAAAAGATGAGGCTTTGAAGATGGAAGGGCAGACAAGCCCTCTAACCCAGCTGAGAGAGTCTTGTGGGGCCACTGGCAGGCTGGAACTAGGGCGAGGGGAGTTAGGCCCTCACCTCATGTGTAGAATTTCAGGGAACACCAAAAACTCAATAATCAAGGTATGCCTTTTAATGCAATATTTGAAAAGTCAAAATTAATCCACAAAATATACAATGAAAAAAGATCTCTCATTTTACCCTAATCCTGGCTGCAGCCACCAGGCTGCCTGCTTCCCTTGGCCTCTTCCCATGTGCCTGGGTTACCAAGATACAACAGAAAAGGAGACAATTAGAGACCTGAAAGGTACCCCCTAAATTTTGAAATCCTTTATACTAGGGTAACTTACCAATGAGTCTTTTAATTTACCTTTCAATTTTTCCACTTCTAATTTGACAAAAGGGCCAATATATGTGTATAAAAAATAAGTGAAGAAAAGCATACTTACGTAGTTAGAATTAACCAACGTAAATGGTTGAGAGCATGGCCTCTGGATCCAGACTCCCTGTTTTCGGATCCCAGCTGAATCCGTTCACCACCTGTGTGATTTTGAGCAGGTTGCTGAACCTCCCCATGCCTCGGTTTCCTCATCTGTGTAGTGGGGAATAATAAAAGTACCTGTCTTGTGAAGATGAGTTACTGTATGTCAAGCACTTTGAATGGTGCCTGGCTCACTGTTAGTGCCATGTAAGTACCAGCTGTGGTTACTGTTTTGTCTTAGGTTACACATTCAGTTGTCTGAGAAGGAAGGTACTTTGAGGGCTGATGAAGCTGACTTGAATGTTCTCATCTCTGAATTTGTGGTGCCCCTTTCTGTTTCCCCCTTTAAGCTCTGTTCTCCCACCCACCCATCTACTCTCATATCCGCCCAACACTTACAGTACGCTAGGCAGTTGCTCCAGCACTATCTAGCAGAAGCAGCATGAAACCTGCCTCCATCTGTGACAACCTCTCAATTAGTAAAATCCAAAAATCAGATTCAGAAATATTTAAAAATGTAAATGACAATAGACAGCTTTCTTTTCTTTGGGGGAAAAAAGTTGTGGGTCAGGAAAATAGCATCTGGGAGAAATGACAACGTTAAACATATGCCACGATTTTCCTGAAATCTATTCGATAGCAAGCATTTTTCAGGCTTGAGGAGGAGGCATATTGGAGATGAGTTGTCCAGCAGTTGGACCCCAAGGCTAAGTTCCAAGGTCAGAGCCAAGGTGTATGCATTGCTGGCCCTCCCAAGGGCCTATGATCAGGGAGTTCTGTGTTGCAGGTACATGGAGCTGTTGGTGAGCCTGTGGGGGTGCTGGGCCAGGCCAAGGCCTTCTGGGGTCTGACTTGATGAGGGAGCTTGGCTAGTCTTAGCTTCTGTGATGGGGTGTGGAACTCCACTGTCAGCTCCTTCATCCCCTGTCCTCTTCCTCCCCCTTTCAGAGTGGGATGTAGAGACAGGGAAATGCCTAAAGACATTTAAACACAAAGACCCCATCTTGGCCATCAAGATCAATGACACCTACATCGTGAGCAGCTGTGAGCGAGGGGTAGTCAAAGTGTGGCATGCTGTCACTGCCCAGCCGATAAAGGTGAGAAGGTGGTAGGCTATGGGGGGAATGGGGCACTGGTGGTGACGAATTGGAGGAGACTGATGGTCTCCCCCCAGGTAGCTACCTAGACCACCCTAGAGCAATCGAGTTACAGTCACCAAAAGGGTGGTCCTGAAGACCTGAAGGGGAAGGACCCCCCAAAAAAGGACCCTCCTGAGTCAGTGGTGGGTCAGGGCCCATGTGAGTCACATTGTCACGGGGGTGGTGGCAGAAGGCTGCATTCTGACTCTGCACCATATTTGTGCTCAGGGTCTTTCAACAGCAGCATAGGCAATGTACCTTTTCCTCTTCTGGAATATTCTACCCTGATTCTGGCATGGGGTAAGGGAATGAACAAAGCCACAGTTGTTTTTCTTCTCACTCTCTGATAAGAAGGGTACATTGGCTGTCTTGAAAGTGATTGAATGTTCACATACACAAAATATTGCTGGATTTGAAACCCCCTGGCCTTGTGGGTGGTGGTGAGATATCATTTGTACCAGGAACACAGGATCACACTGAAAAGCTGCTGGCCTGGCTAGTGGATTTTTTTCTCACCAGTCTTGTTGTCACTATGGTCTAACCAGCAGTGGCAGGCACTGGGATGTCCCAGGTGCCCTCTGGGTCCTGGCAAGGAGCTGGGCATGGAATATCTGACCCTTCGCCTTCTGCCAGCAGAGGATGGTAAATTCTGTCTCCTCTGGTACTCCAGGAAGATAGGCCTGCCCCGGCCATGGACCCACCAGGAGCAAAGTCTCTCCCTGATCACACTCCTCCTTAACTTGGGAGAGAGCTCTGGAGAGAGGGAGGCGTGAACTTCACTGGGCTTCTCAGAGCAAAAGTATAGTCAGCTCAGATAAATACCAAGTGAGTGTAGTCATGGACTGAGGGATGGCTTTGGCATTCATCTAAAGAAGCCTCCAGCATTGGCCCTTGGAGGAGTCACAATCTGAGTTGAAGACAGGCTGAAATCAAACGCATCTTTTCTTGCAGACTCTCAATGGCCATGAGGGAGCTGTGAAATGTCTCTTCTTTGACGACTGGCATCTCCTCTCGGGAAGTACTGATGGCCTGGTCATGGCCTGGAGCATGGTGGGAAAATATGAGCGATGCCTCATGGCCTTCAAACATCCAAAGTAGGTACCAGGAAAGCCCTGACTAACCAATCTCCTTTTCCTGTCAGAGCCTAGACTTTGATTTTTGGCAAATCAATCCTTTCTGCTCCCTGCTGACCTCTCTGCTCCTTATCCATTTCTGCTTTCCTCCACTTCCACCTGTTTCCCATCCCTCCCCTTTTTGGCCATTCCCTCTCCTACCCTCACTTCTTCCTCTTAAGAAATAATAATACTGGGTGTGGATTTTGAGATGTTATTGAAATGTTATACTTATGACACACGTAATACATTTATATCTGTTACCTACCAAACTTATAAATATTGGCAGAACTGTCCCAAATAAAGCCGATTCCAGTAAACTTAAAATTCTGGGAATTGTTCTTTACCTTAGGAAGCTTGTGTTCACAAAAGCTTAAAATTATCCAAGTGCCAAAGGTTTAAAAATAACTAAGGGCTTAAAGAAGGAGCTTATTTACAAGTCTGTAGGGCTAGATTCTATTCCAGGACAGCAAATGGATTTCATTTTACAATTCCAATCCCAATTTAGTGGTGGTGGCTGCTTGGAGCCAATTGAGAAGTAGTCAAAGGTCACATCTGGGGTTATTTGGAAAGAATATTGTGGTCAATTAATGATTCTGCCAAGGCCATGGGTTTTACAGGCTGCTTTATGCCATTCCTGTACTACAAGAATAATGTTCTTCCTCTGAGCGTATTATAAAAATTCCAGGAAACTAAATGTTATCCTAATTGATTAAAAGAGTAAATAGATCTTTCAGGGGATCCATCAGGGGATAGTTATTTAGTAAAATATGGTCCTAGGTTTTTTTATACTCTCATAGGAACCTCTTGAGCAGGCACACTGGGTCTGTGGGTGGTGGAAGGGGATTTGGGTACGTATGTGTATGTTCTCTGTGGTGTGTGACAGCATTATTGACGAGTGGGTGCTGGGAAGGGCCTGTGTTCAAGTGATTTATCCAACCCTTAGATGATTATCAGTAAGCCTCTTGGCTTGTCATCTGGGTTATCAAACCTTGACCTCAAGGAAGGAGTCAACATTTATGATGTCACCCGAAAACTATAACTATATCTTTTTAAAACATTCCAAGCATGATTCAGTAGGATCTAGTTTAGGTATTGGAAAATAATTTGTTTGCAGCAAACACAAGCAGTTTGGTAATCATTCTATCAATCCATGAGCCTCCTGCTCCACCTCAGCTATGACACCTTCTCAGATCATTCTCACTCCCACTGAATGACAGACCCAACATACCATTCACCTTGGTTCTTGATACCTTGCACAGTTATAGCAAATCCATAGACATCTGGAGGACACGGTCAATGTTCTCATTGGCAGGGCTCCTCTTCCCACTCGTCTGTATTAGTGCTGTATACGTGTAAGTGCTCAATAAATATTTCTAATTGATGGATGAGGACTAATTTAACAGATTGTCTTTCTGGAGAATTCTAATGATTGGACTGATACCCATCTTTTGAATGTGACATAGGTGAAAAAAACACATATAGTTGCTATGTGTCCTTCAGTGGAAAAAGGACTGGAGAAAGAGGTCTCCTGTTCTCTTGATCCAACATTTTTTCATCCAAAATTAAGATTCTGCATCAAGCGTGGGAGAGGATGGATATGAGGGATGAAATCAGAGGCTGCAAAGTAGGGCTGACAGGAATGATGATCCTTAGAAAAGTTTCTGTACTCTGTAGTGTCTTTTTTTTTTTTTTAAAAGTGTTTATTCTTTAATGTCTTTTCCATAGCTAGTGTTGTAATAATTTTTCTGCAATTTTTAAATTAAGATATAATTCACATAACACAAAATTTACTATTTTATAGTGTACAACTCGATGGTTTTTAGTATATTCATAATGTTGTGCAACTGTCACCACCAACTAGTTATACATGATTTCCATCAGTCAATAGTAATATTCTGTTTCATTTCTGATTTTAGTAATTTCAGTTTTCTCTCTTATTTTCCTGTTCAGTCTAAGTAAATTACTTGTCAATTATCTAGCTAATGGTTTATTGATCTTTTCAAAGAACCAGCTTTTGGTTTCATTGATTTTTCTGTATTATTTCTTAGTTCTCTATTCCCTTGATCTCAGCTCCAAGCTTTATTTTACTTTCTTCTCCTTAGTTTGAGTTTAGTTTGATATTCCTTTTCTACTTTCTTTCTTTTTTTCTGCTTTTTCTCCCCAAATCCCCCCAGTACATAGTTGTATATTTTAGTTCTGGGTCCTTCGAGTTGTGGCATGTGGGACGCCACCTCAATGTGGCCTAATGAGTGGTGCCATGTCCGCCCCCAGGATCTGAACTGGCGAAACCCTGGGCTGCCGAAGCGGAGCGTGTGCACTTAACCACTCAGCCACGGGGCTGGACCCCCCTTTTTTTTTTGAATATATTTTAATACGACAACTCTGGAAATCAAATTCTCCCCATCCCCAGAGTTCGTTTTGTAGTTGCTTGTTGTACTTTTTATTGTTTGTTTGTTTAATAAGTCTGTATTCTTTGCCTTGTTTGGCCACTAAAATCTCTGTTCTATTACCTTGGTGGTGTGCTAACGACAGGAAAGAGATTTACTTGAACACCTGGAAACAAAATATCTCTGATATTTTTGCCAACGTGTTCTCTGTGCCTGTTGAGGGAAGCCTTACACACTCAGGTGGGCCGTTTACAACTCCGCCTTGGCTCTTACTTCCTGCTTGTGCAGAAAGGCAAAGTCAGCCAAGAGGGCGAGCTCTTTGGTTAATATTTGCCCCAACAGATATCTATTGCCTTAGGCAGCAGTGACTAAAACATTTGCTTATAAATGGTTACAACAAACGCCTCACAGGTAGCAGCTTTACCAGTAGGTGAGTTCCTAGTAGGGTGAAATAAAGACAGGCTTTTTGAGCCAGTCTGCCAGGAGGCCACCAGACAGGTCAAATAACTCATTGTGAAGGAGGTCTGTTCTGCTTCCTCCAGTACCAGGTACGTGGGCCGTTATTTTCATGGCTACCACCGGGATGGGGAGTTAGCAATGGGACTAAGGTAACGTAAAGTGCCACAGAGTTGACTGTCTTTACTGAGAGAAGCCATTTTTCTTGCTAAGTTCTCCTTGGGTTGCTGCAAGCCTTTGGTTATTTTTCAGAGTTCTGAAAAAGTTGATTCTGCCAGTTTTTTTCATTGCTTTTACAGAAGGGCGTAATTTTAGAGTTCTTTCTCCATCGTTTTCACTGATATCACTCTCTACAATGTCTTTTGATTAAGAAGGAACAAACAAGGAGACATGTGATTTATTTCTGGGGCAGAGATAAAACCTAAAATGAGACAGGGCTATGCCAGGATCATAATAACCACTATTGTGTCAGGTACTGGGCTGTTTTTTTAAAAAAATACCTTTATTTATTTAATCCTGACAGCAATCCTCTGAGGCAGAAATCACTATCCTCTTTTCATAAAAGAGAAAACTGAAGGCTGAGAGGTTAAGTTACTTTCTCAAGGTTATACAGCCAGTAACCAGTGGTAGAATCAGATTTTGATCTCAGGTTTTCTGATCCCAAAGCCTGTGCTTTTAATCACTAGGCTGTAACGGTATAGGCTGAACTACCAAATGTCACAGGAACTATAAGAAACGCAGGCCCAGCCGGGTAAGATCAAAAGAGGTATAGAAAGAGAAAAACCCTTCGATCACAAGACCTCTCTCCTAGTGTTGGATTCCCCTATAGGGGGACTAAGATGCACTCAGGCCACCAATAAAATTATTATATTTCCATCTTGGAAAAAAACTAGAACCTTTTTGGACTTTCTTATACTTACTTTACACTTTAGATCAAGCAGTTGATTGATCTATTGATCTATCTTTCTATCACATGATGAGGGATTCAAGGCACATTGGCCTCTTTGCCGTTCTTTGAACTTGCTAAGGATGCTCCTGCCTTTCAAGGGCTTTGTTATTCCTGTTTTGCTAATGGTTGATGCCTTGAAAAGTCTTAATTTGGCCCTGGGACCTGACCAAGGCTAAGGCCAAATGGTGTGGGTGGATGTCCATTCTTTTAACACACTACGATGATCATACTCTGAAACGTGAGCAGACACTCACTTTTTCAACAAATATTTATTGAGGCCTTGCCATGGGCTTGGCCCTGTGCTAGGTGCTGGGCATGAAAAGACGAATAAGACATGGGTTGTGTCCCAGAAAATCTGAGAGTATATCTGGAGTTTGTGTATGTGTGTGGGGGCAGGGGAGGCGGAGATGAGCGATGGTTTTATGGAGAAGGTAGCATATCAGCTAGGCCGTGAAGGGACTTAGATGGGCAGAGATAGCAGCGATCAACAGCCTTGCTTTGCAGATAAGATCTAACCAATTAGACGCACCAAACCAACTTTTCAGTATCATTAACAGGAATGGGGCAATTACACTTCTCAGAATTGAACACTCTGCATATCAGGAGTCCAACCTGGACCCAGCAGTTGTAGAGAGGATTTTGTTGGAGGCCTCTGAGTCTTCGCCTGATGCCCTCTCTTTTCCTGTTGGTCATCACAAAGGGGAACTAGAAAATCTCACCCCTGGGTATAATGTCCTTCAAGATGTTTCACTGAAAGAGTGAAAGCCACTAATTTAAGATCTAAAAGAAACTGCTCAAATACCAGGATTTTGCTTCATATAAAGATGATAGTTTTCCTTTATGTTTTTTTCTTTCTTTATATAATAATAACATTTGGAGAGGAATCAAAACATTAAATAATTCTCAGCATGAGTTTTGTAGAAGTCAGTAGCTAGGAATCAAATTGTAAGAGAAAAGCATGATCATCTATGTATGAGACCAAAAAAAAAAAAAAAATCTGTGACATAAGCCTTTGTGTTTTGCCACCTTGTGGCACTGTGACCAAACTTCAGGAGAAATAACTGCAGAATGGAGAGGAGAGAGTATAGCCACGTCTTGAGGGCTGATGGTTTACATCCAGAATTATAAAATGATGGCAAACATCACTTCAAGGACGGTTTTGATCACTGCGTCCCAACCATACACAAAATACCCCAAACTACAAACAAACCCAAGCACTTTACGAGAAGATGGGTACTGCCTTTTGCTCTGTTCCCTTCCAGGGAGGTGCTCCATGTGGCCCTTCTCTTCCTCCGGGTCATCAGTGCCTGTGCAGATGGCAAGATCCGCATTTACAATTTCCTAAATGGGAACTGTCTGAAGGTGATGAAAGCCAATGGCAGAGGTGATCCTGTGCTGTCCTTCTTTATTCAGGGCAACAGGTGGGTGGTAGGTGTGGAGGTCAGAGCTGTGAGCAATTCTGTTTGGATGACTTTTTCTCCTCTGGGACACAAGCCCTGGATCTGCTGGCAGTAGGAGAGTGGGCAGTGCTCCCCTCCAAGTTTGGCTACAGTGGAGGGACCGTCTTACGGGGGACTAATCGGACACTGCATGAAACTAAGCAATCAGGGATCACATGACTCTTGATTTGTTCTGGATGTCTGGGTAGATCGTGCAAGGGGTGCAATACGGCTCTGCTGCCAGGACTACAGTTCTGCAGATGCGCACCCCTGCTTGCTCCCTGATCATGCTTTCAGTTGTGTGAGAGCTGCAGCAGCTCTCTCTGGTGCCCCCCTTCTGATGCAAAGAGACTTACAGGAGGGTGGAAGATGGCAGTAGCAGGGAGGCCAGTGTCCAATGGGACAGCACTGAGCAGGTGCTTTTAGAGAAACCAGAATCATGACTAACTAATCCTATAGAGTACTGTGTTTGTTATACGCTAGGTTCAGGGTGATATAGGATGGGAAACTACCCAAATAGAATTAACTTTTAAATTCTACCTCAGGCTCCCTTGAGACATCAGTTAATCTCCCTCAACCATAGTGCCTTCCTTTTATGAAACTTTACTAATACTATTTACCATCTGAAAGGGGGAGGGCTGGTAATAAGTCTCAATAAATTAACCCTTTCCATTTATGAAGTAATAATATCATTAAAAACATCACCTCTGACCTTTTCTCATCTGTGACATTCAAAGAGAGATGATTTCCGTTAGGATTGAGTAAAAATAAATCTGAAAGAGATTTCTAATTGGAATGACTCCCCAAATTCCATTCCAGTATTTCCAACCAGAACAAGTCCTTTTTATAGAGTTTACGCTAACAGCGAAGGCCTTAAAATGCAGCCTTTCGGAGCAGAAAGGACTCTAAACATAGTGTTTCATGTCTCGTCTCTGGTTATGGAGCTCTAGGTGCAGAGGGGAAAGCAGCATGCTCTGTGACCACTGCGAAGGACACAAACCAAGGGGTGGGAGGCAGTGTTGGGGGGCCCAGGTTTAGAACTGGTCTTCTACCAGGGCATAAAAGTGGGGATTAGGGAAGACAGCAATCTCCTGCTTTACGAAGTACAAATGTTCCCTCTAAACGTGGAGCATGCACAGAGACCCCGGAGTGATGGAGTGAGGGGGTCAGCGAGGGAGGGAAGTCCTCCTGATTAAGGAGTTTCCTTGTTCCCATCTCAGCAACAGGAACATGGCGTTTGGATGCCGTGCTTTCGAAAAAGCGTGGATTTCAAGGGATCTGTGCACAGAGTACCTAAGCCTCTGCCTTGGGCACCTTAGGTACTTGGTACTCACTCCAGGGATGGAAATTCATTTAAAAATATTGTAACCGGAGAAGCTAAGTAATCAGAACGTATGTGCCCTGCTCACATGTGATTTTTAAAGAAAACGGCCACAGAGCTGAGCGCCCTGCTGCACAGCCTGCCGCCTTTCGCCACTCCAGACCCTCCCACAGCCTACACTGCCCTGATTGTACGGTTGTTCCCTTGGCCTCAGGATTGGATGGGAAGGTAGTTGAAATGCACATTTGGAGGCTGGGGAGTGGTCGCCTCCATGCTCATCTTGTGGGCAATCTTGTTGTTTTGGTTCCAGGATGGTGATCAACACGGAAAGGAACATTCTCCTGTTCCAGTTTGAGCATGTAAAGTGGCAGTACTCCCTTGAACGAGCCAAACAAAAGAAGAACAAGGATAAAGAGGAAGACAGGGAAGAAAATGGCTTCACAGATGTTCCCTCCAGGTCTAGCACTCAGGTTTACAGCCTGAAGGACTCCGTGTCCAGTAAACAAATCGTGGCCCAGGAGTCCCTCACAAGTAAACCTCACAGGTCCCGCGTTCTCCTGAGGGCAGCCAAGTTACCTACAGGTAAGAGAGCTGAACCCAGGCAGTCTCAGGGGTACCCAACCGAGCAGGTGAGGGAGTGCCAGGGCTAGTTTCTTTGAGCGATATTTCGGCCAGTGGTTTCTTGATGACGTAAATTCCAACCTTTAAGGAAGGTGGGAGCCATTCTCTTTGATTCACCAATTTGTTAGCCAGCCCAAGGGACTGTCATGATTTTCAAGGCCTAAGTTTTCAAATAAATCAGAATCTCTGTACAGCAGATAACACTAGCATTTAATACTTGCCATTAAAACAAAATACAAGCAACCGACACCCTTCTCCCATACCCCTAATCCAAACATAGAGTACATAATTATTTCCTTAGGACAGAGACAAAATCTTGTTATACTGCAGAAAAATTTTCTATGCAGAATGTATTCTCTCTAGACCTCTGATTAGTAATGTGTGTATCTGGAAAATATTAGTTATACAGCAGATACGTGCGTGTGTGTGCATCTAGATGGGGGGGATGGGTGGCTCACGCCATTTATGACACACAAAGAAAAATTATGTGTGGGCTAGACTAGTGAGACTCCTTGCTTTTACCTGGTCTGTATTTGGCATGTTAAATTGGGTCCACAGATCTATAGAGAACATCGGTGGATCACCTCCAAGTGTATTTTACTACAAATGGTCAGCTATCTCTTGAGAAGAGAGGATTGTGGTTTTAGATAATGCATAAAGCTTGATAATCAGTAAGAAAGGCGAGAGGGAGGGCAGTCAGGAGGTGATCTCAACCTTAGGCTCCAGGTGATTATCTCGTTTCATATAACAGCACACAATAAAGTGATGGTTTGGGTGAAAATCAGTCATTATCAGTTATGCCCGTTATTCAGACCTAACTGAATTATGTAATTACTGCAGTTTCCTCCTCAATCTTAATTTAGCAGTTTTAACAGAGGCATCTCAAAGTCAAGGAAAGCCAAAATCAGCCCGAGGAGATGGCAAGAAGAGAGCAAGTCCTGCTTCCGAGGAAGCAAACAGCACGGATGGTGGGCAAGAGACTTTGGAAGCAAAATCTCCTCCAGGAGGTTAGATGAACGGTGATAATTTATTCTGAATCAGTCGCAAGATCCAGCCTCTCTCGCTTGCTCGCTCTGTTCAGTTTAGTTTTTCAGCAAGTCAATAACGCTGCTTCTCTTGGAGAATTCAGAATGGATAAAATGCGTGGTTTCTCCTAAGGGTGACTGGTTTTCCTAATTGTCCCCTTACTAACTTGAGGGGTCACAGAGCAGGAACCCTTCTCAGAGCTGAGTTTCCAGTTTGGGGCTCAGAGTCTGCCTGCCTTCCCCGCCATTCAGCCTCCGCACTGTTTGGACTGCTGTGTCATCAGTCTGAGTAGTGGGCGCAGCAGAAGAGCGGACAGGCAGTCGGCGGAGCTGGTTTCAGAGGGTGGTATAGGGAGCTTGTGAGGGAGGAGGTAGATTTGGGAGCAGGTGCTGTGCATGTGGGATAAGGAGATAAGGGAGAGAGATGGGGAAGGGGCTTTTAAGAAGTGTTACTGGACATCATGAATGAGATGACCCTTTGTTGTTTTTGAGAGACTTTGGTAAAGATTTAAAATGCCTTTCAAATATTTTTGGCTGATACAGTAGTGTTTCTTTGAATCAATTTGCCTGCAGAGACTAGCTTCAAGGTGAGGGTAAGGCAATTAAGTTTTATGAGGGCTATCCTAACAGTGGGCATCCTTGTATATATTTCTGTCTGTGTACCTGTATGGGGATACCTGCAGAGTAAAGTCCTAGGACTGGCACTGCTGAGGCAAAGGATAATCGCATTTAAAAACTACAAAGATATTGCCATGGCTGTCCTTAAAAAATGATGTATCAACTTACACCCCCACCAACAGTTCGTGAGAGCTCCCACTGCGCCCATACTGACACAGGGATTAGCCATCATTTTGCACTTGCTTATATGATAAGTAAAAATGGTATCTGTATTTCTTTAAGGTTGATCACGAACAAATTAAATGTCCATCAGAGGGCAATGACTAAGTGGATAAGAAAAAACCCATACTATGTCATATGATACCACAGCTAAAAAGTTGTATGATTAGGATCAACATATATTAACTTGGAAAGAAATCCACAATATATTATTATACCAAAAAAGACAAGTTAATGAACAATGAGCTCATCACAATTCCTTTTACAAAAGGAGACAAACTGTTTTGTCGTACACACAGACGCACGCATCCACATATATGTAGAGTGGTTTATTCTGTGATTGGACGGAGAGTGGAGAAGATTTGACATCTTAATTTCATTCATTTTATATGTTTTAATAAAATATTATTTAATTAACAAAGTAAAGGTCAGGCAGAATTTTAGAGCTTCATTCCATCCTAGTATGCCCATACACAGATATCTTGGGATAAAACCTATTTGGTCAAGGAAAATTCTACGCTTAACATGCGGTTGCATTTTCTTTGCTGGTTACAGATTAGTGTAGTGTGGGGTGCAGACTTTTACTTGCTAGGTCAGACCAGACAAATGACTTCTACTTTTCATGATTCAGTTATTCTTTTTGTAAAATGGGATAATGTTTTTGGTGTATCTGTGAGGTACTGTAGGGACTGAAAAGCTCAAATGAGAGAGATATAATAGATTTGCTCACCTATGAAGACATCCTCATTAACTCAAGGGTCTTAGCCATTTTGCAGGTCTGGACCATAATGTAGAATGCCAGAATCAATCTCTTGTCCTTGTCAGTGGCTTTTGGACCTGCTGCTATTGTTCAAAACATTTTGGCAGCTCCTGCTTGGGAACTGCCTTTTGGTCAAGTGACATTTTGCATTTCCCAGGGGTGACATATTTTTTGAAAGCTGTTGATTTTGGGAAACATCCAAACATCATTTGGAGTCAAGTTTGATTAATGAGGTGATCAAACTTTGCGATACAATTTTTATTGAAAAATATAGGTATGTTACGATAAATTTATAAGGCCTATTTTGTGTGAATCATAAATGAGGTGCGAAGGTCATTCTCACAGGGAAGTTTCAAAAATACATGCAGCATTGGGATTACATATGTTCCTTCCAAAATATGCCTATCTAGGGGTTAATGATAATACACACTATACACAAATCATATCATATTTGTTAAAAACTTGTTGTATTAAATATGTCACAATTTCTGGTCTCATAGAGCATTCTTGCTCACATGATGGTGGCATGCCCAGTGGGCAACAAAGACCTTAGTTTGGACAGCAGCTGGAATGGATTTAACTTTCAGGCATAAGTACTTAATGATTTTCACAGGACACTGATTTGTTTTTCTTTTCTTTTTTCGAAAAACCAGATAATGTGGAGAAAGTACAAAAACAAGGACAACTGAAAGCTCCTGCAGACTTGATAAATTACCCAAAGAAAAAGTCCTGGCCCATCCCTATGTCGCCCGACCGGTTCCTCCTGACAGTTAACGCCCTACAACAAGCCCATAATTCAGGGGAGTTTGCCTATCCCCGGAGGCCCCAAACCCAAATCATTGATGCCTGGGGACCTTCAATTTCACACCCAAGAAAGGTCCTGAGTTTCAAAGGAAAATCAGTCCAACAAGCAGTTGATCGGCTGAGATTCAGCAACCCTCCCATAGATGTCAAACGAACTAACATTCCCCTTGAAATCCAGAAACTGCAGCCCAACCTGAAGAACTCTTTGCACAGTCCCAGAGTGCAGTCCACCATACCCCAGCCCATGATTATCCGTTCCAGATTCACTGGCAGGCTAAAGGGTGAAGACCAAGCGACCAGTTTGGTTGATGGGACAGTGCACAGCTTTCGTCCCTTAACTAGTATGCAGGTCATTAAACCGAACTGCATGCTGGCTTGACCAGTGGGCATGACAACCCAGTCTGTCAAGAAAGAAAGGCCTCGCTTCTGCACAACCCTCAATCCCTTTAGAGTGAACACTGAGTTCATGTTGTTAACTGTGAAGGAGGAGAAAGAGCACAGGGAAGCCAAGATGAAGGAGTACCAGGCCAGAACGCCCACTGAAGTGGTCAATCTAGAAAAAGCCAGTAAAGCTGCATGGATCAGGAAGATCAAAGGCCTGCCTATAGATAATTTCATGAAGCAAGGGAAAACAGCAGCCCCTGAACTTGGACAAAACATATTTATCTGAACCAGCCCAGGGAAATTACAATGTCATACAGTAAACAGGATACCAAGTGGATGTTGGTGTTTGACCTCTGTTTTGTTTTTGATTTTTGACTGTCCCCTGGCAATGAATGTGGGGACTCATAATTATCTTCCTATAGGCCAAAGAATTCATATTATCAAAATAAGAAAACAGAAGGAGGCTGGGAGAGGTTGGCATCTGTATTCCCACTGAAAACCATTCTATGAGGCATACGGAAGCCCAGTTTCATTGATGGGGGATGGGAGAGTGATCACTGGAAATTAAACACCACTCATAACTACCAACTCAGGGCTATTATTTCTTCTAGCAAATGAACTGATGAGATTATATCAGAATAATGCATTGAAAGTCCCTGGTATTTTCGGCGGAAGCCTGATAAAGCTCAGTGAATTCAATAAGAAGCTAAAAGGGGAAGCCCTCAATGGGTTGACTTACTGCATTTGAGAACATTATGTGTTCTTTTCCTTCTCAGGACTAACTCCTATGGAAGAGAATTAATCACATTCATCCTTTCTACAAACAGGGCCACTAGTATTGAGTGTTGAGGTTTCCACTTAAACCTTCTGAGGCTGGTGTCAGGAACTAGGCATGTAATTTGGAAAAGTGCAGCCCACCACAGGAGCTATGGCCCATTGGTGATCTCTCGTCCCATCCAAAGGGGAGAGCTCCTAATCAGTTGCTCAGCATGGCCAAAGGATGGTAATGAATTTAAACAGAATGCAAACCAAAAACAACAAGAAAAACCCCCTACAAAACCCCACAACCCACACACTGGGTGGGCCACCAAAAACGTGGCATGGGCAGAGTAGATGCCCAGGCCACTTGTTCACAGCCTCTGCTTTTCACTCCCTGTGCAGAAATACAATTGTTTGCCAAGCTTTCTTTCCTTTGAGAATTTTCCCACCATTGTTAGGATATCAGGTTTAAAGTAGTACTAGCAAATAGCCATGTAAAAATTGTGATTTTAATGGAAAGAATACCGTCAACTGAGGAAATGTGCTAATACACATTGTTTCATGACTCTTCCAACAGCAGTTTGATGTTGGCCGGGCAGACAGGATATTGTTATAATCATAATTTCAAAGATGACAAACTCCCTGAATTTCAGGTCCTTCATCCGAGGCAAGATCACACTATTAGCGGCTAAACTTCAAACAGTAATAAAAATAACATCTCCTATTTACTAGGCACTTACCCTGCACGGGTACCACTATAATCCCCACCTTACGATTGAGGAAAGACATACACAGGGGTTAGAAAACTGGTTAAGCAGACCAGCCGGGCTCAAACCCAGGCGCTCAGACTCCAGGGCCCACGCTCTGAACCGTTCTGTTCCTTACTGTTTTCCTGGCGTCTATTTTCCTCCCATAATAAACCCCTCCATTGTTTACTATACAGTCCTCCTGCCAGTTCTTCTTAGTAACTTTTTAACCTTCGCACGAGCACATTTTTTCAGTTCTACAACTTAAGGTACAAAAGCGTAATACTGTACAAGAATACATGTTCTAAAACATGGTGTCAAACAAAATGAAACCATGGAATAATAAGGCCCCTCCCCCCCCAGCCCCCGACTCAGGACACCCACGCTGGCGGGAAGGACACCTCCGAAGTAGCAAGAGCTCCACCTGACAAACCACGAAGGTTGCCCCTTCTCCCTGCACAAGACTTCCATTCTCTGCTCGTGTCTTCGCTCCTGCTGGGAACCCCCGCGGCTTGCGCCGAGTCCGCATTCCTTGCCCCAGGTCCAGGGTCGCCCCGCCCCCTCTCTCGCCCTGCCCCCTCCCAGCTCACGTTTCTCGCCCGAATCGCCCCGCTCACACGCTCGCCCCGCCCGCGCAATTGCTCCTCCCCGGTGGGCCTGGAAGCGGAAGTGGGGCTGGCGTGCGGCATGTACTTTGGCTCCTCCGGGCTTGTGGTAAACGCGTCGCGGCAGTTCCGGTCGCCGCCCGGCGTTGCCTAGCCGACGTGGCTTCCGGAAGTGGGGCCGGCGCAGGGCCGCCATGTTGCAGCAGGTGAGGGGCTGTTGGCGTGGGGAGAGGGCGGCGGGGGCTGGGGGCTGGGGCCTCCACATGCAGGGTCCGAGGGCACGAGTCGAGTGTCCGGGGGCCGTTGTGTCCCCGCTCCCGCCTGCTGCGCGAGCCCGAGGAGGAGCGGGTGGGGCGGAGGGCCCCGGGCTGTGTCCGGGGGGCGTGGCTGGGCCCCCCGCGGCCTCGGCGGAGGGGGCCCGGGCTGCGCAGAGGAGGGCCGTCTTTGGCGGGTGGAGAGGCGCCGTCAGCGGGTCGCAGCGCGGGGATACTGCGGGCGGGGCTGCGGAGACGCCGTCGTGTGTGAAGTTGCGGGTGGACGGGCGACGGCGAGCGGGCAGCCCGGCCCCAGGGGGCGCCGATGTCGTCACAGGAGACCCGCCCGGGCCTCGGGGCCCGGTGTCCGCGGCGGACTGACGCTGATGCTGGTTCATGGCTGGTCCGCCTCGTGATCACGTCTGTGCCCTTAGAGTTAGTGACAGTCCTCAAGTTTACGACCAGAGATTAGTAAGAATAACTTAATCTCTTACTATTTAAAAAGTGTTTTTACTGTTTGTAGCGCACTTTCGCTTAGATTATCACGGGTAGTTTTTCCTTATTGTGCACTTACTACGGCCAGGCTCTGTTCAGGCCCTGGAATAGGGCTGTGGACAGTACAGACAGGTTTCTTGCCCTGAACCCCAGGTGAGTGGGAGGGTGCCAGGGGATGGGAGCTTGTTGAGGGGTCGGGGTGGGAGACAGGTTACAGCACTAAGGGTATTTTCAGACAGTGATAGCAGAAACAAGGCAGTGTGATAGCAAGTATCTGAGAATAGGACCACCTTAGGATTTATGGTCAGTGAAGACCGCTCTGAGGAGATGGCTGAGTGGAGGAAATCCAGTGATGGTTAAATTCGGCTCTCTGAACCTACCCCCAAGCTGGAGAAAAACACACACCCATACTGATTTCCCACTTTGAGTTTGTGACCATGAACCTCAAGTGAGCCCTTAATGCTGCGGCAGTCATCACTGCGTTTCCATGATCCCCTCGCTCTCCCGCCCTCCTAGGCCGCTACTAAAACCTCTCTTCTCTAACCTTCAGCATTTTTTCCTGATCTCAGCCGATAGCCTCGCTGCTTGTTTCACTGAGAACACGGAAGCCATCAGAAGGGAATTTGACACCCCCTGCCATCTCCGTCTTTGGGCATAACTGCCCGTTTCCTCTGTCTGTCTTTTCCTGTAGTTGAGCTGTCTGGGCTCCGTTCTTAAGCTGTGCCCTCTCCGTGTGCACTGGTTTCCATCCGCTCTTACCTTGGAAGGCATTGGTTCAGTAATTCTCCCTTCTCTCTTCTGCCTCATGCTTATCGTCTTTTTCCCTGTTTAAAAGCTTGTTCACATCAGCATGTAAACATGCTTTAATTTCTCCTGTCTTAAATAAAAACTCCATTCCACCTGCCCTTTCAGCTATCACGCCATTCTTTGCTCCTCAAAAGACTTGTCTGTACTTGTCTCCTAATTCTTCTGTCTTGCATCCATTCTGGTCAGGCTTTCTCCCTCCTCGCCGTGCCATACTGAAACTGCTGTTACTGAGGTCACTGGTGACTTGTTAGAAATACAGTGGTCACTTTTTGGTAATCATCTTGCTTGTGAGCAGCATTTGACACAGTGATTGGATCCTTCCCCGGAACACTTTCTTCTCTTGTCTTCCAGGACACCACCCTCACCTTCAGCCTAACTCCTTAGCACTTCCTTTTCAGCCCCCACTCCTTGTTCCTTCTCAATTTCCTGCCCTATAAATATTGGAGAGCCCGGAGTCTGTCTTTGACATCTTCATCCTTTTAGCTGCTCAGGACAAAAACTTTGAAATCTTTCTTAACTCCTTTTCTCTTACCCCCGCATTCAACCCATCAGCAAATCCTGTCAGTTTTATCTTAAAATGTGTTGGAATCTGGCTGCTTTTCACCACCTCCACTGCATCCACCTTAGACCAAACCGTTGCTTCTTGGCTCCATTATTGGATTAGCCTCCTGACGGGTCTCCCAGCTTTGTGCCTTTGTCTTTCCCCCTCCCCCCAGTTTCCCCTCAGGTTCTTGTATTAAGAATCTGCCAGAATTTTCCTTTTTTGTTTTTCCTCCCCAAAGTCCCAGTACATAGTTGTATATCTTAGTTGTAGGTCCTTCTAGTTCTTCTATGGGGGACGCCGCCTCAGTGTGGCTTGATAAGTGGTGTGCAGGTCTGTGCCCAGGATCCGAACTGGTGAATCCTGGGCTGCCAAAGCAGAGCATGTGAACTTAACCACTATGCCACCGGGCCGGCCCCCCAGAATTTTCCTTTTAACACATCAGTCAGAACATGTCAATCCTATGCTCAGAACACTCTAATGGTTCCCCCCTCACTCAAATGTTTTTTAAAGTTCTTAATACTAGCATCTGAACTTGTACGTCCAAGACTAAACTCCTGATTTCACCCTGAAATCTGTTTTGCCCACAGTCTTTTCTGTTTTAGTAAATGCAACTCCAAGAGTGCAGAGCTATTTGTCTTTTTTCTTGTTTCTGGTTGTACGACTTAAAAGAGTACCTGGCACATAGTAGGCACTCAGTATTTATTAATAAATGAGAAGCCAGTCTTTCAAAGAGCAGGGTAAGAGAAAAGAGTGTTCTAGGTGGACTGAACCACAAGTACAGAAGGACCCAGTGGGGCACAGTCGACCTCAGTCTTAGCTGCACATTATCATCATCTGGGGAGCTTTAAAAAAAATCCAGATGCCCAGGCCACACCCCACACAAATTACATCTGAGCATCAAGGTGGGACTCAGGTGTCAGGTTTTTTTTTGAAGCACCCCAGTAATTCCAGCCTGGAGCCAAGATTGAGAACCTCTGGTCTTGTAGATCTGAATCCCTTTTACTAGCTTAGGTGCTACTCCATTTCTACCCCCCTTCACTTACTGTGTGGGCTTCTTGGCCATTCCCTGTACATACTTTGTGTCTTCCCACTTCTGTGTCTTTGAAAATATAGCTAGTCAAGGGACTAGTGTGAACAGGAGTGTACTTGCTCTGTCAAGGCCCGGCTGATAAACTCTCCTTCAGGAGTTTCTCCAGAGCCTCTTCCCTCTCTGTGCTCCCATTTGCATTTATACTTTTCCTGGCACTGATCGCAGTCTGCTGTGTATTACAGGTGATCGCCTCCTTTGTGTATTCACTCAGGCCTTCAGCAAATGTTGTAGTGTCTGACCTGGTGCTCTCTAGACACCAGGATGTATTACAATGCAGCGACAGACCTCAGCTGCCAACAGCTTAGAGTCTAGATGGAGAGAGGAGGAGTAGACTTGCAGGAAGAATATCCTGAGATAATTGTTCTAATGGAGATTTTGTCCAAGTGCTCTGGGAACATGGGAAGGCCTGGGGACTTAGGGACAGTTTCTCAGCTATTTCAGTATTTGAGCTGAAATCTGAAAGATGATTTGGTGTTCGCCTGATGGTGAGCTTCGTAGGGGGTGGGAAAGGGAAGAGCTTTCTGGGTAGAGAACACATGAGAAAGGCAGAAAGCGGGGAGAGACCACAGTGTTTCAGAGAGCCGGTAGTAACGGTATTGCTGCAGTGCCCAGTGGGAGGGAGAGTCGGAAGGCCAGTAGGGGGATCAGATCTTGAGGTCTCCTGTGCTGTGTGTGAAGGAGTTAAATTTTATCCTGTACATGTAGGAGCACCATTGAAAAATCTAGGCAGGAAGTGACATGGTATGATTTCCACGTTAGGAAGATTACTCTGGGTAGTGAGGGGCTGGAGTAGAGCAGCGATGACACCAGAGATAAAGGCAGGTGAGTGGGGAGTGGCTGGCGCTAGGAAAGAGCAGATTCATGGTTGTGGTTGAGGCTGAAGGTGAATTGCAGTGAGTTGAGGTGTGGACCACCCTTAGAAGCCTAAGGCTGTGAAAGGAAGGAACGCTGTGGGAAGGGAAGTGGAAGATAGAAAGTGGAGATTCAGAATTGGAGTTTTTAAAGAATCTTTTGTGCTCATAAAGGACACTTGAAGAAATTTGTGTGCTGATTAGAAAGATCAATAGAAAGACTTGAAGATACAGAAAGTGTAAATAAAGGGGAAATTGATGGAACAAGCCCCCGAGGAGGCAGAAAAAGAAGGAATTCCAAGTACAAATAGTTGGTTTAGCTTTGGATAAAAAGAGAAAGAGTTGTGAGGAGGGATCAGGGAAACAAGGATGCAGTCGGGTGATTTTGTGAAGGAGCCAAAAACATTGAATTTGTCCCCCAAAGCCTCAGCGTTCTCTCTGACTTTGCAGGAGCAGTGTCTGCACCCCCGTGGTTTCTCACAGGGCTCAGCAGCCTGAATAGGGATGGAGGCAGCAGATACTTGGATTACCACGTGGGGTTTTTGCCAGATGGTTGGGCTGGGGGTGGAGGAACTACACGTGCTCTTTCCCTAGGTTGTGAATTCCACATGGCTGTGATCATGTCTGAATTTTGTCTTCCATTTTGACTAATGTGTTACCTTGCATGTAGTAGGCATGCAAATACTGAATTTCATTTTACTTCATGGATATTTAATTTTCCTATTAGGACAGTAATGACGACATTGAAGATGTTTCACTGTTTGATGCAGAAGAGGAGACAACAGATAGACCAAAAAAGTCCAGAATCAGGTATGAGAATAAATTTTAAGAGTTGTATTAGTATCCAGTGCTGTTCTGTTCGTAGACTGGTGTTAGCAATGGGATTCCAGGCAGACTGGTTGCGATGTGCTTGTGAATATTATATATCGCTAGTTTGATCTTTGGCCTCAGACAAAGGTGACATTTCAGATTTTCTTTGGGAATAACTAGCATATGGAGTTTTACTCAGCACTGAGTTTTCAAATTTGCAGACAAATCCAGTTTTGTGAACACTGGCGTTTTTAATTCTAGCTACTGTTTACCAAGAATGCACCATTTCTTTAGATAGTTTCTATAGATAGATTTTGATTTGTTGCGCAAACTTTGGAGTTGCATCTTTTGTATAAACTAACATGCAAATATCAAGCCAACTATATTTCTATTCCAAATTTAGTTCTCTCTAAAGAAATTCACATAATGAAATCAAATTCTACCTAAACCTTGAAAACATTATACCAAGTGAGAGATGCCAGTCACAAAGACTACATATTATATGGTTTCATTTATGTGAAATGTCCTGAATTAGGCAATTCTGTAGAGACAAAAAGTACGTTAAAGGTTGCCTAGGGCTGGAGAGGAGTGGGGTTGGAGGTAAATGGGGAGTGACTGCCGGTGAGTACAGGGTTTCTTTTGGGGGTAAAGAAAAAGTTCTAAAATTGATTGTGGTGATAGTTGCACAATTCTGTGAATATAACAAGAACCGTTGAATTATATACCTTAAATCAGTGAATTGTAAGGTATGTGGATTATAGCTCAATAAAGCTGCTAAAAAACCAACAACTCTACCTGGTGGTACTTTGTCTTACTGCCTGAAGTGATTTCTGAGGGCCTAGCTGTCCTTTTGGCATGATTTTTTTTTTTTTAGAAAGGTTTTATTTTTTTCCTTTTTCTCCCTGAAGCCCCCCGGTACATAAGTTGTATATTCTTCGTTGTGGATCCCTTTAGCTGTGGCATGTGGGACGCTGCCTCAGCGTGGTCTGATGAGCAGTGCCATGTCTGCACCCAGGATTCGAACCAAAGAAACACTGGGCTGCCTGCAGTGGAGCGCACGAGCTTAACCACTCGGCCACGGGGCCAGCCCCGCTTTTGGCATGATTTTTGCACGTGTGAAAATAGGATTCAATCCTCAGAGTATAGTCTGTATTTCTCCAAGCTTGATAAAGTTTCTTGTTACATATTCTGTGATAGTTTATATTCAATGAGGTGTTAAAGTCATGTTTACATAGTGTATTTTCTGTGACAACAGGGCGTAGTCAAATAATGGGACTTAGGAAAAAAGAGAGGTAGGCGGTTTGCTTCTTCCTCAAGTCATCTCTTTTATTTTGACAAAACTGCATGGTTATGTTATGGCTGAAGCATTTTTCATCTACATCTACAGTACCTGTAGTAAAATGTAATTGCATTTCTTTTATTATGTTTTGGTTTTCAGACACCCAGTGGCATCATTTTTCCATTTATTCTTTCGAGTCAGTGCAATTGTAGTCTATCTTCTCTGTGAATTGTTCAGCAGCAGCTTTATTGCCTGTATGGTGACAATTATCTTGTTGTTGTCATGTGACTTTTGGGCAGTCAAGGTAGGTTTGATTGTTTTTATTTTAAAATCATATTTAATATCATGAGATTGACATATAAACAGTAAAAAAAAAAAAAAAGACGGCATTTTGGATTGGTGTTGTTACTTCAGGTCTCGTGTGTTAAAGTGCCAGGTATATCAGATCACATGCAGGTTCCTACACTACTGACTTGTCTATGCCTTATGTCAACCTACATCAGCTTTAAAATGAGACAGAAAAGGAAACAAAATGTGCCTAGCAGCTACAGACCCTGCACACTGCTTCTAATCCATACCACTGATTTTGCTTCAGGTTACTCCAGCCGCGCCATGTGTAATGTCCAGATAAGACCCGAGGATAGTTTGTCCACAAATACTTAAGGAGTGCCCACCATTTGCAGAGGTCCCATGTGTACTCTAGGGTAGTGTTTCTCAACCAGGACCAGTTTTTGGTTGTCACAGCTGGGGTGGGGGAAGTGTGCCATTGGCATGTAGTGGATAGAGGCCAGGGATACTGCTAAACAATGCACAAGTCAGCCCCACAACAAAGAATGATGCGGCTCAAAATGTCAGTAGTGCTGAGGTTGAGAAACCCCATTGTAGGGGATAGACAGGAGTGTAAGAAATGGTTTTAAATTCAAAGGCAATGATGAGTAGAGAGATGGATGGATAGATATATAGGTACATAGATGGACGTGATAAAATAACTACAGTAAAATATTAAATGTAGACTCTAGGTGGTAGGTATATGGGGCTTCCTTGTAAAACTTGATATTTCTGGGTGTTTGGACATTTTCATAGTAAAATGGTGGGGAAAAAATCAAAGGCAAGAAAGAAGCAGAAGCTAATTTTGGAATTTCAGAGACATTTATATTGATTCAAAAATCAGTAAGATGTTACAAGTCTATTCATACCACCAACCCAGCCGTTTTTAGACCTTTCGATTCTTACAGAAATCAGAAGTGGTTGGCTTGGTGGTGGCCAGTTTCAACAGTCCACAAAGTGCTGAAAATGAAGGTTACAAAAGTCTCTTTTCTTTAGGATTTTCTTTTGTACAGTCATCTTTGGCTTGTATTTCTTTGAATTTCATTTGTTGCTTTGTGTTCTAAATGTTTACCGTATCCTGGTCACAATTTTGTTTTAAGGAATATTTCTTTTTGTTGTTCTTGTAATTTTTGTTTAGCCATATAGAACATGGCATTTAGTCAGTTCTTCCTGGTCATTTCCAAACTCTCAAAATTCAATAATTAAATCTTTTCAGATTAAGAGTTTTAAAAAATGTGGCCAAAAAGTATATTTTCTGGTAAGCTGGGGTTTTTTTTTACCCCCTAAAACAAGGGCCTAAAAAGTGTCACCTTTTTGAGTTAGCCCTGATGGCCTAGTGGTTAAAGTGTGGCGCCCTCTGCTTTGGTGGCCCAGGTTTGGTTCCTGGGTGTGGAACCGTGCACCTGTCTATTAGTAGACATGCTGTGCTGGTGGCTCACATAGAAGAACTAGAAGGACTTATGACTAGAATATACAACTATATACTGGGGCTTTGGGGAGAAAAAAAAAGAGAGAGAGGAAGATTGGCAACAGATGTTAGCTCAGGGTGAATCTTTCCCAGCCCCCCCCCCCCCAAAATCACCCTTTTTTCTTTGGCAAAATTACTTTTAGATATCCAGACAATTGAGATATGAAACAAAATTGAAAAGTCAAGAATGGGGAAATTATTGAGTGTGGACCCTTTGGGAAAGGGGGTAGGCAGGGTCCTGAACCTAGTTAGGACAGAGATGTGTCATGATTATTATAAATCTCAATTCACTTGTCAAAAGAAGAGATATAATTATTTAAAAAGATGAATTAAAAAATTTAAATGTTATAGCCTGTGGGACTTTTGGTTTTATTCTTTACTCTGACAAATAGAGTAAGAAAGGTTAAATAATGGTTTTGAAATTTTAAGGTAAAATTTAGTAAAATTTAAAACAAATTGTGTATCTTCTACAACATTGGAGAAGATAGGAGCAACTAAAACATAGTTCATAGAGCAAGAGGAGGAAAACAAAACAAAAGGATACTTTAACTATCGCAAGGTGATGGGAGTAGTAGCAAATTAGTTATAACAGTACATGTAATTTGATTAAACTCTCATTTTAAAGATAAGAATTCTAAAACTGGGTCAAAAATCAGAAGTCCAACCAAAAAGATCTAACTAAAATCATGACATTGGAAAAAGTAAAAGGTGGCAAGGATAATATCATACCAATTCAAACAAAAAGAAATGTGGCATTGTAATATTATTGTCAGACAGAAGAAAGATGGAACAGAAAGATCATTTTACGAATCACAGTGAAGATCATTCATAGAATGACATTATGTCAGACTGTGTATAGTGAGAAACTATGAGAAGCACTGGAAGATGGAACATTAGTGTGACAGGAGTCCAGTAAACCACTGTCTTTGACTGATCAAAGCAACGAAAGTAAATAAGGTCTAAAGGATCTGAATGAAATAACAAGGTCGATTTAATAGAAGTATCTGGAACTTTGTATGTACAAGGATAATACCTTCTTGTTCAGTTCCTGTGGAACATTTGCAAAAATTGATTAAATATCACTATGAAGAAAACCCAAATAAATTACCCAAAGCAGCTACATTTTTGAGTTGAGTCCAGCAAAACTAGAAATTAATTAAAAATGATTGTCAAAGTTGGGTTTTTTCTTTTTTTGGTGAGGAAGATTGTCTCTGAGCTAACACCTGTGCCAGTCTTCCTCTATTTTGTATGTGGGACGCTGCCACAGCATGGCTTGATGAGTGTTGTGTAGGTCTGTGCCTGGGATCTGAACCCGCAAACCCTGGGTCACAGGAGCGGAGTACTGCACACAAACTTAACCACTATGCCACTGGGCTGGCCCCAAAATAGCAATTTAAAAAAGCCAACCAGCTAAATATCTTGGCTTAGAAAGGAAACAAAAACTGTAAATATAGATTGTGTACATCTTAATGATAATGATCATCTATATTGAAACTTTTAGAATGTGTTTAAAGATGAATTCAGAGGAAAAACAATAGACTAAAGGCTTTTCTTATTAGACAGAAGTCCAGAAGTTTCAAAAACAAAAACAATAAGAAATTAGGAAATAATAATGATAAAAGCAGAAAGTAAAGTATGGGAAAATGGCAGAGTTTGAAAAATATTCTGAGATTTGTTATTTGACAATGCCAATAAAATCGAGCTCTGACTGTCTTCAGTCTTCATTGCCAGCTCCCCTCTTTGACTTAGCCTTTAAATGTTAGCGTTTCTACAGAATGCATTGTGGTCTTTAAGGCTCCTCCTCTTCTTCTGTACTCCTTTTCTAAGTAGTGTCATCTGTGCCTCTGATTTCAGTTGCTTATCTGTAAGCCGAGTTCACTATATCCCCAGTCCAGGTTGGTCCTCACAGCTCCAGATCTATCCATCTGTCTTCTTGACATTTTTACTTGGCTATCTTGGAGGCTCCTCAAATTCAATATGTGTAAAATACTGGTTTTTATCTTCCAGCCCCAAAATGCTGCTCTTCCATCAGTGTTCCCTTTCACACGGCCTGGAATCACTATTTTTTTGCTTGAGCAAACCAGAAATATATGAGTTGCTTTTTTCCTTTCTCATATCCAGTTAATCACCAAGTCCCAGAGATTTTACTTTCTTCCTCAGGGCCTACTGTTCTACCTGGAACATTTTTCTCACTCCCACATTGCCTTAACACAGGGATTCCTAATCTTTTTTGTGCCATGGTCTTGTGAAGCTATGAATGTTGTTAAACATATAAAATGCATAAGATTGCAGAGGAGGTCATTTTTACTGAAATATAATGAAAACATATTAAAGAGGCAAATTTCTCATTTACTAATAGGTACTTCTTTATTAATGCACTAAATAGAAAGATCTAGCAGCAGGTCTAATTATTTTGACAGCATCGATGAGCATAAATAATATTTTGTGATACCTGTAACAACTACAGTACAGTATGCAAAATATCTGTGGTTTTTATTGTGACAAAGTCACAGGTATTGTTAATTCTATTGTGGTGTATTGTCTACACTCATAATTTAAAGAAACCAAATTTCAACCAAAAGTTAGTGACAATAAAGATATAATTTTTTTTCCTATTCAAGTTCCCGGAACCCCTGAATATATTAGTGGACACAACTAATTAAAACTCCCCCGTGTTTTCAATTCCTGTTTATCCTTTCAATTTTTATTCCAAATGTTGATTCCTCAGGAAGACAGTTTCTCACTCCCAGACTAGATCGTATTCCTTGTTAGACTAGTGACGTCCCATACTTCTCCCTCACAACATTTATCATGGTTGGTAATGGTGCACATGGCATTGGTTGACCACCTCTCTTCCCACAACACTTGAAGCTCCATGAGGACAGAGATGATATCTGTTAGTCACCTTTTTATTACCAGCACATAGTAGGTGCTCAATAAATATTTGTTGAGTAAATAAACATTAGGAAAACTATCAAAGTAATTTGTTACCTTAGAGGAAAAGAGCTATTTGTTGAGTAAATAAACATTAGGAAAACTATCAAAGTAATTTGTTACCTTAGAGGAAAAGAGCTTGTTTCATTTGAGGTACTGAAGGAAGGAAGTGCCTATAACCATTGTCTTAGTCAGTTGTAACAGCTGTAAGAGAATACTATAAACAATAAGAATTTATTTCCCAAGTTCTGGAGGATGGAAGTCCAAGATCAGTGTGGATTCTGGTGAGGGCCCTCTTCTGGGTTCCAGACTGCCAGTCTCTCTTGTATCCTCACACAGTGGAGAGCAGTGAGGTCGAAAGCTCTCTCTTGACTCTTATAAGGACACAGATTCTGATCAGGAGGGCTCCACCCTCATGACCTCTTCTAATCGTAATCACCTACAAAAGGCCCCACCTCCTAATACCATCACGTGGTCGGGGGGTAGAGTTTCAACATATGAATTTTGGGGGGGACACAGGCATTAAGTCCATTACAACCATTTTTAGAGATAGACAGTTAAAAAATATATGTAACTCTAGTCAGGATATGTAGGAAAAAGTAGGTCCCAGTAGCTAAAGAGTAAGGAGTTTAGGATCACATTAGAGAATTGGAGAAAGGACAAGAGTTCATGAGGGAAAAGAGAGCGCAGTGTTATGGGTATGCTTACCCTGTCACCTGTACCCCTGCTGTCTTGCCATTGCTGTTTTATCTAATCTCTTTTCCAGGCCTGGTATGTAGTCATCTTTAACTGGATACTGTGGAGGTAAAGCTGATGACTTTTCGTTGGTGAAATGTTACACTAAGATATGACCTTATGACGGATCTTTAAATAATGCTTTTAAAATGTGTGTGTCTGTATTCATCTTTACCAGAACGTCACAGGTAGGCTAATGGTTGGCCTGCGTTGGTGGAATCATATTGATGAAGATGGAAAAAGCCATTGGGTGTTTGAGTCCAGGAAGGTAAATAGCCCTTTTTTTAAGCATCATTCAATGGATTATGTGTAGATTAATTTGGATATTTAAGGATGAAGTATTCAGGATTAAGAGTACTGTCCCAAATCACTTGGTATGTCAGCACTAAATCAGATGGCCTTCTAAAACTTCCTACATTTTTCTGTCTCGTTGAGACCGGAACAAGGTGTGTAGAGGAGAGAATCCAGTGAGAGGGCTTTGGCTCAGAGTTTATACGGTATGCTAGGCTGCCTGTCCGGGGCTGCCTTGCCTGGTACAACCGTCTCCAATAGCTTGTTCTGTCCTTGCTCCCATGGTCCTCTTCCGTTTGTGGGCAGGAAAAAGAGCAGGATTGCAACTGGACAGAAAATCTGCATTGATCAGAGTAGTCTATTCTTCAAGCTGTGCCTTCAGGAGCCCTGGTCTGTTTTGAGTTAGCCTGCTTATCTATAGTGAACATTCATTTTCCCTGTGGAAATCAGTTTGGGAACCAGAGGACAAAATTCTTGGAGACAGTACCAATTAAATTGCTTGCCTTCTGCTTGGAAGGGTCTTGGCAAGTCCTTTTCAGAAAGCAGCATTGTGCTCAGTGAGCCCATATTCCTTCATATTATAAAATCTACCTTGAAAGCAACTCACCACCCTTTTGAATTCCTGGGTATTTCTAAGATGTGGTCATTGTCCAGAATCCCTTGATTCTATTTCATTCTCTGGACCCTGACTTGACCTTTTAGTTTCCAGGATGTCTATAGCTTTAATTTTCTTGATCCTCCCCTAAAAAATATCATTCAAAGCTTCCTTATGAATAAGCAATATAAGTGCTTATAGAATAGAATAGAAGCCTATCAGAGACTGCCCTTACTGTCTTGGGTCATGAAAATCTGTCCATTCTGCCCTGAAAATGCAAAATTATGGATTTAAAACAAAGTATATTAAAACCACTTCCTAAAATTACAGTAGTAGTAGATCTATTCTTTTGGTGGGTGGGGGAGTTTCTCACTTAGGACTTGGGTTGTCTGTATTAATTTATTTGAATTTGAGGATAAGATGTTTTTCATTAAAAATGATAAACTTTTTACTGATAAATATCACAAAACATTGGTTATTAAATTCATGTTTTTTTGTAGGCATCCTCTCAAGAGAGTAAAACTGTTTCTGAGGCTGAATCAAGGATCTTTTGGTTAGGACTTATTGCCTGTCCAGTGCTGTGGGTGATATTTGCTTTTAGTGCTCTCTTCTCCTTCAGAATGAAGTGGTTGGTGAGTATCAGTGTAGAATACTAATAATCCATTAGGACGGCTGATGGGTAATCATAATAAACAACTGTCTGTGTTAACGTTATCTTGCATAGGCAGCTTCATCATATATTTCCCATGTTTTGGTCCCCAACTCTACTTGTCTCTAAGTACTGGAGAGCAGAGTTTTGTTAAAGACCTCATTTCACCACTTCTCCAAGTGCCTAGCAGAATTTTGATTTAGCCCACCTTGTACAGAGATTACCATATTTATTATATTATTACTTTGTTGAATGAGGATATTCATTATGCAAACAAACCTGTATAGCTTAGTTTGGATCTAACAGAATGGTCTTTTCTGAAAATGTTGGTTGATAACCTATTCAGGTTATCTTTCTTACAGTAAATCTTGCCAAAACTTAGTGACTTAAAATGTCAACAGTCGTTTTATGATCTCTCTCAGTTTCTCTGGTTCAGGAACTTGGAAGGGGCTTGTCTGGGAGGTTCTGACTTGGGATCTGAGGTAGTTGCAGTCAGACAGTGGCTGGAGTGGCTGGGGCTGGGAAGACATCTCCTCTTCATGAGGTCCCCTGGCCTCCCACGTGGTCTCTCCACGGGCTGAGCGTGGGCTTCTTTGCTGCCTCGTGGCCCTGGCAATTAGACTGTTTACTTGGAGGGTCGCAGCTCCAACTGAGAGTGTTTCAGCTTACAAGCTGAGTTGCTTTTTATAACTGGATTAGTTTGCTGGGGCTGCCATAACAAAGCATCACAGACTGGATGACTTAAACTACAGAAATTTATTTTTGTACAATTCTGGAGCCTTGAAGTCTTAGATTAAGGTGCCGGCAGGGTCGATTTCTCCTGAGGGCTCTCTCCTTGGCTTGTAGATGGCTGCCTTCTCTCCCTGTGTCTTTACGTGGTCTTACCTCTGTACGTGACTGTGTCCTAATCTCCTCTACTTATAAGGACCCCAGTCATATTGCATTAGGGCCCACCCCAATGAACTCATTGTACCTATTACCTCTTTAAAGACCCTGTCTCTAAATCCAGTCACATTCTGGGATACTTGGGTTAGGACTTCAGCTTATGGATTTTGAAGGGGACACACTTCAGCCCATAGCAACAACAGCCTCAGAAGTCACAACATCACTTTTGCCACATTTTTCAAGGGAATGGGAATTAGGCTCTATAGCTTGATGGGGGAGTAAGAAGCTTCTTGAAGAGCGTGTGGAACAGGTGATATTATTGCCACCATCTTTGGAAAATATAATCTGTCACTTGATCCGAACTGTGAGTCTTGTTCTTTTAATAGTTGAGTTTCTCACTTAATATTTATAAATATCAGATATATTTTGGCCTTAATTATGTTTTTTTCCCCTATTTTTTGTATTTCCTTGTCTCTATTTTGCTATATGTGTTCTCTTTTTCTTTGTATGTGCACATACATAAAGACTTTCGCTTTTGGGATTTGGATGGTTTATTGTCTAGTTTTTCTAGTAGTTACCTTTATTACATTTATATCATACCCTCTTTAGTGAATTAGGAAATGGATTTGATATCTATTGGTTTCCTGCTATGAAAGATGGTAAATGCTCATGCTCTCTCCCCCTTTCCTCCCTGCCTTCCTCTGGATTTTTGTTGGTTATAGTCTTATTTTAGTTATTTTAAATAACACTTAAATCTGTTTATTGACTTAGAGACTTGTTTAGAAAGGGAATGAAATAAACGCTCTTATATTCCCTCCTTTGTTTTTTCCCTTTCTAACACCTGAGTTTTGTTTGTTCCAGTATTTGTTGTTTATAGCAGTTGCCTTTTGAAATGGTATTTCTTACTGGTTGTTCAGTCTTTCATCTATTGTTAAGTGTATTGATCTGTCCTTTTATTCGAGCTTCTCCTTTTGCCTCCCGGTTGGCTATGTTTTATTGTTGGGTGATTTTTTTCCAAAAACTTGTAGGTGTTATTTTCCTTTGGCTCTGCCATGTTTAAGAATACGAGTCTATTGACTTTCTTCTTTTTTTAATTGAAGTATAATTGACATACAATTTAATATTAGTTTCAGGTGTACAACATAATGATTCGACATTTGTATACATTGCAAAATGATCACCACAATAAGTCTGGTTACCATCTGTCACCATATAAAGTTACAGAGTTTTTTTTATCTTGTGACAAACACTTTTAGGATTTACTTTCTTAGGAACTTTCAAATTTCCAATACAGCGTTATTGACTATAGTCACTGTGCTGTACATTGTATCCTTGTGACTTACTTATTTTATAACTAGAAGTTTGTATCTCTTGATCCTCTTCACCCATTTCCCCAACTCCCAACCCTCTTCCCCTCTAGCAACCACCAGCCTGTTCTCTGTATCTGTGAGTTTTTTGTTTGTTCATTTGTTTTGGATTTTTGGTTACACATATAAGTGAAATCATACCGTATTTGTCTTTCTCTGTCTGACTTATTTCACTTAGCATAGTACCCTCACGGTCCATCCATCCCTCCGTGTTGTTGCAAATGGCAGGATTTCATTCTTTTTTATTGCTGAGAAATATTCCATTGTGTATGTGTGAATGTATGTGTATACACATACACACCACATCTTCATGCGTTCATCCAGTGATAGACACTTAGATTGTTTTCCTATCTTGGCCGTAGTAAATAATGCTGCAATGAATATAGGGGTGCATATATCTTTTGAAATTAGTGTTTTCGTTTTCTTTGGATGATATGGTAGTTCTGTTTTTAATTTTTTGAGAAACCTCCATACCATAGTGGCTGCACCAGTTTACATCCCCACCAACAGTGCCTGAATGTTCCCTTTTCTCCACATCCTTAACGCTTATTTCTTGTCCTTTTGATAAAAGCCGTCCTGACAGATGTGAGGTGATACCACATTGTGGTTTTGATTTGCATTTCCCTCATGATTAGTGATGTTGAGCATCTTTTCCTGTGCCTGTTGTCTTCTTTGGAAAAATGTCTGTTTTGATCCTCTACCCATTTTTTAATCGGATTGTTTTTCTGCTATTGAGTTTTATGAGTTCTTTATATATTTTGGATGTTACCCCCTTATCGGATACATGATTTGCAAGTGTCTTCTCCCATTCAGTAGGTTGCCTTTTCATTTTGCTAATGGTTTCCATTTCTGTGCAGAAGCTTTTTGGTTTGATTTAGTCTCGGTGGTTTATTTTTGCTTTTGTTGCCATTGCCTTTGGAGTCAGATCCAAAAAAAAAAATCACCAAGTGTGATGTCAAGGACCTTACTGCCTATGTTTTCTTCTAGGAGTTTCATGGGTTCCAGTCTTAGATTCAAGTCTTTAATCCATTTTGAGTTAATTGTTGTGTATGGTGTAAGAAAGGAGTCCAATTTCATGGTTTTGCCTCTGGCTCTCCAGTTTTCCCAGCACTGCTTATCGAAGGACTGTCCTTTCACGGTTGTATATTCTTTCCTCCTTTGTCATAAATTAATTGGCCATATATGTATGGGTTTATTTCTGGACTTTTTATTCTGGTCCATTGATCTGTGTGTCTATTTTTATGCCAATATCATACTATAATGTTTTGATTACTAAAGCTTTGTAATATAGTTTGAAATCTGGGAGTGTGATGCCTCTAGCTTTGTTCTTCTTTCTCAAGATTGCTTTGGCTATTAGGGATCTTTTGTTCTATACTAATTTTAGGATTGCTTGTCCTATTTTTGTGAAAAATGCCATTGGAATTTTGATAGGGGTTGATTGAATTTGTAGATTGCTTTGGATAATAGGGACATTTGTACAATATTCTTCCATTCCATGATCATGGAATATTTTTCCATTTATTTGTGTCATCTTCAATTTCTTTCATCATTATCTTATAGGTTTCAGTGTACAGGTCTTTCACCTCCTTGGTTAAATTTATTCCTAGGTATTTTATTCTTTTTGATGCAATTGTAAATGGGATTGTTTTCTTAATTTCTCTTTCTGATAATTCTTTCATAGTATGTAAAAAGCACAGCAGATTTTTGTGTATTGATTTTGTACCCTGTAACTTTACTGAATTCGTTTATTAGTTCTAACAGCTTTTTGGTGGAATCTTTAGGGTTTTCTATAAATAAAATCATGTTGTCTGCAAATAGCGACAGTTTTACTTCTTCCTTTCCAGTTTGGATGCCTTTTCTTTCTTTTTCCTGCCTAGTTGCTCTGGCTCGGACTTCCAGTACTATGTTGAATAAAAGTGGTCAGAGTGGGCATCTCCTGTTGTTCCCGATCTTAAGGGAAAAGCTTTTAGCTTTTTGCCATTGAATATGATGTTAGCTATGGGCTTGTCATATATGGCCTTTGCTATGTTGAGGTACATTCCATCTGCACCTACTTCGTGAGAGTTTTTATCATAAATGGATGTTGAATTTTGTCAAATGCTTTCTCTGCGTCTGTTGAGATGCTCCTATGCTGATTATCCTTCATTTTGTTACATGGTGCATAATGTGGATGGATTTGTGGATGTGGAAACATCCCTGCCTCCCTAGACTAAGTCCAACTGGATCATAGTGTATGATACTTTTTTTTAAAGATTTTTTTATTTTTTAATTTTTTTCCTTTTTCTCCCCAAAACATACATACATAGTTGTATGGTACATAGTCGTATATCTTAGTTGTGGGTCCTTCTAGTTGTGGCATGTGGGACGCCGCCTCAGCGTGGCTTGATGAGTGGTGCCCTGTCCGCGCCCAGGATGGGAACCGGCAAAACCCTGGGCCACCGCAGCGGAGTGCGGACTTAACCCCGCGGCCACGGGGCCGGCCGGCCTGTGTGTGATCCTTTTAACGTACTGTTGAATTTGGTTTGCTAATATTTTGTTGAGGAATTTTGCATCTGTGGTTGCCAGGGATATTGGCTTGTAGCTTTTTTTTATGGTCTGCTTGTCTGGTTTTGGTATCAGGGTATTGCTGGTCTTGTAAAATGAGTTTGAGATCATTCCCGCCTCTTCAGTTTTTTGGAAGAGTTTGAGAAGGATAGATATTAAATCTTCTTTGAATGTTTGGTAGAATTCACCAGGGAAGCTGTCTGGTTCTGGACATTGTTGGCAGTTTTTTGATTACTGATTCAATCTCCTTGACTTTATTCTTGAATGATGACTTGGCTAGGTTAACATTTTTGGGTCACAACTTCTTTCTCTCAGCATTTAGAAGATATTACTTCGTCATTTTCTTATATTGAATATGTAGAGAAATCTGAGGCCAGGCCTCCTTACCTCCATGTATATAAGTGAGCGAATAATTTTTTTTTCCTGGACAAAGAATTTTTTTTTTATTCTTGAAGTTTTAAAATATCATAACCAGAATGTCTTTTTGTTTATCTTTCTATATTGATTTTTCTGGCAACTTTGTGTCCCTTTAATATGCAGGCACAGGTTTTGCTTTGAATCAGGAAAATTGTCTTCTGTTAAATCTTTAAATGGATTTATGTTCTATTTTTGGGCTTCTCTAAGTCTGAAGTACCAGTTATTTCTGTGATGGATCATTTTTACCTCTTCTCATCCACCACCTTTAATTGCTTTGAACTCTCGTCTTTTTCCTTTCTACTTACTCACTTAGCAAATGTTTTTAAGAGTCTGCCATATGCCAGAGCTGTTCTAGGCACTGGGGACAGGGTTAGGGGCCAGGTAAAAAGATAACTTCTCTGATAGAGCTCACATTCCAGTGGAGCAGAGTGTAAACAGGCAGTAAATAAGATAGCGGGGGATGTTAGAAAGATAATGACACAAGAGAATAGAGTGGAGAATGCAAGGGAGAGAGCAGTGGCTTACTTTAGATTGGGTGGCCTGCAAGGGCTTCTCTCTGTACTTCCTTAGCTCTGCCCGCTCCATTTTCGTCTCCTTCTGTTGTCTTATCTTACCTTCATGCTCTTTGAGTTCTTATCTTTAGCTTCTTCTGTAGGGTTAAGTATTCCCAGGAATGCTTTTATTTTGGTGAACTCTATTTCTTTCAGAATAGATTTTTCACCTATCTTTTGCATTGTGTTCTTTCCTTATTTTGGTTTTTTACTATAGTTTGCATAGATGCTTTCCTAAACCCTTTCCCTCTCCATTTTGCTCATGCTTCGGGTGGTAGCTCTGTCCAGGTCTTCTCATTATGCTGGTTTAGTGTGGGTGGATTCTCCTGGACTGCCTTCCCATGTTGTCTGAGACATCTAGGCTCTGTTGTGAGCTAGTTTGAATGATGTCTTTGGTGGCCTGAAGGCGCAGATGTGAGGAGGAGAATGCAGCCTGCCTTTGGTCACCTTGGCTGGTGGCCACCTGGCTTGCGCCTGGTTTTGCCTGGAGTTCCTGTTTCCTGGATGGGCGTATGCTCTGTTCTGATTCTACCCTCCTGCTTTTAGGAGGCGGCCCTGGAGCCTTTGTATCCATCCATCTGGGAGAGTCAGCCCAGTCTTTCTCTAGCAGTGTTTCCGTTTCTCTAAAACAGAGTAGAGATGTTATGTGAAAGGTGATTTGGGCTCTTCTTACGTTAAGACACAGGGTGGGGCCAGCCTGGTGGTGCAGTGGTTAAGTGTGCACGTCCTGCTTCAGCGGCCTGGGGTTTGCCAGTTCGGATCCTGGGTGCGACATGGCACCGCATGACACGCCATGCTGTGGTAGGCGTCCCACATATAAAGTGGAGGAAGATGGGCACAGATGTTAGCTCAGGGCCTGTCTTCCTCAGAAAAAAGAGGATTGTCAGATGTTAGCTGAGGGCTAATCTTTCTTGAAAAAAAGACACAGGGTGGGCTGGGGGCATCTCCTGAGCCCTCCTTGAGCATCTTGCCACCCTCTGTTCTCTTAAGGTGATTGGCTTGATGATTGTCCTATGCTTCCTCTCCTCCTCCTCCCCACCAGGGAGGCATCACCTTGGCAAGCTGCTGGGATTTTCCTGCCTCTGCTGGGTCACTCTTGGTTTGGTTGGGAGGCACTTTTGCTCTCGTCTGTTTTTGCATTTTTTTCTTAGCGCTGTCTATATCCTCTGCCTTTTTTTTTTTTTTAAATGTTTGCCAGCTGGCAATTTTTTCTTTTTTTTAAAGATTGGCTCTGAGCTAATATCTGTTGGCAATCTTTCTTTTTCCTTCTTCTCTCCAAAGCCCCCCAGTACATAGTTGTATATTCTAGTTGTAGGTCCTTCTGGCTGTGCTATGTGGGACACTGCCTCAGAATGGCCTGATGAGCAGTGTCATGTCCGTGCCCAGGATCTGAACTGGCGAAATCTGGGGCTGCTGAAGTGGAGTGCGCAAACTTAACTACTTGGCCATGAGGCCAGCCTCCGCCTCTGGCCTGCTGCCTCTAAGTTGTTGGGGGTGGTGACTATTAGTGAAATTTCCCTTAGAGCTTCTTTGGAGAGTTAGGAGCTGTATAGAGTGGGGCCAAGCTGGCTCCTTCTCTGACCACAGCCCTTTTTTATGTTTATTGGTCCTAGCTTATTTGCCTTTAAAAAAAAAACCACCATTTGCTGTTTATATCTTAAGAGGAGGGAGATCTTGATGTCTGGCTTCACTATACCATCTTAAAACCAGAAGTCTGCTTGTTTTAACTTACAAATACATTTTAAAATTTGTCATCATTGAATAACCTCGATGCCTCAGCAGGATCCATGCTCAGTCTGTGAATTCAGGTGGCCCTGGCATGTTGGTGAATACATACTAGGAGGGCCCCAATTTGAGCAGCATGGAAAGTTGAAGGAGATTTATGTAAATAAAAATATAGTGTTATGTTTATTTAGGTAACTAGCAACCTTATATAATTCTAATCTGTTTATTTCTGTGAAACGTAAGTTTAGAACAGAAAGTACAACTCCACTTCTTTTACTAGGAATTTGAACCTTTTCCTTAATTAAACGTTTAAGTCCTCTACTCGCTTAAAGTCAGCTGTACATCTTGTTAAGGGTTAAGGACAGTAAGTCTGGATTGGAAAAAGATATTCTGTTTAGCTTTTTACAGATGTAAACATTTCCCAGGTAATCCCTTTAATAGCATATTATGGGTTGATGAGTTGTTTGTTCTGAAACAAGGGTTAGCAAACTGACCTGCAGGCTAAATCTGGCCCAACACCCATTTTTGTAAATTTTTATTGGAATACAGCCTTGCCTATTCGTTTGCATATTGTTTGTGGCTGTTTTGAGGCTAGAATGGCAGAATTGAGTATTTGCAACAGAGACCATAATGGCCTGCAAAGCCTAAAATATTAATTATCTGGCCTTTTACAGAAAAACTTTACTAACCCCTGTTCTAGAATATTTTAACCATGGGATCTCCTCACGTTGTCCTAATTAACTTTTCTTCCATAATATTTAAAAAGTAGGCTTGAGTTTATTATTCTCAGTCCTTAGTGATCTTAGTAGGGTCACCTAAAGGATCCCTGATTTGGCCACAGGAAGAAACGACTCTGCCAAAGTGCATTTCCTCCCAGTGTTCCATCCCTCTCCACCCCGCTTCTTGCCCCCTCAGCTTGCCCCGTCTCTCTCCATCCCCCTCCATCCTTCTCCACACCTCTCCCCCCTCCTTCTTGCCCCCTCCTTTCCCTCCGTCTCCCTCCATCCTCCTCCATCCCCCTCATCACAGAGGGAAAACACCTGTTGAGTGCTGCCTTGAGGCACTGGTTTGCTTTCCCAGAAGCCAGTTAGCATAAAGCAGAGATTCACCTCTCCAGGCTCTGTTTATTGAACTTGATTTCTCTCTTGACCATTCTTTTTTGTAATTCTTAAAGGAATAGTTAACATTTGAGCCTCTTCTGAGTCTCATTTACTTTTTTTCTATCTTTAGTAATAGACCTATGGAAAATATTAGAGAATGGTCCCCACATTGCATCCCCAGGGGCTGGCGTGGTGCCTGGTATATAGCATATGTGTTTAATAAATATTTGCTGGGTGGGTGACGTCATGCCTTGTGCATAGCATGTATCAGATAGGTCTGTTCTGGCAAGTTGAGGACTCTCATTGGCACAGCCCCTGCTGCGCAGAGCTTCCTCCTCCTCCTCTTTCCCATGGCAGTCTGCCTTGTCGCAGTTATGGTGTGAAGAAAGGTCAATTAATTTTAGGCCAATAACCATTGATTATTTTTCCCTTTCCCAGGCAGTGGTTATCATGGGTGTGGTGCTACAAGGTGCCAACCTATACGGCTACATCAGGTGCAAAGTGGGCAGCAGAAAGAATTTAACCAGTATTGCTACATCTTATCTTGGAAAACAGTTTTTAAGACAAGTAAGTGTTTTCTGGATGTGGGGGTAATTTTAATGTGATCAGTGACTAATGCAATGATTTTTAATTCTTGTGGAGTTTAATTTTTATGAAATACTTTAAAAAATAAGTTTTTAAAGGCACTTATTTAAGTATGAGATGATGATGATAAAGGTATTTTAATTAGTCTTTGAAGGCTTTTAGGATATTCCAATGTCCTAAATAATGTGTGTCCTGAAATTATTTTAAAACCAGCAGGTTGAACTATCATTGCTGGTAACTTATTTAAAAAAAAATTGCCCTAAGTTCAGTTGCTTTCCATTCATTCTGGTGGCTCTAAATGAACAGTTTTGAAGAACGTATATTGTATGGTTTTGGGGTTTACAGTAGGAACAAGTAGAAACATAATAAGACTGTCTCATTAAAGATTTTTTTATGGTAATGACATTTTTTTGTTGTTGTTAGAACATACAGGGTTTACTAGAATTCCCCAATATGAAGATTTAAATCAGGGTTTTCAGTGGGTTAAGTAGTATTCATAGGTAAATAGTATTGGGTAAATCTCTTGGGAAAATTGAGTAGGTCTTTGTATGAGTGATACCTCACATTTGTTTCGTGCAGTAAGTTGGGCAAGTAATGTTTTTTGGGATGGTGGTTCTCAAACTTGAACCTGCATAGGAATCATCTAGAGGGCTAAAATGCAGGTTCCTGGGTCCCACCCCCAGAGTTCCTTATTCACTTGGTCTGGGACGGGGGTCTCATAATTTTCATGTCTGACAAGTTCCCAGGAGATGGTGATGCTGCTGGTCCAAGGATTATGTTTAGATAACTAAAGCCCTGCAGAATTAAGTGATTTCTCAAGAATATACAGCTAATAAGTGGTATACAGCTAAGGCTTAACCCAGCTCTCCTTGCTTGAAATTCGTTGTTATTTTCATTGTACTATACAGTTTCTCTTGTATAAAAGATAAGAAGTAGAGAAAACGAATGTTCTTGTGGGGACATCATTCTTCTCTTTAGGAATTTTTACATGGTCCCAGTATGCCTTTGCTGTGGTCCACCTTATGGTAATTGTCAAATGTGTGCTTAATAGGTTTTTTCCTTAGCATTTTCAGTGTTTCTGAAGTGAGAAGAGACATTGAATACAGGTAAATTGGAACCTGGAGCCTGATGTAACGTGGATAGGGTTAGTAGACTTGCATAATAGCTGGCGATGCTCTGCTGGAATATGACTGCCTTGCTGGACGTCTTGGTGGATCCATTGATTTACTTCTCCAGCATGTCCATCATTTTTAACATAGTTGGGCCATAAGGTAATGTAGTAGCTGGTTCTGCTTGCAAATAGGAAATGTTTTCCTAGGCCTCATGCTTTGAAGTCTGTTAAGTAAAGTAGCTTTTAATATTAAGGAGTTCTTTCTCTTTTGCAGAACACCGGAGATGATCAGACTTCCTGAAGAGGACTAGAGAAAGCTTGTGTGTTGTGTTACACTGGGAAACAACTGAAGAGATTCTTGACTCTGAACCTTTTAGAACTCAGTACATGTTGCAAAGAGGAGTGTTGGGTTTGTTTTTCCATTTACAAATTTACTTTAAAAAAGGAAAAGTAGTTTTCGTATTAAATTTTTGTTTTCATTCTAGCATTTTGGGGCTTGAAAGTATGGTGTTGTAGAAATATTGTCAGAATTTAGTTCATGGTATACTTATGTGTATGCACATAGTCATGTAATACCCATATATCCCAAATTCATGAAAGTGTTTGTGTTCACGTACGTATGTAATGGAGACCTTTGCATTTTGATCCATAGAACATAGGAGGATGTTCTTAGTCTACATCAAAGCTCTATGTATTTACGTATGATTTCTGTAGATTATTTTCGAAGAAAGTTTTGCTTCCATGTTAAGAGTGAGCACTTTGGCTTATATGTAAGTTAGAAATAATTGTTAATTTTACAACATAATATTTACTTCATGATGAAACTTCTTATCCTAGGCGTTCACAGGCAGGTAAAAGCCAAATTCGGGCCAGTGGCATTAACTAATTTCTAAGATTTTGTTTATTTTTATTTGTAACATATCATGTACTTAAGGCCCAATTAATATAAATGGAATTTTTATAGTTTATATTTAAGGGATACCTAGAGATTGCTGCTGTTCTATTTATTTTTTGGAAAACATAGCCAGATTTTGCTTTGGAACTTCCCGGAGGCTCTTCAGTGGTCCTTGGCTTAATGAAATCTATCTTTTACCACTAAGAGTATTATTCTTATAATGTCATAGTGAGAATAATCATTTAAATGCTTGGCATAATAAATGCCTAAAAGACATTTTATTTTATGAATCTATTTTTTCTTGGTATAATGGGGATATTGTAAATCATGTATTTGTATTGATGGTATTTCTTAAAGCAATATATGTAACAATCTACAAACTAGTGTAGGCATCTGTAAATTCTGTTGTAGGTATGGTAGTCCCCCCGTATCCGTGGGGGATATGTTCCAAGACTCCCAGTGGATGCCTGAAATCACAGGTAGTACCAAACCCTGTATATACTATGTTTTTTCCCCTATACATACATATTCGAGGTGTGACAGCAAAACTAACATGAATTTCTTTTTCCTTCATAATTTCGTGGATAGAAGATTCGTTCTTACTGTAGATCTTAGCAACCTCAGCATACGAGTTTTTTTTCTTTCCTTAAGTTGAAAACTTTTACCTTTTCACTTAAAGGAAACACTTCACAACTTCTCTGTGGCATATTCGAATTGCCAGCATCACTACTCTTGTGCTTTGGGGCCATTATTAAGTGAAATAAGAGTTACTCAAACACAAACACTGTGATACTGTGACAGTCGATCTGATAACCGAGAGGGCTACTAAGTGACTAACAGGTGGATAGTATATATAGTGCGGATGCATTGGACGGAGGGATGATTCATGTCCCGGATGAGAAGGAGCAGAATGGTGCAAGATTTCATTACGCTACTCAGAATGGTGTGCAATTTAAAACTTGTGAATTGTTTATTTCTGGAATTTTCCGTTTACTATTTTTGGACCACGGTTGACTGGGGGTAACTGAAACCGTGGAAAGTGAAACCTTGGATAAGGGGGAGCTATTGTATACTGTAAACTTTATTGGAGTCTTTTAATCAGCGCGTTATTTCGTGAATGTATTTATACATCGTTAAAAACTTTGAAAAGGTGTTTTGTTTAATGGAATAAATGTCTTTATTGGAGTGATAGCTTTGAAGGTGCATACCTATATTTGTATAAAACTCTACTGTTTACAAGCACTTTGACACATGTAATCTCTTTTGATCCTCATGACAAACCTGTTAGGTGTGATGCCCATTTACAGATGACAAAATGAAGCTTCAGGTTATTGAGTGACTTGCCCAAGGAAATACAGATTGGAGGAAGACCCATCAGGGGGTATTACCGTTTTTAGAGTGAATATTTGTCTCTAAATATCCTTTCCTTTCTTAAGAATCATTAATTTATTAAGTCATTAATTTATTAAGTACTGGTTTGCCATTTTACTTATACTCTTCTGGTGAGGAAGGTGGATGCTGCGTAAAGATATGTTTTAATTTAATCTGAAAGATCGAACCTAAATCTTTAGAGTTGAGAGTCTAACGGGACACATTAGTATAGTTCTTGAGGTACCTATGTTGTTATTTGAACCTGCAGTCCTAAGCAAATACGCATGTGGCATATTTTGGAATTTTGGAATATGCATGTGGCAGGATCTACCACTTATCCCCCAATATCCATTTTTCCCTTCTGTGTGCTTCCCACCTATTGGCTGGGACATGGCAATGAAGACAGATTTTCTGCGTGCGTGGCGCTTTTTCTTCCTGCTAGCTGAATGTAGACATAATAGAGGGAGCTTGAGCAGCCATCGAGGCCAATGGGGTGGAAGCCTTGTTTTGTGAACAGCAGAGAACTGAGGTAGAGCTTTGTCTGAGTTCCCTCTGATGGGATAGCAGCTCTGACCTGCCTGCTGAATTTTTAAGTGAGAAACAAACCTCTGTCTTGTTTAAGTGTTAGTGTTTTGGCTTTTCTGTTGCTCATAGGCTTAACCGAATTCTTCATGAATATAGTACATTATATTACAGTAACATCCCCCATAATTGTTTCCATGAATATAGTATTTGAGATGTAAAAATTCAGTAAATACATATTTGCCCTTTCCTCTGTGTACTAATTAAGCTACTATAGGTGCTAATGAGTCCAGCTGTTCCAGATGCTATTGCTACATAAAAATTCACCCCAAAACTTAGCAGTGTAAAAAGTCGTTTTATTTTGCATACACATGCTGTGGGACAAGAATTTGGGTGGAGCCCAGTAGGGACAGCTTTTTTCTGCTGTCTGGGGCTCAGCTGAGAAGATTTGAAGGCCAGGCTTCACATGCTGGCTGGGGGCAGGAAACATCTGGGGCTTTCTTCAGCCACAGGTCTTGGAGGTTGATGTTGGCTGTCAGCTGGGACCTCAGCTAGGTTGTTGTTGGAACACCTACGTTTGTGACCTCTGTGTAGGCTCATTTGGGCTTCTCTACAACCTGGCATCTGGGTTCTAAGAGCAAGCTTCCCTAGAGAGCGAGAAAAGTGTGTTTTTATGACTAGTCTCGGAATTCACATAATGTCACTTCTGCTGTACTCTCTTGGTTGAAGCAGTCAGCAAAGTCCCTTCGAGTTCAAGGGAAGGCTAATAGACCCCACTGCTTGATGAGAGGACTATTAAGGTTACATTATAAGAAGAATATGTGGGATGGGAGATAATGTTGGAGACATGTTTGGAAAATAAGGTGACAGCACACCTACTGTAAACATTTCATCAAGACTGAAAAATTACTTGAAAGAGGCTGAGGGTAGTAAGTGTTGTTTTCCCTCTTATCTTCCCTGGTTCAGCCTTGAATACAGGTGAATTGACTGAGTGGTGCACTTAAAATGAAAGCAATGTCATATCCTCCAGCCCCCAGAGTACTTTGACCCAAACCTCTGAAGTAAATAGGAAGGGGTGAGTGTGTGTAGAGGTGTCGGCACGTTCATTCCACCATAGCGTGGGTACTGTGATCCTTTCAAATTTGTATAACTCTAGAGCTCATCAAAGTTCTTTTGTATATATCATCTCATTTGATTCTCCCCATAACCTCGGGATGAAGGAAAGACCGTTAATAGCCTGATGTTACAGATGGGTAGCTAAGAATGAGATAAGTAAAATAATTTACTGAAGGATGCACATAGTAGAGACAGTAATGCTAACCAAATATTCCATTTATTCTGCATTTCCCAGCTTCTTTAATTAATTGAGGCCATGTGATTAGTTATGGCTAATGAAATGTAATTGAAAGTGACCAGTGTCATTTCTGGGTGAAGAAGGTGAAACTGCCGTTAGATTCTCTGATCTTTCTGTCCCCTCTGTCACAACCAGCAGTCCTTAGGATGGTGGTGCCTCAGCCAGCCTGGGTCCCTGGGTGACTTTTGTAGATCAGAATCTCCTTAGTTACTCCTGTTGGACACACAGCCTAAGTGAGACGTAAACTTTTGGTGGGTTAAGCCACTTGATTTTCTGGTTAGTTTGTTTCCATAATGTAACTTAATAGCCTATTCTGACTAATAAAGTTGCACAACCAATAAGTAATATTCAGAAAACTTTTAGGTCTCAATTCAATAAGTTTTCCACTGCTCCATGTTTTTGCTTTTGCAAAGAAAGAAACTGGATTCCTTATCCCTTGGTGCAGTGTTGCCAGTTGTGGGAAAAATTGACCAGGTGAAAACCGTCAACTAAGAGAGTCCACACTCCCTTGAAAGGACCAGAAGCTTCTCATTTCCAGCCATTGGTTGCCACTCAGGAATGTGGTCCCTGTGTTGCTAGGATTTTCAGTTTTTTCAAGAGAAGTGGAAAATCTGGATGTTTATATGAAATCTGATCTTTTAGTGCTTGTAAGTTAAATGTAAAAGGAAAAAAAACTGTGTGAAGCCAAACAATGTCTGCACGTCAAATTCAGCTGTGCTAACTTTTGCCGTAGGGCAGTGATTTTCAGAAAGGTTCTGGAATCACCTGCTCAGCCCTAACTACCAATTTGCAAGGAGCCTCCTGAGCTACTGTTTGCACACCACTGCGAGGAAAGTGAAGCCTGTCCATTCCTGGTTTTGAAGAACGCATTCTCAAGTTGTATGTTAAGTAAACTCTTCAATTAAAAGTAAAATGGAAATAACATTGAATTCTTGTGAGAAGCAGGAAGCACTCTTTAAAACCTTTATATTGTTCTTAAGAAAGAAGGAAGCATATCACCCGAAGAGGTTATAGTTTGGTGCCAAGAAAAAGAATAATTTCATACATAACTTTCCCCCACTACAATTAATTAAAAAAGATAATTAAAGCACTCATGGTCAGAAAATCAAGTAGTACAGAAGGGCTACAAAGAAATGCAGGTCTTATCCCACTCTCAATTCTGCTCCCCAGGAGCAAACATCTTCAGCTGCTTCCGTATTTCTGTTTTGGAGTATTTACCTCCATAGCTCTAAGTAATATGCTTATTGTGCTTACAGTGTTTCTCAGCTTATCAGCTTTATATATTAGCTGTTTACTTCCTGCTATGAAAATGAAGATTTCACTCAAACCCTCCTCCACATCAGTTTGAGTACTGTTTTCTTTGTCCAATTGGTTGTAATATTAAAGGTGTAATATAAACCTCCATTTTTCACTCCATCAGTCATCTGTTGTAACTTAATTTCCTCTGTTAGTAATTTGTGCAACTACAAGTAACAGAAAAATCCTACAAATAATAGTGGCTTACAAAAAAAGGGGTTTGTGTGTTTTTCTACAATGGAAATCTGAAAGTAGGCAGCTGCTGGTATTGATGCAGCTACTAAACAAGTCCTTAGAAAGCTGGTTTTTGTCCCCATGCTCATTGCCTCAGCGTCACAAGATGCCTGTCACAGCTGAAGATGACTCATCTATTTTTAAGGAAGGAAGAATGGAGGCTCCAGTTGTATCTGTTCCCTTTTATCAGAAGAGCAAAAGCCTTCTCAGAAATCACAGACTTTTGTTTCCACGTACATCTCATTAGCCAAAAAGGTGTCACCCAGGTATAAGAAGTCTGGGAAAACAGGTATGCAGGTAGGCACATTGCTGCCTTGAATAAAAGTGAGATTTTTGTTAGTGGGGGAAAAAGGAGAAAGAGACATGGGCTAGGCAGCTGGCAGCCGATGGCACACTTCCCATGTGGGGCTTTATGTAGAGGACACTGCCTGTTGGGGCTAATGCTCTTGGCATCATTTTTACAATAAATAAATAGCTTTTGATCTGGATGGCAATTCTTTAGCCAACTCTTTTTTTTTTGAGTTCATAATAGTTTACATCAATGTGAGATTTCAGTTGTACATTATTTCTTGACTGTCACCACATAAGTGCTCCCCTTCACCCCCTGTGCCCACCCCAACCCCACTTCCCCTGGCAACCACTGAATTGTTCTCTTTGTCCACGTGTTTGTTTATATTCCACATATGAGTGAAATCATCTGGTGTTTGTCTTTCTCAGACTGGCTTATTTCGCTGAGTGTAATTCCCTCCAGGTCTTCCATGTTGTTGCAAATGGGATGAATTTGTCTTTTTTTTATGGCTGAGTAGTATTCCATTGTATATATATGCCACATCTTCTTTATCCAATCATCAGTCAATGGGCACTTGGATAGTTTCCATGTCTTGGCTATTGTGAATAGTGCTGCAGCAAACGGGTGCATATGTTACTTTGGATTTTTGATTTCAGATTGTTTGGGTAAATACGCAGTAGTGGGATAGCTGGGTCATATGGTAGTTCTATTTTTAGTTTTTTGAGGAATCCCCATACTGTTTTCCATAGTGGCTGCACCAGTTTGCATTCCCACCAGCAGTGTAATGTTGTATGTTCTTGGTACTTTTGTCGAAGATTAGCTGTCCATAGATGTGTGGTTTTATTTCTGGGCTTTCAGTTCTGTTCCATTGATCTGTGTGCCTGTTTTTGTACCAGTACCATGCCGTTTTGGTCACTATAGCTTTATGGTACATTTTGAAGTCAGGGATTGTGATACCTCCAGCTTTGTTTTTTTTCTCAGGATTGCCTTAGCAATTTGGGGTCTTTGGTTGCCCCATATGAATTTTAGGATTCTTTGCTCTATTTCCGTGAAAAATGTCACTGGGATTCTGATTGGGATTGCATTAAATCTGTAGATTGCTTTGGGTAGTATGGACATTTTAAGTATGTTTATTCTTCTAACCATGAGCAAGGAATCTCTTTCCATCTCTATGTCATTATCAGTTTCTTTCAGTAACGTCTTATAGTTTTCATTGTGTAAGTCCTTCACCTCCTTGGTTCAGTTTATTCCTAGGTACTTTATTCTTTTAGTTGCGATTGCAAATGGAATTGTATTCTGGAGTTCTCTTTCTGTAAGTTTGTTATTGGAGTATAGAAAAGCAACTGATTTTTGTAAGTTGATTCTGTACCCTGCAACTTTATATAAGACTATACTGTCTGCAAACAGCGAGAGTTTCACTTCGCTCTCTATTTGGATCCCTTTTATTCCTTCCTTTTGCCTCATTGCTCTGGCCCAAACCTCCAGTACGATGTTGAATAAGAGTGGTGATAGTGGGCATCCTTGTCTTGTTCCTGTTCTCAGGAGGATGGCATTTACTTTTTGCCCATTGAGTATGATGTTGGCTCTGGGTTTGTCATATATGGTGTTTATTATGTTGAGGTAACTTCCTTCCATCCCCATTTTGTTAAGAGTTTTTATCATAAATGGCTCTTGGATCTTGTCAAATGCTTTCTCTGCATCTATTGAGATGATCATTTGGTTTTTATTCCTCAATTTGTTGATGTGGTGTATCACATTGATTGATTTGCGGACGTTGAGCCATCCCTGTGTCCCTGGTATGAATCCCACTTAATCATGATGTAGGATCCTTTTGATGTATTGCTGAATTCGGGTTGCCAAAATTTTGTTGAGGACTTTTGCATCTATGTTCATCAGCGATATTGGCCTGTAGTTTTCCTTTTTTGTGCTGTCCTTGTCAGGCTTTGGTATCAGAGTGACGTTGGCCTTGTAGAATGTGTTAGGAAGTGTTCCGTCTTCCCTAATTTTTTGGAATAGCTTGAGAAGGATAGGTATTAAAGCCTCTCTGAAAGTTTCTTAAAATTCCCCAGGAAAGCCCTCTGGTCCTGGGGTTTTATTCTTTGGGATACTTTTGATTACTGTTTCACTCTCTTTCCTCCTCAATGGTCTATTCAGATTGTCTGTTTCTTCTTGACTCAGCTTTGGGAGATTGTAAGAGTCTAAGAATTTATCCATTTCTTATAGGTTATCCATTTTGTCGGCATATAGTTTTTTGTAGTATTCTCTTATAATCTGTTGTATTTCTGTGGAGTCTGTTGTTATTTCTCCTCTTTCAGTTCTGATTTTGTTTATCTGAGCTTTCTCTTTTTTTTCTTTGTAAGTCTGGCTAGGGGTTTGTCAGTTTTATTTATCTTCTCAAAGAACCAGCTCTTTGTTTCATTGATCCTTTCTACTGCCTTTTTTGTTTCAGTAGCATTTATTTCTGCTCTGATTTTTATTATTTCTCTCCTGTTGACTTTGGGCTTTGTTTGTTTGTCTTTTTCTCACGCAGTTAGGTGTAATTTGAGATTGCTTATTTGGGATTTTTCTTGTTTGTTAAGGTGTTCCTGTATTGCAATGAATTTCCTCTTAATACAGCTTTTGCTGCATCTTATATGAGTTGGTATGGTATGTTACCATTTTCATTTGTCTCCAGATATTTTTTGATTTCTCCTTTAATTTCTTCAATGATCCATTGCTTGTTCAGTAGCATGTTGTTTAGTCTCCACATCTTTGTCCGTTTCTCAGCTTTTTTCTTGTAATTAATTTCTAGTTTTATAGAATTATGATCAGAAAAGATGCTTGTTGTCAATTTTCTTAAATTTATTGAGACTTGCCTTGTTTCCCAACATATGGTCTATCCTTGAGAATGTTCCATGCGCATTTGAAAAGAATGTCTATTCTGCTGTTTTTGGATGGAGTGTTCTATATATGTCTATTAAGTCCAACTGGTTTAGCTTTTCATTTAATTCCACTGTTTCCTTGTTGATTTTCTGTCGGGATGATTTATCCATTGATGTGAGTGGGGTGTTGAGGTCCCCTACTATTACTGTGTTATTATTAATATCTTCTTTTAGGTTTGTTAATAGTTGCTTTATGAACTTTGGTGCTCCTGTGTTGGGTGCATAGATATTTATAAGCATTGTTTCTTCTTGATAGAGTGTCCCTTTGATCGTTATATACTGCCCTTCTTTGTCTCTCTTTACCTGTCTTGTCTTGAAGTCTACTTTGATATGAGTATTGCAACACCTGATTTGTTTGCCATTAGCTTGGAGTATCGTCTTCCACCCCTTCACTCTGAGCCTGTGTTTGTCATTGGAGCTGAGAAGTATTTCCTGGAGGCAGCAAATTGGTGGGTCTTGTTCTTCAACCCATCTCGCCACTCTGTGTCTTTTTATTGGAGAATTCAATCCATTTATGTTTAGAATGATTATTGATGTATGAGGGCTTAATGCTGTCATTATATCACTCATTTTCCAGTTTTCTTGCATTTCTTTTGTTTCTTGTCCTGTGTGTTTTGGTCTACCCATTGACTTATGTAGTTTTTTATGATGTGTTTCTTTGTTTTTTTCCTTATTTATTTTTTGTGTCTCTGTTCTGCCTTTTTGTTTAGTGGTTATCCTGAGGTTTGTATTCAGAATCTCGTGTATAACATAGTCCATTTTCTGATAGTCTCTTATTTCCTTAGTCTAAACCGATTGAGTCCCTTTCCTCCTCTCCTCCTAAGTTGTTTTTCTCACATCTTATTCCATCTTGTGTTGTGGGTTTGTGGCTAAAATGACAGGATTATCTTTGTTTTTGGTGTTTTCCTTCTCTTTATCCTAATGCTATAGTTGAATATTTGTTATCCTATTCTGATTCTGTCTGTCTGTTTATCTCCTTAATCTGTGATCTGTGACCCCTTTATCCCTTTTTTTCTTTTTTCAGGTATGAGGGCCTTCTTGAGGATTTGTTGGGGGAGGGGCGGAGTCTCGTGGCTATGAAGTCCCTTAGCTTTTGTTTGTCTGGGAAAGATTTAATGTCTCCCTCATATCTGAAGGATATTTTTGGTGGATAGAGTATTCTTGGCTGAAGATTCTTGTCTTTTACAGTTTTGTATATATTGTTCCATTCTCTCCTAGCTTGTAAGGTTTCTGTGGAGATATCTGCTGAAAGCCTGATAGGGGTTACTTTGTAAGTTATTTTCTTCTGCCTTGCTGCCCTTAGTATACTTCTCATTCATTTTTGCCAGTTTTACTACTATATGCCTTGCAGTAGGTCTTTTAACATTCAGAAATCTAGGAGATCTGGAAGCCTCTTCCATACATATTTCCCTCTGTTTCCCTAGATTTTGGAAGTTCTCTGCTATTATTTCTTTGAACACACTTTCTGCTCCATTCTCCTTCTCTTCACCTTCTTGAATACCTATAATTCTTATGTTGCATTTCCTCGTTGAGTCGGATATTTCTTGGAGACTGTCTTCATTTCTTTTTAGTCTTAGTTCTCTTGCCTTCTCTGTCTGGAGCATTTCAACGTGTCTGTCTTTGATTATGCGGATACACTCCTCTATGATGTCCACTCGAGCATTCGGGGAATCCGTATTTTGTTTTATCTCTTCCCTTGTGTCTTCTATCTCTAATGTTTCTGATTGATTCTTCTTTATAGTTTTAATCTCTTTTGTGAAGTAGCTCCTGAACTGATTGAATTGTTTCTCTACATTTTTTTTTTACCTCATTGAGTTTTTTGATGATAGCTATTTTGAATTCATTGTCAGTTAGCTTACATATTTCTCTGTCCTCAGGACTGAGTTCTGGGTGCTTGTCATTTTCTCTCTGGTCTGGAGATTTGATGTAGTGTCTGATGTTGGAAGGTCGTGTCCTTCTCATTCTGATATTATTCGGTTGCAGTTAAAGCCTATCGCCACTGAGCGGGGGTCGAGAGCCACTTATTCTGAGCCCTCCACCTTCAGCTGATATCCCAGGCAGTGGAGCTGTGGGGTGCAGGGCGGTTGGGGGGAGGGGCGCTTTCTCCTGCATACACTCTGGGATTTCTCAATCAGCTCTTGGTATCTGGTCTCCTGGGGTCTTGGCTTGATGAGGTCACCACCCTGTGAAAGCTTGTGCCCCATTAGAGGGCTTCCCTCTAGGCTGCAAGGGCCCTAGGGAGTCCTTGGTGATCCTATGAATGAGCGACCCCTCCCCCGCTCCTTCCCTCACAGAGCCTCCCACGGTAGCGATTTATAGTCTTTAGGGGAGGGCGCGAAGTTCTCTCTTATCCTGTTCCAGCTCCTCTGAGTGGGGCTCCAGCCTCTCCGCCCTCTGTTGTGTGGCTGCGTGTCTCTCTGAGGTTTTTGTCTTGTTAGGATGTCTTTCGTTGGAGTATGGATGTCCCTTTTTGTTGTTTTTTGGAGGGGAGAGAGTCCCCGGCGAGTCACTCTGCCATGATGCTGATGTCACTCCTCTTTAGCTAACTTTTGATGCAAAGCTATTAAAGTACAACTTGGTGAGACAGTTCTGTGAGGGCATAGGCTGATGTACTCTTAAGTGTGTATCCTTACTTTAATGTGATTCAGGCATTGGATTTAGAATATTTAGAGCAGTGGTTCTCATGGGGTTGGTGCCACACCCAAGGGAGGGTGTTTAATTTGGGAAAGGAGGGGTTGGTTAAAACAATGATTGGTTATTTTAGTGGGTGAAGCTTAGGGGTGCTAGGTGTTTGTAGCACATAGGATAGTTTTGTACAACTGAAAATTGTCCTGCATCTCTAATAACTTCTACATATCCCATGAATAATTGTGTACATGAAAATCCTGTTGACAGTGAGAAAGGAAAAGCACCCCCTAACAGCTGTCAGCTGGAGGCTGACATGGCCCTCACACCTAGGCTGTGGTGGTCTCCTGTTGGACACAGACAATTTTATACAACACCAACATCTGACAAGGCCACTCTCTGACTGTGAGGGAGCAAGACAAAAATAAGGACACTCTGTTACCATGTTGGCGCATAGAAACGAATGCTGTGCAAACCACAAAAACCAACCAAACATCCCCCTCTCCTGCTTTACATGAATGACTGCTGCTGCTGTACTAAATACCACTTTAGACCACTATGTTCTGCCTACCTCCTAGATTAACATTATTAAGATATCCACTCATAGAATTGCTCTCCTTTCTGGAAGCACCCAATCCAGAGTAAAACTATGATTCATGGAACCCTTCTTGAAATCACGTAACAGGCCCAGATCCTATAATAAGCCCTACCTAGCACCCAAGACTGACATACCTCATGGTGTGTAATCTCCCTTGTGCAAAATGTGCTAATAAATAGGGGCTGGCCCTGTGGTTGAGTGGTTACGGTTCCACGCGCTCTGCTTCAGTGGCCCAGGTTTGCAGGTTTGGATCCCAGATGCGGATCTATACCACTAGTCAGCCGTGCTGTGGTGGCATCGCACATACAAAATAGAAGAGGAGCAGCACAGATGTTAGCTCAGGGCTAATCTTCCTCAAGCAAAAAAAGAGGATTGGCCACAGATGTTAGCTCAGGGTGAATCTTCCTACCGCCCCCCACCCCCCCCAAGTGCTAATAAACTCAACTTTGTTCAACCCCAGGTCTGTTGCTCATGGTCTTTAGCTGGTGAGCATTGACAATAATTATCTGAGCCTAGACTATAAGCTCATTTTACATATAAAAGCTGAATTTTACATTCTTTTAGTTGCAGATTTTCCATACTTATCCGAAACTGAAACTCTCAAGGGAGGGAAGGTTGTAGTCTTTGTTCATTGAGTTTTTCACCATCCTGAAAACTCTCGTCACTAATAGCAACATTCAAATTGTGAGTCGAAATTGCTGCAGCTGCATTAGTCTGCATTTGTGGTAGCCACATTCATGGCAATTACATGTATACATGCAAGCATCTGACTACTTTATTGTGTCGTTAGTCGTGGCCATTTTTCATATTGAATTAGATATTACCATAAGTTACTTCCTTTTATTTCTCTTTTATATTATAGACATTCTATTGATTAAAAAAAGTGCCCAAGTTCTATTGTCTATCCATGTGTAAATTTTTAGAATAATAAAAAGCTTGTTTAAAAATATTTGTAATTAAAAAGTGGCTGTGGGTCTGAAGGGGTGAGAAACACTGGCCTGCAGTTATTGATAAACAGTCTGTTCCTTAGATGCTCTTCACTCAAGTGGAGCTGGAGAGCAGATAGATTTGAGCTTGTGCTCTGGTGTTCTAATATTCACTGTTGCTTCCTGAAGGAGGATGCCATAGACTTTGGAAACCAGTGCTGATACTCTACCATGAAATTTGAGAAGCTAAACAGTTTCTTCATTTGGATGGTATACCATAGGTGGAATGTCTAATGTTCTGAGTGAATTCAGTATATGCTGCTTGCATTAGTTTAAGAGAAATCCTCTGTATCCCACTTCTATTAAAAGAAATCCTGCAGAAGCATTTTGAGAACAGTGGAGTAAGCATCTCTAAAAAATCTGATCCTCCATAAAAGCAATGAGAACACTGGCAGAAATGGTCAAAATCAACTTTTTCAAACTTGAGAAATTAATCGAAGGATTGCAACAATCTGAGGAATATATGTTCAAGAAAAACGGTTGAATCTCTAGAACAACAACAAGTTTTGTGGTATTTTAACTTGTTCTGATTCCACGCCCCCCCCCCCCCCCCCCCGCCCAGTTGTGTGGTAGCCTTGATAACCAGCAACCTTGAACCACAGTAGCTGTGAAAATCAGCAGTCTAGCAGCCATTGGAATTCTGCCATATAGGTTTGGAGTTATTCAAGAAGTCCCATCCTCAGAGAATTGTCACTATTTGATCTGTCTGGCAACTCTCTAGAAAAGAAGTCCCAGTCACAGGGATTATCTTTATTTAATCTGACTCAATGAGAAAAACCCTATCCCCAGGTTGTTTGTTGGAAATAATCAGTGGAAATTGTTTAAATAGCACAGTTGCCTGAGATAGTGATACCATTTGGGGCAAACAAGAGACTGGGCAAAAAACTTACCAGAAAAATTTGAGGTGTGAGATGTCCATAGGAGGCTTTGAAAAGCCCCAACATATTCCCCAACATGTAGAAAACCACATGAATGTGCAGGATTTGCATGCCTAGGAAGGACCTGAAAAGGCCCTAATCTCTCAGCTCTGGATAACCTTGAGGCTCTGCAAAAAAGAAAGAAAGGCTTAGCCAGGATTGTAAACTGCTGGACTGTTGAACACGTGCTGCAATACACATGAGCTCCTCAGCAGAGGGTGGGAGACTTACTGATTCTGGTGCTTAAGGAAATTCCTATCTAATTACTGCTGAAGACTAAGCTAACTGAGGAGAGATTTCAGTGGCTACACGTGACAAAGGATACAGACTTTACAGAATTAGTTCAGGAAATTCGCTTAAAAAGCTTGCAACAACAACGATGAACCTTAAAGGGAGAAGGCAACAAACCTGATTTCCAGAGTTGCCTCCTTATATTATTTAAATTGTCCTATTTTCAACAAAAAATTATGAGATGTGCAAAGAAACAGGAAAGTATGGCTCATACACAGAAAAAAAAAAAATCAACAGAAATCATCCCTGAGAAAGTTCAGACATTTAAAGTCCAGACTTTAAATCAGTTGTCTTAAATATGTTCAAAGAGCTAAAGTAAACCATGGACAAAGAACTAAAAGAAATTAGGAAAATTATTTATGAACAAAATGAGAATATCAGTAAAGAGATAAAATTATAAAAAAAAGAACCAAATAGAAATTTTGGAACTGAAAAGTACAATAGCTGACATGAAAACTTCACTAGAGGAGTTCAACAGATTTGAGCAGTCAGATGAAAGAGTCAGAAAACTTTAAAATGGGACAATTGTAATCATCCAGTTGGAGAAGCAGGAAGGAAAAAGAATGAAGAGTGAACACAGATTAAGGGACCTGTTGGATATCGTCAAGCATACCAACATACATGTTATGGGAGAGAGAGAAGGAAGAAGGAATAAGGAGAAGAGAGAAAGGAGTAGAAAGAATACTTGAAGAATTAATGAAGGGAAACTTCCCAAATGTGATGAAGGACTTCAAAAAAAAAAAAAAAAAAACCCATTAGTCTACACATCCAAGAAGTTCAACATATTCTAAGTAGGATAAACTCAGAGATCCACATCTAAACATGTCGTAGTCCCTCTCAAAAGTCAATGACAGTGGGAGAAAATATTGAAAACAGCAAGAGAAAACAACCCATCATATATAAAGGGTGCTCAATAAGATTAAAAGCTGCTTCTCATTAAAAAGCATGAAGTTTGAAAGCTGTAAGATGACCCATTCAAAATAGACTTTAAAACAAACAAAAAACTGTTACAAGAAACAAAGAAGGACATTACATATTGATAAAAGGGTCAATCCATCAGGAAGTCATAACAATTATAAACATAGATGTGCTTGACCACAGAGCCCAAAATACATGAAGCAAAAGCTGAGAGAATTGAAGGGACAAATAGACAATTCAATAATTATTATCACTAATGATTCGCTATTAAGAATTTTTTATGATTAAGTGAGATAATCCGTGTAAAATATTCGGCATAGTCCCAGGCACATGATAAGCACTCACTAATGGTAACTGTTATTTAGAATGAAAAACTAAGTTGCTTCACTCCTAAAAGGTGATGTGGTAAGGAAATCTAACAGTAGTAGTTGGAAACTTCTGTATCTCACTTTTAATAGGGAATGGATGATCTAGGCAGAACAGCAAAGAAATAGAGGATTCAACAGCACCCTAAACCAACTAGAATCTAACAGACAACTATAAACCACTCCACCCGAGACCAGGAGAATACACATTCTACTCAAGTGCACATGGAACATTTTCAAGGGAACACCATATGTTAGGCCATAAAACAATCCTCAGTAAACCTAAAAGGATTAAAACCACACGAAATATATTCTCTGACCACCATGGAATTATATTAGAAATCAACAACAGAAGGAAATTTGGGAAATTCACAAATGTGTGGGAATAAAACACACTGTGAAATAACCAATGGGTCAAAGAAGAAATCACAAAGAAAACTAGAAAATACTTTGAGATTAATTAAAATGAAAACATAACATACCAAAACTTATGGGATGCAGTCATAACAGTGGTTGGAAGGAAATTTTTAACTACAAACCCCTATATTAAAAAACAAACCCCTCATTCATTGCTGGTGGGAATGCAGAATGGTACAGACAATTTGGAAGATAGTTGATGGTTTCTTATAAGACTGAACATACTCTTTCCATATGATCCAGCAACTGCACTCCTTGGATTTATCCAAATGAAATGAAACTTAGGTCCACACAAAAACCCACACATGGATGTTTACATCAGCTTTACTCATAATTGCCTCAAACTGGAAGCAACCAAGATGTCCTTTAGTAGGTGAATGAAGAATTAAACTGTGGTACATCCAGACAATGGAATATTACTCAGCACTAAAAAGAAATGAGTTATCAAGCCATGAAAAGACATGAAGGAAACTTAAATGCATATTACTCAGTGAAAGAAGCCAATCTGAAAAAGCTACATACTGTATGATTCCAACTATATGACATTTGGGAAAAGGCAAAACTACAGAGACAGTAGAAAGATCAGTGGTTGCTAAGTGTTGGGGTAGAGGGGAAGGATGAATAAGCACATCACAGAGGATTTTTAGGGCAGTGAAAGTACTCTGTATGATACTATAATGGTGGAAAAATGTCAGTATACCTCTGTCCAAACCCATAGAATGTACACCACCAAGAGTGAGCCCTAGTGTCAGCTGTGGACTTTGGGTGATTATGATGTGTCAAGATAGGTTCATCAATTCCAAGAAATGTACCACCATGGTGGAGAATGTCAATAATGGGGAAGGTTATGCATGTGTAGGGTAGGGAGTATATGGGAAATCTTTTTACCTTCCTCTCAATTTTGCTGTGAATCTAAAACTACTCTAAAAAAGTAGTCTTAAAAAAAAACAACAGAGGATCTCAAATCAATAGTCTAATCTTTCACTTTAGGAAACTAGAAAAAGAAGACCAAAGTAAACCCAAAGTAAACAGAAGGAAGGAACTGACTCGGAAAAGAAGATGACTAAATTACTAAAGAGGGGACATCATGGGGCCGGCCCGGTGGCACAGCAGTTAAGTGCAGACATTCCGCTTCAGCAGCCTGGGGTTCACCGGTTTGGATCCCGGACATGGCACCCGCTTGGCACCACATATAAAGTAGAGGAAGATGGACATGGATGCTAGCTCGGGGCTAATCTTCCTCAAAAAAAAAAAAAAAAAAAAAGGGGGACATCACTACCAAGAAAAAGCAATCCTTACGGAGT